>NW_006159757.1:4482544-4505113 GCF_000334495.1 Tupaia belangeri chinensis
GCAGACTAGGACTGAAAGCTCAAGGATTAAATTGAAGGTTATAGGGAGAACAATTAGTGTGTAAGATACCTTCTCCTATCCTGTCAATAAGACCATTCTGCCCATCACTAATGAGGACTACATATTTGATCTATGCAGTGTTTAACAACAGGGACATTGGCCTTGGAAAAGCAATCATGGATGAAGGCAGAAGTCTGACCATTGTAACTTTATGAACTGTGAGATCACCCACAAACCCCTTCCTCTTCTATCCTCAGAGATTTCTATAGGCATTTTAGTGCTTTATTCTTTTTGTTCTCTTTCATTTAAATTTGTTATAGGACATGTACTCTCACTGCAAAGAGAGAAATAATGAGAAAGCACCCACACACACACTTCAGGGGTGATGACCACACTGCAAATTTTTCTCGTCTCAGGATTTTGACATGCATGCACATGTGCTCAGCATGTTTTTCAAGCATTGACTCTAGGACTTGAACTGCACAGTGGACCTTGTGGAATCTAGCCACCTTAGCTACCACACCACTAGCTGGCCTAGTACTTAATTTCTAAGTATGGAAATGTAAATTTGATCAAGCACATACAAAACAAAACATGCAGGAAAAGAGAATTAGAGAAACTAAAGATAATAGATGGAACAGAAGAAAGTTTCAAAATGAATATAATCAATATTCTCATTAAGTTAAGAAAAATAGTAACATCCAAAATAAAAAAGAAGAAAAACTCAGTTAGTTAGACAAACAGAAAACTTGGAGAACAAAGAAAAAAAACACTAGAAATTCAAAAATAGCACCTCAGAGAATGAGACAAAATTTAGTATGTACTTAGAAAACAAAGTAAAGACCTCACAGAAAGTAGATCAAAAAGTCAAGAAGGATTACAAGACATATTTAATACAAATTAAACCTATGAAAAGAGAGTACATAAATAAAAAAGAAAAATTTCCTCTGAAATTAAAAGAAACCAAAGTGTTTTGCCTCTACTTACGATGTGAAAAGAACATAATTCTAATACTAACTATAAAAAATAAAACTGGATAATCTAGAAAATCATAACTTTTCTTAAACCTAGTTGATGTCAAAAGGCAACCTAGAAATTTTAATTCTAAAAAGATTCAATTTCTTCTTGTGAGAAACAGATCACAAAATTGTTCTATCCTCAGCAAAATATGGAAGGATAAAAAGTGGCAACTCTTCAAAGCGATCTGGTGGAAAAAGTTGACAGTGCAGGAAATTTCAGCAGAAACATGGAAACTAAGAAAAAGTCAAATGGACCCAGCTTCAGTGACACAAGTAGAAGAATGCCAGGGTCTGATAGTGGAGCCACATGGGAAGGCCTTGGGTTCAGATCCCACATTGACCTGAATATGCAGGCTTGTACAGGTGTGTGCCCATGAGCCTGACAGAACGAAATGCTGAGAAGAGGGGTGTCACAAGATAGTGAGACCCTCTGATACATAAGAATATATAGTTAAAAGAAAGAAATACTAAGAAAGAAAAATAAGATAGAAAAGTTGAAGGATCCCTCTTAAAGCTATCAACACCACTAGATAAAACTGGAAAAACAAACAAGAAAAGAGAAGCACAAACCAAAAACATGGTGAAAATAACATAATTATTCAAAGAAAGGTGGGACAAGAGCAAATTGTCTAATGAAAATGTAATTGTTGGGGCCAGCAGGTGGTGTGGTGTTTGAGGCACTGGACTCCCACATGGTCAAAGCCTGTTAGCCTTCTGGTCCTGGTGGCTTGCTTTCTCACTTGTCCTCTCTCTCTATCTTCTCTGGTCAAATTTAAAAATAATAAAAATTTAAAATAATAAAATAAAATAAAATGAATAATGTTTTTAAATCTTTAAAAGATAAAGTATAATTGTATGTGTAGAAGAAAAAGAGCTGTGTGTGCATGGGTGGGGTTGTTACAGAAATATTTGAAGAGATAATGGCTAATTTTTTAAAATAAATTCAGCAATTTACATTAATTTAACCAATTTCCTTAAGAACACCAAATATCTAATGTTCTCAAAAAGAAATAGAAAATATCATTAATTCTAAATGTATTTATCTGAGAAATTTTTTTATTCAAATCCTCTAATAAAGCCTATGTGGCCTTAATGATGAATTCTATCAAATCTTTAATAGAGAATTCTATAGACTAGCCAACTCATTTTATGAGGTGAGATTTATGTAAATAAAAATATATTTAAAATCCAACAAACCAGAAAATAAATCAGAAATGATACTCCCATTAACAAAGAAATCCTCAACAAAATATTAGCTAGTCAAGTTTTTCAATATAAACGAAAAGAATATACTGTCATATCTATTTGGCCTTTAACACAGGAACACAAAGGTTGTTTTATAGGTAGAAAAGAAATCAGTTAAATCCACCATTTCAGTAGGCTAAAAAACATATTCAAAAGAATGATCTAAGTATAATCAGAAAAACCACTTGGCAAATTTTCATATTCATAATGTGTACACTAAATATTGATTTTAAAATATTCTAAAATTAATTTTATGGAAAAGAAGCTGATCCAAAATTCTTGTGGAAAAACAAGAAACCAAATTTTGCCAAGATGATAACAATAATGATCATAATAATAGTTGATACTTAAATAGTGCTTGCAGTCTTACTGAAACATTAGGTTAGTATGGTTATTGTCAAAAAATAAAAATCACAACTCATTTAGTTTAAATCTCTTTTTTATTAGAGATTTTGGCTGTAAGGTGTTTGCGCTCCACAGAGAAACAGAGAGACAGAAAGTAAGAAATCACCTTCCCGGGGAGGATGGCCACACCACAGTCCTCTTGAAATCTTGGGCACACAGACACATCCCACCGGCATACATTTTAAGCTACCTGGTATGACCCTGGAACCCTGATAGACTATGTCCAGAGACATATCCATTACGCCATCTGCTGGTCCCAGTTTACATCTTTTAATTGGATTTTATTTGTGATTTTCAAGTCAGGCAACACCTTATTTTATAAAATGGAATGAGTGTTCTGATGAGCTGAGTAGAAGAGGTTGACTTTACAGACGGAAAAGAACTGAGAACAGAAACAGAGCAAAACAGAATTGGTTGTTTAAAAGTTACGTTCCTTATAAAAGTTAAAGCAGAAAAGACTTCTTTTTTATACTGGATATTGGCTAAAACTGACTGACTTGGGAATTTGGCTATTGTTTCTCTCTGTCCTAATTTCTTGGAAGATCAGGTAACCAACTTAGTTTCAACTGGTAGTAAGAAACTTGAACATGAATAACTACATTTGCTTGGGTCTGTTTGGCTTAATGCAGGAGCTTAGTCTAAATGAATAGCCTCTGATAAATTTTATTTAACATTAACTCGGTTCTTTCACATAAGCAAACTGAATCACGGAAATTAACTTCCTCAAGATTATACAGGTAGTTTGCTGTATAACCGGGCTTTGCATTCAGCTGCTTATTTCTTACTGGTAGTCACTGGGCTGTGCTTATACCAGATATAAATACTTACCAAATAGTTACAGTATAAAAACATTGCTTTCTCTGTGGTAGAAGAGCCATAGAATGCACAACTAGAAAAACATATGTCAAGGATAAATATGGGACCTAGATTGAAAAAATATTACAGATAAAATTGATGGACTCTTTAATAAAACTGGTGAGTTGCAGATGGTATCCATGTGGAAAAGAGAAAGACAGTAGCTAGCAAAAATAGTTATTCAGACAATAGGATTTTATTTATGAAGGTAGGAAAAATTAATACATTTTGTACATTTGTGGTAATTATCCAAAAAAGAGAGAAAAACCATTGATACTGGAAAAAATCATGTTCAGAAGCTAAATCTTTAAGAATTGGAGGAGGGAGCAGTGGCATGGTCAATCAGCTCTGATAGGATGATTCTCCTTTTTTTTTTTTTGTAGTGAGAAAAATAAGTGTCATATGTAGATGCATGTAGGTGCATAGGTATGATAGTGGAGAGATAAGATAGTTTCTAAGTGCTTACAATTTCTAAATGATGTGAAACATGAAAGCAATGGAAGGTGAGACATAGGAGAAAAAAGCAGTAAGTCAGAAACAGTGACCTTGTGGAAGTGGAGAATTTACTTGGGACCACAGAATGCTTATTAAACATCTGTATTCATGAGCCAATAGTGAAACAAAACATAGATTTGTGTGATTTTTCTCAACTATGTGCATTTAATATACTTCAGTAAAATCAGGTATTTGAATGCACCAAGTTAGGGATTTGAGAGGGACAGGAGCAAGTTTGGTAATGTAGACAGAGAGTGATTTTAGAAATGAAATCCAAGCTGGACAATAGAAATGGCTAGCACTAGAAAATAATGAGTTATGATACATAGAGCAAAGTGGTCACATCAATGAATTGGACTTTCCAAGCATGTCCAAAACTTGTTGTAATGAAGGCAAGAAAAAGTCTAATTTTATGGGATCCTAAAGTTTATATAGTTGGGAACTCCTCTCTAAGCAAGAGAATGCAAAAATATTTTGCTTTTTTAAAATTTTACAAAACAACAACAACAACAAAAAAAAACTCAGACCAGCTGCAATGTATAGTGGTAACACAACACCCTGAGATGCTAAACAGACATGGAAAGATCTCAGCTTTGCATTCTAGGGGCTCCCTATACACATCAGGCAAGTGCATGTGCCTATGATCTGAGATGACTGAGTCTAGGGTGGATGGAGGCATGAAGACCCTGTGGGGGATGCTTGTCTCTTTTGCTCATAGAATAAATGAACTGACATACATATAAAATAAATTATTTTGTATTTATGTATCATATTAATTTATTAGATATTAAATATCATATATGATAGTGATATATTTACATTAATCGCTCATGTCATTATATTAATACATTATGTTACATAGTAATATTGGATCATCTGGAAAGCCATGGCATGTTTTTGCATAGAAGAAGATAAAAATATGTCTGACTTTTCCAATGATCTAATACATTAAATAATTAGGTAATTTACTAATGTATAATATTATGTATCTGTGTGTGCATGTGTATGTGTGTGTGTGTGTGTGTGTGTGTGTGTGTGTATCTACATGTATATATTCCTGAAAGAGAGAATGAGTACATATATGTGTACTAAATGCTACTACTTTTTTCAGGGACTTATGGCTACTACAAGTGAGAAGTTAAATGAAATCCTCATTAGCTTTGTAATCAAAATGAGAGCAGATATTTATCAGAAAATAAGAGACATAAAGTATATATTTCAAAGATGTTTTAAGTACTGCTGGATGTAAACAAATTCTAAGATTTAATTATGGGAAGAAAAGATCATTGAGGTGGAAAACAAAGGAATAATAAAGAAAGTGGAATTGATTAGTTATTCCAAAGGCCATCTAAGACATACGAAAGCACACCAGAGGGAGAATGAAGTTGTAGTCCATAGTCTGACACTAAAGCCTTCAATTTGTGATCTTGCTTTTCATCCCTGGGCCTTTGCATAGGTTCTTTTTCCTACTTCTTTTTTAATTTTAAATAGAGGTTCAGAGGCTAGGCCAAAAACATCCAAAATATAGAGTTCCTCAAAAGATTGAAGTGTGTTTTTCTTTTTCACATAGGAGCTCAAAGGCTGGCAGACTTCCCAGGAAAAATAGAAGTTGTCATACATCCAATGAAACTGGGTTCTGTTTGCCTTTTCTGCATTCCAATAGCACCATACTCAGATTTGCTACTTTAGATCCTCCTGAATTCCTTCTAGCTTCTTGTTTTTCTATTTTCTAAGGCATATGCTTGACCTTATAGTTAAAGCTGGTTTATGATCACACACACATTCCATGTTTAAGGACGTAGCATAGAAGGAGAATACACCACTTCTATTCATACTACATTAATGAGAATTTAGCCTTGTGGCCAACCCTTTAGCTGTGAATCATCATTTTTTTCTGTCTGGCCATGTGCCCTGCTAAAGCTCATGCAATGTCAAGGAGTTCACTACTAAATATGAAAGGAGAAATAGAGATTGGATGTAATTAACAATCTCTGTCATACCCTTTCATGAATATTCTTAACATGTTTCAAGACATTATGCCCTTGAGGAAGCCATCTCTAACCCTGTGACATAGGATACTTGATCCTTTTCTAGATTCTAATAGCATCCTGTTTATAAATTTTGCTAACACCTGCTATAGTATTTATTCATCAGTATCTGGCTATATACTCTAGTGTCTGGCAAGTTTACAAACATTTACTGTTGAATATATGCATGCATAAATAAGTAATTTATGAGCCTCCATTCATTTTAACTCAAGTTCAGATGATATTTGTTCATTCTACTTTGGATTTTTATTTGAGTGCTCTATTTCTTCCACTTTCCTCCTTTCTACCTGTAATGTTAACCTCTCATGCAATAGCATACCTGAGAACTCAAGTTAATGTTAAGATATATAAGTTAATATTTGTGAATATTAAATATAGTCAAGCATAAACAATGCCATATTGATAAAACTATGATAGAAACAAAATGAACTTGAAGTATAAGAACTTATTTCATGAAGGAAGCATTTTAAATCCTTAGAAAGAAATCAGAAAAATTTAGTCAAAGTGAACTCTCAAATGTTAATATATTAATCAATTGCTACATTTATTCATTTTCTCATTAAGCATTTTTGAATATCTATTACATGCCAGATATTTAGCCTATATAACATTTGCAGAGGAATGTATACTTTTTCTGTATTTAGTGAGCCCCTCTGATAATATTTTATGAAAGGCTTGGGAAAATTAACATAAAATAAACAAAAAGATACTTAAAACTTGAATGATTTATCTTTAAGGGGAAATTTATAGATCCCATATTATTACTATTCAAAAAAGAAGCCTATCTTTTTATATTAACAGTAAATCAGCATTTTCAAATGGTACCAATTGTTTTATGGTTTTCTAAGCAACTGCAAAGGACACCATTGACAGGATTTCAAATATACCCCAGACCAAAACAATAAAAATAAATAGAAAAAAACAATATAATCTTTCTGACATTTCCATGAAAATTGAATGCTCTTCTTCTACAAACACAGAAGAGCAGTTTCATTATTGAATGCCAAGGATCACATATCCATAAAATACCAAGAGATTTTGCATGTCATTCAATCACACAGCTGACAGTCTTCAAGGAGAGCTGCTTTTCAGTGAGAGGAATACTTTAATGAGATAATTAGTTAAATCATGAAGGTGATTCTGTGACATAGAATTACTCTGAAACCTATCTAGTCTGTTATTTTATAATAAATCATTTTACCTTATGGCTCTAACTCTAATATTTATTTTAAAAATTGAAATCGTATTAAATAGTGAATTTTTCTAGTGTGTCAAACTACTGATTTTTATTTTATACTGGATTTTCGTTTTTTCACTAAAACATTTTACTCTATTTAGTGGAATCAAATTAAGTTCTACCATAATCTATTCTATAGTTTATCTCTGACAATAAATCAAGGTGGAAATAACTGCATCTTGAAAAGCATGATTCTACAGCTCTTTATTCTTGGTTTTCAGATTTAAATACTTAAGATAATCTTAATTTACTATATTCTTAAGAATATGGAGTATAGAGACCATTGCATTGCAACTTCCCCGTAATATCACCGAAGATTTGGCACATAAACGGTATTCCAAAATAAGCAAAATAAATAAATAAAGTAGACTCAATGAAATTCTAATGAAAATAAAAGTCAATACATGATTACCCATAATCCTATGTGATGCCACTCTTTGACATGCTAGAACCAGTTGAAATATGTATGGAGGGTGGTGAAAAATGGGTTTAACTACCAAGGAAAAGACAATAGAACAAAGGAGCAGAGGCTAGATTCTTGAAAACAGAATTGAATAAGAAGGGTATATATTTTATTCTAGGGCAATTTGCTTTAAATGGAATTCTGTCTGGTGCATATGTGTATGGTCAAGTGAGTGTATGTTATTTATCTAGGGTACTGGCTTAGAAGGCAAGTACCTTTAACTCATTACTTGTCTCCTATCCACCTTCATATTTTCAACAAAACAAGTATTTTTACTTTTTTTTTTTTTTGGAGAGATTTTCACTGTAGGGCGCGTGCGCTCGCCAGACAGACAGAGAGAGACATAGAGACAGAAAGCGAGAAATCACCCCCCAGGGGGGATGGTCACGCCGCAATCCCTTCTCCTCCATTCTCCTCTCGGGATCTTGGGCATGCACGCACATGCGCCCGGCGTGAGTTTCAAGCCACCGGGTCTGGGACACAAACCGCGGTCGACTACGTGGGAGTCCAGCGACATAGCCATTATGCCAACTGCTGGTTCCCAAGTATTTTTACTTTTGATATATTAGTTCATTATTGTGTTGCTAAACAGAAACACCGGAGGCTAGGTGATTTATAAAAAATAGAGGTGGGCTGGCCTTGTAGCCTAGTGGTTAAGGGAGCTAGATCCCACAGTGCCAACCATGGTTTACAGCTCATCCTCAGCATCTTGAAAAACACTCTGGGATCCAGTAGGTGGCATGGTGGTTAAGGTGCTGGACTCCGACATGGGCCACCACAGTTTGAGTCCCAGACCCAGCAGCTTAAAACTCATATTGGGCACATGTGTATGCATGCCCAATATCCCTTGAGGAGAATTGAAGAGAAAGGATTACAGAGTTGCCATCACCCGTGGTTGGAGAGGGGGTTGATTTCTTGCTTTCTGTCTCTCTCTCTATCTGTCTCTCCAGCAATCACATATGTCCAGTAGCAAAAATCTCTCTCAAAAACAAGCGCACATTCTGGGCACATGTGTATGTGTGACCAAAATACCATCATGATAGAGAAATGGAGAAGATATTGTGGTATGACCATGCCCCACTAGAGAGTTCTTCCTTACTCTTGCTTTCTTCCTGCTTCCCCCTCTCTGGCAAGCACATGTACCCTCTGGACATTAAAAACAAACGAAAACCCAGAAAACTCTGTGCATATCAAAATAGTATGTTGTTATGGGGATTGATCCTGTTACAAAGAGAAAGAATCTGACGTAGGACATACATCCTAGGATCAACTTTTATTTATTTATCTTCAGAAGTTTTTAAACCTCAGAAAAAGCAAGTGAGAATTCTCAACTAGCAACTTATATACTGTAGAAAAAGGTTTTTTTTTATTTTTTTGTCTATTTACTTATTTCATGAGCGAGCAAGAGAATAAAACATGCATCTCCAACAGAGTCCTTACACCACAACCCTAGCCCCAGCTTCATTCAGCCTGGTTCACAGGTATGTGCATGTGCTGGGTATGTATGGGGAGGCCTCAAGATTTGAACCTCAGACCTTTCCATGTGGCCTCAGCATCGCGAAGCATAGCATCACTACTGGGCAACAATGGCAAAAAGGGAACAGTTTTTAAAATACCCAGTAACTATTATGTCATCAAGTGAAAACATGTGCAATGAATTTATACATTTAATGTTATAAAAAAAAATCAACCTTTTTGTGAGATTAAAGATATTTCAAGAAATCCATTGTGCTTTTGTAATTTAGTTTTACAGAATTTGTATTTTAAACATATACCTTACAAAATATTTTCTACTTAATTTTAATCTTAATTTAATATTGCTTAATGTACTAACTTGTTTAAGGATTTCTTAGTACAGTTGATAAGAATGAAAAATCAGTTTCATAGTCATGATACATAAATACTTATACAAGATCATGTATGCATCTTAATAGATTAATGTTTCTTTGATAAGTTGCATTGTTGTATTGTCATATTAACAGCTAATTACTTTTAACAACCCATTTCTGAGGGATGTTCTTATCAATTTCTGCCTAAAGAAAATGAAAAACTACAAAAATATTCCAAATTAAAGACAAAGTTATGTTTTAAAGCAGAGAAATTGGTGGGGAATGCAGCATTTAACTAAGGGATTTATAAAAGAAATGCATTCTGTTTCTGTTACCAGTAAATCTCAGTCTCTTTCTTGAATTATTAGATAATTTTCAGTGCTTTTATTGACCAGTTGCTCATGTTCATATCATATTATGCATAATTGTTTGGCTCTACTTTCTGATCATCAAATAAAGTGTTGACTAATAACATGAAATGTGATATATAAGATTCATTGTAAACATTCCCATAAAACCATTACCTGCAAGTTTAAAAAATAAATAAATAAACTTCAGATTCATTAGGTTATTGGAAAAGTTGTGACACATTCTTGCAGAGAAAAAAATACATTTTTCCAACAACCCAATACTATTTTTTAAATGATTGTTTTAAAAAATTTACAAATTGAAGGAGAAAATTCTTAAAAAATCCCAGTAGAAATGGGAAAATGGTAAGTTCCTGACAATGCTCACTACAATTTAAGGTGATTTTAGATATTAAAATGTTCTTAATCAGAGTTCTCCTTCCTCTCTTAAGCCTCTAACCTTTTTTTCTAGATTTGTGTTTATGGGGATTATTTCTAGCATCTTAGCCAGATTTTGACGTCTAGAAGTAAGGGGTCTGTTTATTAGGGCCCTTTAGGAATAGATTCCACTTCTGATAGTTGAAGGAAGGAGATCCAAAAAGGCTTATCTAGTTAAACTCAGAATGAGCAGAGTCTCGAAGCTAAATCTTGTGGCAGGAAAATGGTAAAGAGGAAAGACAGAGGAAGAGAGAGAGAGAGGGAGATGGAGGCAGGGAGGAAGGAAATAAAGAAGGAAGGAAGGAAGGAAGAGAAAAAAAAGAAAGAAGGAAGGGCTTTGATGAAGTCAAGAGTTAGGACTGGGTAAGAACTGAGAGGAAGTCAGAAACAAGCCAGGGGAATCTGGGATGATTGCTTTCAACACAGTTGAATACTGTATAGCTGGGTACCCTGCCAAATGTGTGAAGTATGTGAATGCGTTAAGCTTACTGAATGGTGTGGAGTCAAGATAAATTACTATTTCTACTCTTCCTCAGTTCCCAGGATGACAGTTCCAAGTCAGCTCAGTCTCATAGTTGCTTTGCTGAAATCTGCCCTACTTTTTCAATGGCTCTCTGAAACTAGCGAAGAGAATAGACTGCTGTAAAATCATGTATCACTTCAACTGATATAAATAAAGTCCAAAATGAGACTAGGTTTTTTTTCTTTGGAAACATTAATTACACTAAATCTGCAATAAATTGTATTTGGAGTATATGTATATGGCCTCTTTTAGAATCCCCAGACCCACATTTTTCCTGTGTTAAATTTAATCCTGTCAGATTTGACCTAATATTCAAGACTTCAAAAACTGGTCTAGATTCTAATTCTGTTCCTCAACAAACTACCTCTGCTAGCTTTGTCATCTACAGTCGTGATGAGTCTTACATTAGCTGGCAGAATGTTCATAGCATAACTACAGTAGTTTCGTTAGCACAGGATGTTCCTCTAACATTATTTCCCCTATGTTACCTAAACGTTGTCAAGTTTAGTGGCTATTGTATGCTTTCATGATAGCCCTTTTAGGAAATAATGGTTTTCTAAATAATTAAGTAAATAATAATTATTTATATGCTTCCAGTCACTTACATCATATATATATAAATAACACATATACTTACATAGTATTTAGAAATAATAATTTAATCCTTAAAACAGCCCTATATGGTATGTATGTACTATTCTTAATCCTGTTTTACAAAGGGGGAAATTAACGTACCAAGGAAATAACTGACTTGCCTGAGATCATGGAGTTAAGGAAGTAATTGTTTCATTTGGACCCCAACATGCTTTTATTTAGAGCCCATGCACATTGTCCCTGCTCTTTGCTGTCCTATAAATTATAATAATTGTTAAATAAAATGACTTGAAGGATGACCCCCCAAATCCACTTCTAAAATATCTCTACCCAGGATGAAGCAGATGTACATCACTCTTTAACTGTGTTTATTTGAGCAATTACAAAGCCATCGGTCCATGCTGTGATATCTACAACTGCCCACTTGCTAAATGCTTTGCTAAAATCCAGATGCAAGTATCTCCAGGTCCGTAATTATTTTCAGAAGAAACTAGACTAAATTGTTACTAGAATGAGTTGTGTTAATGCTGAAACTTACATATTTTCATTTAAGTTGTCAAATACCTAGAAATTGACAGGAACATTTGTAAGCACTGAATAAGTATTTGATGAATTAGTGAATTTGACACATTTTTAATTCATCACATCTTAGTGTGTTTTGTGTTGCTATAAAAGAATACCTGAGACTGGGCAATTTATAAGGAACAAAAAGTTGTCTGGTTCATCATTCTGAAAGCTAGTAAATCCAAAAAGCATGGCAATGGTGTTACCCAAAACTAGGCTAATTGCTTGTCACTGAAATGCCAAAGTCAAGAAAAAGTGTTGTTTTCAAAGAGAAAGATTTATTATCAGAAGGACATCTATCCAGGAGGATGACAGAGCTCAAGACTCTCTGAACAGGGATGTCAGGGTTTTTATGGGAAGGCAGTAAAGTGGGCATATGAAGAAAGAAGGTGGAAGAGCCAGGTGTTTCTAATCCATTAAGCCAGTGCTAGGTACTAATAAGATGTTATCTTTTTATTATTATTATTATTATTATTTGTTTTATTTATTTATCTTTTTAGTTTAATAATTTTTTAAAATAATTTTTTAATCTAAATATTTTTAATAGCAAGCACAGCTGATGTATACATATCCATGAACACAAGTCTGACTTTAGGCATAAACCTCAGTGAGTAGAATGAACATACTATAAAGTAGCACCTAGCTGGGGCTATATAGTTTACTGCAGTCATGAAGTAGGTATTGATTTCTAGAAGTGAAGCTTTCATTTTTCTTCCTTTAATTGCCAGAGGGTACATGTACTAGCAGAGAGACATAGTGAGAAGAGACAGAAAGCACCCACCCAGTGGATGTGGTCATGCCATAGTCTCTTATCTATTTCTCCATCCTATTGAGATTTGGAACATGCACACACATGTGCCTGGTGTTTTTTTGTTTTGTTTTGTTTTGTTTTTTCTTTGAGGTGCCCGGGCCAGGATTTGAACCATGCATTTGGCCATACGAGAACCATTTACGTTAACAAGTAGGCCATGGGACAGGACTAGAAGACAGTTTTTGAAACAAATGTTGACATCCTTCTGGGTCTCACAAGCTTAACTAAATATTTACTCAGGATTGTGGTGGCAAAAGGGCATGCATTAACGATTACTTGATTAACTATGAGTGTGTATGTATTATGCTGAGGAAAATGTACCTAAGAAAGAAGTAACTAAGACAATAGGGAATAGACTTATGTTGTAAGAGAGCGGAGTACCATCCTGTTGAGCTACGAAACCAGCTAAGCTATGTACAGTGTGCTGATAAAGTAGGGATCTCAGTGTCCCTGACATCAGCTCAGCTCAGCTCAACTGCTGGTGAGGGCCATGTGCTGCATCACACCGTGCAGAAGAAAAAGGAAGGTAAAGGGTGTGTGCAAAGTGACCCAAAACAAGGAAGAATCTTGCTTCATAGTGTCCCTTTCTTGAGTAGTAACCAATTCACTCATCACCCAATCCCCCACAGTGGTGGGCCCGCGTGACTCAAACATCTCCCATTGAGCCTCACTTCTTAAAGGTTACATTCCCCAATGTGGCTGCACCAGGGACATGCCTCAGCATGAGTTTTGGTGGTGATAACCACATTCAAAACACAGCTGCTCACTTTTCTTACTGCATGCCTGGTATTAAAAACAACACACACACACACACACACACAAACTGCATGCCTGGTATTAAAAACAACACATACACACACACACACAGAGTGTTGTGTATAATACTAAAATGAAAGAGATAAACTCTACCTTCAACAAAATACAGGTTTGAAATTTACACACATACACACACACATACACAGAGTGTTGTGTATAATACTAAAATGAAAGAGACAAACTCTACCCTCAACAAAATGCAAGCTTAAAATTTTCAGATAATGGATGAATATATAAATGGCATTTAGAAAACAGCAACACATGGCACACAGGTTCTCACATTTTGACTCAAGGTTTTATATTCTTGAAAAATATTGAAGGCCCCCAAGAGCTTTTTCTTTACGTGGGATAATCTATCAATATATATTCCATGAAAAATTAAAACTGAAAAAGATTTTAAATATGTATTGTTTTACCTTTCCATAATAATCATGAAGTTATTAAATGTAACTTTTTCCCAAGTAAAATGAAATTAACAGTATGATAATTTTCCTTTTTCTAAATATCTTTAATAGATAATTAAGGTAACTGATTTTCATATCTCCCCAGTATTTAATATGTTGCAATGAGTTGAAATTTTGAAAAATTATAAGACCAGCCAGTGGGAGAGTAGTTGAAGTGGCTGGGTCCTGCATAGTCAAATGTGTGGCCTCAGACTTGGTGACTAGAAAAACATATTGGGTACATGTGCATGACTACCCAAATCCCAAAAGAGAGTGGAGAGAAGGGATTACAGGGTTGCCATCCCCACAGGGAGTACCTTTTCTCTCTCTCTCTCTCTCTCTGCCTTTCTCAAGTGAACACAAATGCTCTATAACAGATTTTTTTTAAATGTTTTAAAAAATCTGTAGTATTTTAATAGTCTTCTTAGATAATTGTGGGTATTATTCTTTGATACTACACCCAAACTCAAGTGATAATATCTTCAATTTTAGTTGCATTGTGGCATATGACACAATAGCTATAAACTGTTCATACTAAAATCCATTGGTATATTAAACACTTTGAGTAAATCCTTTTTCTTCCTACTATTTTTTTTTTTTGAGAGAGATTTTTGCTACCGGGTGCATGCGCTTGCTAGAAAGAGAGAGACGGAGAGACAGAAAGCAAAAAATCACCCTCCAGGGGGGATGGCCACACCGCAATCCTTCTCCTCCATTCTCCTCTTGGGATCTTGGGCATGCACGCACACGTGCCCAGCCACCATGGCCACCAGGTCCAGGACTCGAACTGCAGTCGACTACATGGGAGTTCAGCGACATAGCCATAACACCAACTGCTGGTCCCTTGAGTAAATCCTTTATATATTCATGCTTGTGAAAAATCACTTGAAAAGTATTGGTTCACTGAGCTATGTAGATTTTCTAAATGCTGATGTGTTTCATACAATAAAAATAAACTGCTTTTGTAAATATCATTGTATCATCCAAATAGTCTTTACATATTGGGAAGCTGTTGAGCTCACAGTGGCAGATACAATTTTTCCAAAATTAAAAGTTTTACTTGTAATCTCTAATCTTATCACTGGCAATAAGTATTATCAGTTTTTTTTTTAATTGAAGTGACCAGCTTTCTTTACTTGCTATTGATAAAATATCTTTTAAATACTCAGTTCTAAACAATGATCATTTGTCCATCAGTAGTTTTATGTTCAAGTGGTGTTTAAGTGAAAACATGCCTAGTTCATCTTCTTAAATATATGACTTCTTTAGACATACATAATACTTTGGTGTGAAAAGCATTTCACAGAAAATACTAACAAAAGATTAACATGTAATAAAATAATTCTAATATCATCTTTTTTTTTCTTTGTGTGGCAGTGAAATATACAGTGACTACTTGCACAGCATAAAGTTAATACCTTGATATGTGTTAAACTATCAGTTGTTTGTTTGTTTCTTTGTTTCAGAGAGATTTTTGCTATAGGACACATGTGCTCAATGAATAGACAGACAGAAAGCAAGAAATCACCCCCTGGGGGAGGGAGATGGCCATGCTGTAGTCCCTTCTCCTCCATTCTTCTCTTGGGATTTTGGACACGGATGCATATGTGCCGGGCATGAGTTTTAAGCTGCCAGGTCTGGGACTTGAACTGCAGTCAACTATGTGGGAATCCAGTGACTTAAACATTACTCAATCTGCTGGTCACCATCAGTTGTTTTACTTACCATTGCTTTTATTACCATCAGTGCAGATGTCAACATTAATATCTGAATTCCACATCGAGAACACAGTTCCAAGCCCCACGTAGTCACAATGGGCATACCAGTGGGTGCTCAAATACTCTGGAGTGGAAGACAGGAGGAAGAGGATTGTGATGTGAGCAGGCTCTGTGGAGAATGTTCTTCTTTCGTTATTTCTCTTGTGCACACATACTGCAAGTTATTTATTTATTTATTTAATTTGACCAGAAAGAGGCAGAGAGAGAAAGGGAAAGTGAGAAAGCAAACCACCAGGTTTGGGAGTCAAACCATGGTTGGCCATGTGGGAGTCCAGCACCTTAGCCACTACTCCACCTGCTGGCCCAACATACAGAATAAAGAAAAATATATCAACATTATTGGTATGGGATTGAATATAGATTGAGTAAAGCTATTTTAAAAAAACTATTTTAGAACCACTTTTGTTTATTGCCAATACAACATAAAAGATCTTCAGGGCTAGTTGTTGCTGATCCTCTGGCCCTAAAATTAAGACTCAATATTATTAGGTCATCAGAAAAGTCATTACATACTTTTCTATGCAAAAATACTTGACTACTTTCCCAATGACCCAATATTTATGTTGTAACATCTAGTGAAACAAGGAAAGCCTCATAGAACCTAACTGAAAGATTCTGTCCTACTTTGCTCCCATGAATAAGGTTTTCTAGCCAAACAACCAGTCTTATCAAGGATAAAGTTCCTACTTATCCTTGAGGAATGAGCTTTGTTTCCTTGCCTGCAAGTGGAATTATTCAAACAAGTCAGTTACATGCTCTTATGGGAACCAGGTGTCACTCAACCTCTTGAGGCTTTGAAACTTGCCTCTCACATCTCCCGATAGCTTACTCTTCCACAGTGCAACCCCACCTGGCTCTGCATATGTTCTTTTTCCCCAGACTGCATATACATGTGGCATAAACTGCTGGTGATCTCATCTGTGCAACATCAGGTATCATGAGTTTGACCACTACTCCCATAACCCTTGGGCAGAAATTTCTCTCTCACCAATTGGGTAGATCAGAGGAAATTAATATAGACAGTAGATCAATACAAAAGACCAAAGAGACTAGCCAAATCCATAGACTGATTCATCTTTAAAGCAAATATGCAGGTACTGTATGAACTCAAGCTTTGTGTTTAAAGCCAGATCATTCATTTGCCTGGTATCATATTGTTAGAAAGCGTCACTGCCAGGGACCAGCAGATGGCCTAATGACTAGGTCGCTGGACTCCCATGTAGTCAAAGAAAAGGAAAGAAAGAAAGAGTCACTGCCATGATAGTCTTTCTCTGATATTTCATCCCACAAGTTTTCAGGAATGTCAAGTGTTTATAGCTTTGTCACTCAATGGTAGTGAGCCATTCTTGGGCTGAAGCAATACGATGATGTGTACTTCGTAAGATGCTCAGTGGCTTTTTCACTTCTAGTGTTAAAAGATATAACAGGAGGCCAGCAGGTGGTGTAGTGATTAAGGCTCTAGACTCCTACCTCGATTACTGCAGTTCAAGCCCAGATCCAGTGACTCACACTGGGCACATATGTTTGCGTGCCCAAAGTCCCAGAGGATAACGGAGGAGAAGGGATTGTCGCCTGGTCATCCCTCTGAGGTGTGATTTCTCACTTTCCCTATCACTGTCTCTCTCTGGTGAGTACATGTGCCCTATTGCAGAAACTTAATAAATAAATAAATATATAAAAATTTAAAGTTTTAAAAGTTTTTGGACAAAGTTATTATGTTATTGCAAAAGAAGATCATAGTATGTACTTACATATTATGTTTCTGTGAAGTTCAGGGAAAACATTGCGATTTTTTTTTCTCATTGCCAGAGAGCACATAAGTTCACTGAAGGTGGGGAAGAGGAAGAAAGTACCCTGCAATCTCTTCTCCATTTCTCTATCCTGTTGGAATTTTGGATACACACACATACACACGAAGTGGTGCTTTTTTAACCTGCCAAGTCTAGGATTTGAACTATGTGGTCAGCTATGTGGGATTTGGTTCACTTAAGCACTAGGCCAGAGGGCCAGCCCAACCCTGGAATGTTACTATAACAATTGATCAGATGATGAATTAACAGTTACTACAACAAATATATAGAAAGATAATATCAAATCAATTGGGGGAGGATGGTGAGTGCAGTTGTAAAACACGATGCTCTGGGAGACTGACCCTCATGGGAAGGTTCCATGTTAATGTTTCAGAGCCCTCCCTCTAGTATATCATGTGTGTGTGTGTGTGTGCACGTGCCTATGATCTGGGACTGGCTCAAGTTTGAGGTGTATTGGGACATTAACACCCCACTAAGGGTGCTGTCTCTCTGGTTCTCTATTTCATGAAAGAAATAAATAAACTTTTTTAAAAATAAAAGACAGTTGATGTGCTGAAAATAAGATCATTTGTGAAAATCTACATGTTAATAACCTCAACCTACTACCCTGGGAAAGTTTTGGCAATCTAGGAGTAAATAAGCCTATATCTGTTAGCCTTAGAGCAAAGATGATGTTGTTCTTCATATAGCCTGTTAATAATGCATCATTTATTTGTGAAAGTAAAAGGCTGAAAAAGGAAAATAATGTGTATATTTAAATCTATTTAATTTTTAACATATCAATGCCCTCAGAAGGGTCTTGGATACCTCAGATAGTACCATGTAACCCTTGACAAATTAGAAAGAGTAAACTATCTGTAGTCTGAGGATTTTAATTTCACACTATTCTTAGTTTCTTTGTATTTTGATAATAAACATTATATCTTTTGTGTTCCCAACTAACACCAGAATTCATCTGGTCACTAGATAGGTGGTAAAACATCAATTAAAATTATTCTTTCATTTTCCTCATTATTTATGTATATATAGCTAATTCTATTCACAAACTTTAATTTATCAAAGCATAATTCTACATGCATGGTGAATTCGGTAATCTCTAGGTTAAAATAAGTATAGTAAAAGAATACATGACAAACACATTAAAAAGAAAGAAATGCGTGAATCTCAAAAGGCAAGGTAAGGGGGAAAATATATATAAGATAAATATGCAGACTGGAAAATAAAAAAATGGTAGATACAAATCTAATCGTATCATTGATTTCACTAAAAATGAGTAAGCTTAAATTGAATCTCTTGTGTACTATTGCTGGAAATATAAAATGGTACAGCCACTGTGGAAACCAGTGTGGCAGTTCTTCAGAAGCTAAAAAGTAAAGAAGCCAACAGGTGGTATGGTGATTAAGCACTGGACTCCCACATGGCAGACTGGTTCAAGCCCCAGACACAGTGGCTTGAAAATCATGCCAGACTTATTGAGCATGTGTGCCTCAAATCCCAAGAGGAGAATGGAAGAGAAGAAGGTATTGCAGCATGGACATCCCACAGGGTGTGGTAGTGGGGGGTGAGGGGGTGTGATTTCTCACTTTCCCAATCTTTGTATTTTATGTTTCTTTCTGGCAAGGGCAAAGCCCTATGGCAAAAACCTAAAATAAATAAATAATAGAATTGCAGTGTAATTCAACAAGTTTATTTCAAGGGGTATACCCTTGAAATGAAATCAAGATCTCAAAGATTCTTTTGCCCACTCATATTTATGATAGCATTATTCATGATAGGTAAAAGGTGGAAGCAACCTGAGGGTCCATCAACAGATGAATGCATAAGCAAAATGTGGCCTATCAATATAATAGAATATCATTTCATATGAAAAGGAAGGAAATGTTGACACATTATTCAACATGGATGATCCTTAAGGATATTATGTTGAGTGAAATAAGCCAGTCACATAGAGATAAAGCATATTGATTCCACTTAACTAGTTACCTAGAGTTGTTATATTCATAGAGACATATAATGTAATGGTGGTTTTTGGAAGGAGGAAAGAATGAGGAATTAATGGGTAGAGAATGTCAGTTTTTCTAGATGAAAAGGAGTCTAGAGATGGATGATGGTAATGGTTTCACAACAACATAAACGTGCTTACTACATTTAATTGTACTGTACACTTAAAGTGCGTGTGATGTATTTACCACAATAAAAGCATTAATGTATTAAATACAGCAAGTGTAAGCTTAAGACTGACTTGTTTTTAAGGAATTATTTTATTTAAGCATATTTATTTATTTTAATTTGATCAGAGAGGGACACAGAGAGAGACAGAGAGAGAGAAAGTGAGAAAGCAAATCATCAGGTCTGGGACTTGAACCACAGTCAGCCATGAAGGAGTCCAGCACCCTTAAGCACCATGCCACCTGCTGGCCCCCTGACTTGATTTTTAAAAAGCAATGTAGTGTAAGCCATTTAGAAGATACACACTATGCACGAAAGTATCCATAAAGATTAAAGAAAAAAGACAGGAAAAATGTAGTGAGGAGAAAATCTTTTTTTTGGGGGGAGGGGGTGGGAGAGGTTTTTGCTATAGAGCATGTGTGCTCGCCAGAAAGACAGAGAGAGACAGAGAGACAGAAAGCAAGAAATACCCCCCCCGGGGGTTAGCCATGCAGCAATCCCTTCTCCATTCTCCTCCTGGGATCTTGGGCATGCACGCACACGCGCCCGGCGTGAGTTTAAGCCACCAGGTCCGGGAACCGTGGTTGACTACATGGGAGTTCAGAGACATAGCCATTACACTAAAGATGCATGGGTCAATTCCACAGGAAGATGTCAAATCCTAATTCTGGTATGCATAGATTAACATTGCTGCTATATATCTGAAACATCAAGGACCAAAATGGAAAGTAGAAACAAACAATTCACAATTGCAGTGGAAAATTCAAAATAATCCTTTAAATAATGTATACAAAGATTGAGAAAAAATATTAATGATATAGAGCACTTGAAACAAATTATCTCAATTGTGAATACAGAACACTGCACACAAGAATGACAGTGGTTTAAAAAATCTTAAGAAATTTACAAAAAAATAACTAAAAATATGAAGAAACTAATTGGGATATATTGCACAGCACTGATTATGAAAATTAAAATACACATGTATATAGAAATGACATATATTTAAATAGAAATGTATGTCTAAAAACATATTTAAAATGGGTGCTAAAGAGAGAAAGGAAAGTAAGGATGGATTAAGTGAAAAGGTAGAGAAAAAGCAATGATATGAACACAATGATGGGTATATGAATTGTCCCATCAACTTACCTGTCATCTATCAGGTTGATAATATTGGTAACCAAGATTGAATTATCTCCTGTCGGCTGCCTCTGTGATTACATTACAGAATGTCTAGTGACAGAAATTAGACAGGCAACAAAAGGTGCAGGAGAGCTAGTGGAGGATGGTCATAGTATCTGTATTTTAATTGGAATGGCTTGAGATTGTCTATAGGAATATCTTATATCGTCAGTGAAGTGGTCTTAGATTCTCTTTGAGTGTTCCAAAATAGAAACATTGAGATTGCACATTATTTTGCTACTGTGAGTTGAATTTCTGTCCTCAAAGATTGGGGTGTGTGTGTGTGTGTGTGTATGTGTGTGTACTTATCTCAAGAATGATGGTGTAATAGTTGATTAAAAAAAAGATGCCTAGGAAATGAATAAAGATTTCCTCAATGTTAAATATGGGATATAGAATTAAACTGCATAAAGAGGACTGTACAAATGGGCTTTCTTGTTCAGAGTGAAAAATCCATGAGCTTTGAAATTTCTCAAGAATATCAAAAGAACCAGCTATGACACTGCCATTTGTGGTACCGCATAATCTAAAGAAAGTTCCCTTTGAGTTATTGAGAGATGATATTTTTCTATGCACATTTCTCTTTTAATCTTTCTCTCCCTCTGTCTCCCTCTCTCTTAATTTCCTGAGTTAGAATAATGGCTCCCAATAATTGTTAGCTGTGTGATATGGTAAAGTTCCCTAAACTCCTATGTAGAATCAGTAGAGAGAAAATAATGATATAATGTACTTTATATGTTGTTACAAAGATTAAGTGTATTAACATCTGAAGATCTTCTGGGACCAGAAGATGGCATAATGGTTATGTTGCTGGACTCCCACATGGCCAACCACAGTTCAAGTCCCAGGTCTGGTGGCTTGAAACTCATGCCAGGTGTGTGTGTGTGTGCATACCCAAGATCCAGAGAGGAGAATATAGAAGAACTGTAGTGGCCATTCCCACTGGGGGGGAGGGGGGTGATTTCCTGATTTCTGTCTCTATAGCAAGCACACACACCCTTATAGCAAACTCTCCCCCCACATATATATGTGTGTGTGTGTGTGTGTGTGTGTGTGTGTGTAGATATCTCTCTTCAGATCTTTTTTTAAAAGTGATATGGAGCCAGCAGGTAGTGTGGTGATTAAGGGCACTGGACTCCCACATGCTCGACCACAGTTCAAGTCCTGGACCTGGCGGCTTGCTTTCTTACTTTCTTTCTCTCTCTCTCTTACTCTGTCACTCTCTAGTCAAATTGAAGAATAAATAAACACATAGATAAAGTTAAATAAAAAATAATCATTTGAAACAAAAAAAAGTGTCTGATACATACTAAGGGCTATGTAATTGGTTGTTGGATGTAAGTATAAAGGACATGAAGGATACATAACATGGATAAATTATAGATTTTTTAATAAATATCAAATGTGATAATATACTTTGCAGAATTTTAAATAAAGCTGTTCTTAATGACTTATCTATTTAATTGCCACTTGGACTTAAGGCTAATCCCGATTGTA
>NW_006159757.1:4505125-4536057 GCF_000334495.1 Tupaia belangeri chinensis
TCTTTCTCAGTCTGTGTGCATCTCAGGAATTCCCTTTCTCAGTTTGCCTCCTTTCCAACGTTGGTTAGTATTCACTGCAAGAAATGTTTGCAACCACCCAGACTATATATTTCTTTTATAAACTTGTACTTCATCATATTCCCATAGTAGTATTAAGAATAAATAAAAACAATTACTCCAGACTTACTGTGTTGTGGTGTGCCTTGTCACTTTCTGGAGCTCATATAATGTATGCTTTTTGTGTAGGTAGTATTATATTATTCTAGTGTGTTATAAAATGCTATCTATTGAAAAATACATACACTGTAGTGATAAGACACACCACAAGACATCTACTGTAATGCTCCTCGCTTACCAACTATTAATAATTCACTTAACCATCTAGTTATAGGAACTGAACTTAGTCCCATGAGGAGTACCTGTATTTTAAATAACTACAGAAATATAACATGTTATGTTTGAACCCTAAAAAAAGCAATGAAAATTGTACACGAATTCTCATATGTGCCTCTGATTTAATACTATATTATTAATCATATGCACAAAAATATAGAAATTTTGTTATATGATAGTATTGTCCTTGGATTTTATTTTGCCTTTATGATTTCCTATGTTCATTTTAATATGTCTTCAAATTTGCCCATGTCACCTGGGTAAATTTGTACTGATTTGGAACTGTGGTGTCATTTGTTTTAAGACTTGAACCATCCCCTTGGAATTATTCTCCATGTCTGTTGGATTTCTCTCCTAACTATTCATATTATTATTATCAAATATTATTCTGATGGTTGAATATATTTAGTGAGTTACACACACAGGAAAGGCATGTGCTCTCTTCTGTTTGAGAGAATCCATCTCCTTTAAGATCATTGTATACATAATTGCTTATTAAGTGTTGGAGGAATTTAATATAAACAATATGATTAAAAGTAATTGCTATGATTTTTTTCCTTAAACTATCTCCATATGGTGGTAATACTGATTTAAGCACAACACCATTTTCCTGGAACTGTATTTTTTTATGTATGCATTTGTGTGTTTTAATTTTCTAGTGGGATAAGCAAGAAAAAAAGTGAGTTGTCATATGCTGATAATTTTTATACATGTCAATTTCTTCATCTTTAAGTAAACTCTTGATTTTGATTTTTACTGTGAAGATGTTCCACATAAATGCACACTGACTATACTATCAGAGTAAATCACAAATATCTGCAAAGATGAAATTTAAAGTAGGGCACGCCATTACTAAAAGTTGGTAAAGATGGGAAGTTTGTGCCTGAAACTCTATGAATGCTGTGAATATAAAAATAAATTTAAAAGGCTTATGCTGTCAGGCTTATTTTTATCTTTTACTTACTCAGAAGATTTTGTAATTTGGGGTTCAGAGGCCACATATCCCTCTCTACAAAGGAGAATGATTTGTTAAAAATATTAATTCTGTTCTGAGCACAGTAAATTAGATACCATTCTCTGCTTGGAGAAAAATTTAATTCAAATTATTATAGAATTTCTGTAAGGGAAGTAAAAGGAAACTTTTTATAACTAGCCATCAAGAAGGCCATGCTTGGGACCAGCAGTTAGTGTAATGGCTATGTTGCTGAACTCCCATGTAGCCGACTGTGGTTCAAGGCCTGAACCTGGTGGCTTAAACTCACACCAGGTGCATGTGTGTGCGTGCCCAAGAGGAGAATGGAGGAGAAGGGATTGAGGCGTGGCCATACCCATAGGGGCTGATTTCTCACTTTCTGTCTCTCTGTCTCTCTCTGACTTTCTGGCAAGCGCATGCGCCCTACAGCAAAAACCTCTCCAAAAAATAAAGAAGGCCATGATTTTATACAAATGCAACTTCAATTTGGTACCCCATAAAAGGTAACTTCATTCTGATGGGACAAAAAGGACTCTAAAATATATTTCCCTTGGCTCACCATCAAGACAAGCTTCAAATTCACAGATATTCAAAACCCCATTTATTTTTTTAATCTTTTTTTTAAATTACATTTATTTTGGGGATCAACAGAAGGTGAAATGGTTACGTTGCTGAACTCCCACATAGTCAACCATGGTTCAAGTCCTGGACCTGGTGATTTAAAACTCAGGCACATCCAAGATCCTGAAAAGAAAATGCAGAATAAGGGATTGCAGTGTGACCATCCCCGTAGGGGCTGATTTATTACTTTCTGTCTCTGTTTGGTGAGCACACACTCCTTATAGCAAAAATCTCTCTCAGGGAAAAAAAAAAAAGAAATCACACTTATTTTTAAAAACAAAGACATGGGACCAGCAGTTAGCATAATGGCTATGTTGCTGGACTCCCATGTAGACAGCCACAGTTCGAGTCCTGGACCCGGTGGCTTAAACTCACGCCAGGCACGTGTGTGTGCATGCCCAAGAGAAGAACGGAGGAAAAGGGATTACAGCATGATTTCTCGCTTTCTGTCTCTCTATATCTCTCTGTCTGGCGAGCTCACTCACCCTATAGCAAAAACTTCTCAAAAAAAAATAAATAAATAAACATATATAAAGACACAAAGTAATAATATGGTCATTTCAATACAGCCCCTTATGTATGCTATTTATATCAAATTATTATTATTTTAATGTTTATTTGGGTATTGAAAGAGAGAGAGAGAGGCATCATCAATGGGTCTTCATAAAATATTCTAACTATAGCCACAATAAACCAAGATAATGGGCACCTTTTATGTTTTAAAAATTATTATTCTGGGGTCAACAATTGGTGTGGTGGTTAAATTGCTGGATCCCACGTGACTGACTCCCACTGAGTTCTACACTAAGCAGTCCCCAAAATTTGCTGGGTACATGTGCATATGTGCCCCAAGTCCTAAGGAGACTGGAGGAGAATGGATTGTGATGTGGCCATACCTCTTTGGGGATGATTTCTGACTTACTCTCTGTCTGTATCTCTCTGGTGAACACACATGCTCTATGGCAAAAAAAAAAAAATCTAAAAAAACATATATATATTATTATGTTTTTTTTATTTCCATACTCTTTTCTAAATAAGGATAGTATTTGAAAGCTATTTTCTTTTAAACTCAAATTTACCCATATTATATTTTGAATATTTTTATCAACATTTAAAAGATTGTTGGAATCATTATTTCACAATGAGTATTTCCTACCTACTGCCCCATTTTGTTTTAAAAAAAAAACAAAAAAATAAGTTTTTAAAAATGAGGGAAACAAAACTATTGCTTCTACTAAGAAATAACAATATTCCATATTGTAGAAGAACTCTAAGCCCAAATTTCAAAAAATTCCATGATTTCCTGTTGGTCCTGGATGAATGAGGGGCAGGATGGTATTAGCTTATTAGCACCTGTGGGCCAGCAGCTCCTACCTTCTACCTCTGGGATTGCAGCATCTCCCTGTTGCTCCTTTTCTATTTCCCTGGTTATTAAATTTGAACATAGGAACTTTGGGGGATACCAACATTCAGTGTGTAGTGTAGCAACAATGAACTATTTTTTTGTGTATAATGAAGCACAACCATGCACATATATGAAAAATATATATACTTTAAGTATGCCACATAACATATTATTTCTAATAACTCCAGATATGAAATTAGGTCTTCTAATATGATGTTTAGGTCTTTATCAGGTACTTGAGGCCACCACATTATTTGCTTCTCAGGAACCTGCAGGACATAGCCAGTGTAGTCTACCTTCCATTAAGACGTTACACATTTTTGTATATCCAACTCAATGTATTCCTATTCTACCACTTTCCACAATGGTCTTTGGTGGTTCATAAATATATATGTAACAAAAACAATGGCAATGGATAAAAACAGAGAACCAAGTAGGGAGAAGAAGTAGAATATAACAGTAGATAATACCATGGGGCAATAAATTTAGCTTGACTTAGTTCCAGTATGCAAAAATATTTTATGCATTAAATAACGGTAGATCAAGCATGTTATATTAACTGTCCTACTAAAGACAGGAAAATGATCCATTGCCAAAGTTATTTGCTCCATAACTTTTATGAAATGGAATTTGCTTGGAAAATGTAAAGTTTGTCATTGCTATTGCTTGTTTTGATCCTAAAGCATGAGGGAAAAAAATATTACTCTCCCTGTAGATTTTACTGAAAGGGCTGATAGAAAGTCATGTGGCAGACAAAAATCCAACAGAAACTTTAAAATAGGCACAATATTAAGTTTATTTGTGACCTTGAAGTCTCATTTTTCTGTAGAAAATAAGAGGATGAGGATAATGGATGCATAGAGAACTGATGACAGAGAAATATTAATCTCTAAAGTTCAGTAGGTTAATTCTATGATGATCTCACTTGACCAAGGAATAAAAAGTATTTGGAACCTCACTTGAACCTAAACTATGTCCATGAGTGGCATCACATCTACCAATTTGAAGGAGAAGGTCACCAGAATCCTATTTGCATGAAAAAATATATAATTTTAAAATAATATCATATTAAATGGGAAGGTTTTGAAAAACAGAACTTCCTTATGATCAGAAATCCCACTACTAGCTATATATCTAAAGAAAAATGAATCAGTACATATTAAAGATATTTACCCAATGTTTTTATTTTTTTACTTATTTATTTATTTTTTGCAGAGATTTTCGCTATAGGGCGTGTGTGCTCGCCAGACAGACAGAGAGAGACATAGAGACAGAAAGCGAGAAATCACCACCAGGGGGGATGGCCATGCTGCAATCCCTTCTCCTCCATTCTCGTCTTGGGATCTTGGGCATGCACGCACATGCACCCGGACTGAGTTTTAAGCCACCGGGTCCAGGACGCGAACCGTGGTCGACTACGTGGGAGTCCAGCGACATAGCCCTTACGCTAACTGCTGGTTCCCCCCAATGTTTTTATTTCAGCACTATTCACAGTAGCCAAAAGAATCAACCTGTGTTCATCAATAGAAGAATTCATGAGGAAAATTTATATATATATATATATATATGTATATATATATATTGACCAGATTTGATTTTTTAAAAATTAATGTATTTATTTTACATTCATTCACTAAACATCATCACAGCATACAAAATGCAGTTTCCCATCCAAAATACACTGTGTAGTGGTTTAGTCATAAATGTTATCAACAAATAATTTTTGTGGATAAGAAAAAGTTTCCCCCATTTCTCACGCTCTGCCATTTCCCACCTTTCTCCCACACTATCTCTGGTATCTGCAGTGCTTTCCATTCCTCCCCCCCCAACACACACACACACACATTTATTGGTTAACAAAATATCTTAATTGATCTAACTACTTTCAATAGCAAGTTCAGCTGATATATAAATATCTGTGAACAAATGTTTGACTTTAGGCATGAAACTGTGAGTAGAATGAATATAAAATGGCACCTACCTGAGGCTGTATAGCTTACTGTGGTCATTAAATAGGTATTTTTTAAAATATATTTTTTTAATTTCAAGAAAGGCAGTTTCAGCTTTAATGTATCAAAATAAAAAAAATGTTAAGTCAACTTTGCTTAAGACTTAAAGGAAGGAAGTAGGTTAGGATTCTGTTCAAATAGTAGGTACATGGATCTGTCGACAATCCATTCAAGAAAAGACAAAAAACTTTATCTCTGGAGTACAAAGCATTGAAAAAGATCAGTATTGTTTTAGTACATAGTCGTAAAATTCTATTTCACCAGCTCAGTCTCTTGTACTTCTGTTGTGGTCTGAGCTTTCAGTTTAAATTCTGGATGATAATATTCAACTCTAGACTTGTCCCTACCATTAAGCTGGCCCTTTTCTTAGATGTCTTTTAACTCTTATTTCTGTGTATCTGACTTTAGTTTTCCTGATATAGCACTCCCTTAAGTTTTGGAGAGCCAGTCTGGTGCTGGTAAATTCTTTCAGGTTTTGTTTATCTGAGAACGTTCTTGTCTTCTCTTCCCATATAAAGGATAATCTTGCCGGGTATAGTATTCTTGGTTAAAATTGTTTTGTTTTGTTTTTTTTTTAATAATTATTGTATTGAAATTTATTTACTTATTTATTTTAATTTGACCAGATAGGGTCAGAATCAGAGTGAGAGTGAAGTGAGAGAGAGAGAGAGAAAGTGAGAAAGCAAGCCACCAGGTCCGAGACTTGAACCATAGTCAGTCATGTGAGAGTCCAGCCACCTTAACCACCACACCACCTGCGGCCCCTAAAATTGTTTTTCATTCAACATTTTGAATATATTTTCCCATTCTTTCCTTGACCACATTATTTTATATGAGAGATCCAATGTTTGCCTGATGGAACATTCCTTGTAGATAACTTGTCGTTACTCTCTTGCCTATCCTAGTATCTTGTCTTTGTCTGTGGTTTTGATCAATCTGGCTATAATGTGTCTTGGAGAAGATCTTCTTGGGTTGCTTCTATTTGGGGTCCTTTGTAGTTCTTTGGTTTGGATCTTTGAATGCCTCTCTAGGTTTGAAAAGTTATCTTCCGGGATTTCATGGAATAGGTTATCAATGCCCTTATTAGTCTCTCCACCTTCTGGGATATTGATTATCCACATGTTTGGACATTTAATTATGTCTAGTATTTCTCATATATTATTCTAATTTTCTGGACTATTCTCTTAGTCTTTGTGGTGGATTTTTCTAGGCCCAGAGATTCTGTCTTCTACATTTGAGATTTGATCTTCTGTATGATCCAGTCTGCTTTTAATGCTTTTAAGGGAGGTTTTGACTTCCTGTATTATAGCCTTCGTCTGTAGAAGTTCAGTTTGATTCTTTTTTATGATGTGCATCTTCTCTTTCATATTGTTCAAGAACTTCCTCACTTCTTGGAACTCTTTGGCTCTATTCTGTCTCTTCTGGAGTTCATTGTCCCTCTTCTCTTGCATCTCTGTTAGCTTTGTTATTATGAATATTCTAAATTCTGTATCAGACATTTCCATGAGTTCCACTGTACTGTTTGTGAATGAAGAGGAGTTCTTTTTTTTTTTCCTTGACAAGGAGGTATTGTCTTGGTTTCTCATATTTCTTGTGCCTTTGTGGTGATTTCTAGTCATCTGATGGGTTATATGTTTCTTCCTAACTTCTAAAAGTTTAATTTGAGTGTTCAGGGGGATGCAGGAGGAGGTGATCTGCAATCTCTTTGCCATTTCATTTTTATCTCTCTGTGCAACAGATTCAGGGGGTATTGAAGAATATATTGACCCTAATAGTACTTATATGTTTGGGTACGGTTCCCTTAGATCTGTCTAGGTACTCAGTACATGGAGATTGAGCACCAAAATGATGAATAAAAGAAAATAAAGAAAACAGAGAAAAAGAAAAAAAGTGAAAGAGAAATATAGATCAAAAAGAGAAAAAAGAAAATTAAAAAATTACATTTTTTTAAAAAGCAAGAAATGAAAACTTTGTGGCTCATGAGTGCACCACATGAAAGCACTAGTTCCCAGCTGCAATGGAGTCTTCTTCTAAAGGCCTTCCCCTTCCCTCTCCTAAATGGGAGGAAGGAAAGGAGATTATTAGCAAGATAAAGTAGGATCTGAAAGCCAACAATATTTTACTTTTAAAAATTTTTAAAAAGAAAAATTACAAGAAAATGAGAAGATGGAGATAGGCAGAGAGAAGAATACAGGGGGCACCGTACTACCTGAGACTGGAGACTGGATGCTGAATTATCAGTAGATAATCTTCATTTCTCTTATTCCTTGAAAACACTAGTTCTCAGCTGAAATGGAGGAGTCTTCTTCTGAATGTCCACCCCTTGGCCCTCCTAAATGGGAGGATGGAAAGGGGATTATTGAAAGATAAGGGAGGATCTGAAAGACAACAGAGTACTTTACCTTTAAAAATTTTAAAAAAGAAACATTACAAAAAATTAGAAGATGGAGAAAGGCAGAGAAAGAAAGAGAGAAGGATACAGGGCGCACCCTACTACTCAAGACTGGGGGCTGGAGGCTGAATTATCAGTAGACAATCTTCATTTCTCTTATCCCCTGAAAGCACTAGTTCTTGGCTGCAATGGAAGAGTCGTCTCCTCTGATTATTTTTTTTAAATGTATGTTCTACACTTTCCAACCCAGTCACATAAAAAAAGACTTTAAAATGGATTGGAGACTGGAAATTGTGAGAGGTAAGCGCTAGTGCAACATGTATGACACTAGACTATAAAAAAAGTGGATGACTGTTTTACGTTTCAAGAAATACTCTATTTTTTTAGTTGTTGTTGTTCAGAAAAGCAAGCATTTAGATTTGAACAGCAGTAAAAAGGGCAGTTATATTGCCTAGAAGTAGTATAGATCACAGACCCAACTTGTGCTGGTTAATGACAGATCTATTAAATGTAAAATTATTAAGCCAAACTTTTGCGTGTATATAAGGACAATTTTCTCTAAATGTATTCCACATTTTTAAAATAATAGAATCATGTTACATCCTAGTAGAGGATATTTATCCAGGAAATGGGTCAGGGAAATGTATGTAGCCAGTACAATCAAGCTTATGTTGAATTATAGTCACTAGTTGAGAAGACTATTAGAATTGGGGAAGAGCAAAATCCCAATTCTAATTCATACTATTCAAAGTGATCCATTCCACCAAGGGATGTTGTTTCCTCTAAGCTCAACTCTCATACCCTAAATTTAGGATCAGATTCTGTTTAAACATTCAGAGGAGTGTGTGTGTGTGTGTGCGCGTGTGTGTGTGTGTGTTATTCTCAGGACGTGTGTGCTTGCCAGAAGAGAGAGAGAGGAAGCATCTCCCCCCCCATGGGACAAGGTCATTCCATGAACCTTTTCTTCCATTTCCCCCACCCCATTAGGATTTGGGGCATGCATATATATGTACCTGGCATGTTTTTCAAGCCACCAGGGCTAGGACTTGAAACCTGGTTGATCATGTTGGATTTGGCTTGTTATGTATCATACTTACTGTTGTACTATGGAGCCGGCCCAAATATCTAGAAGTTTTTGATGAGTTCACAAAATTCAGGCTACAATGGGTTCCTTTCTTCCTAAGCAAAAATGGGATAACAATGTTAACTGCATATAACTGTGAATCACTTATTTATCATTTATATGGAAATATAAGTTTATTTGATGTTATGTGAGACTGGAGAACATAAAAGTATTAAAAATTGTGATGGACACTAGAGACAAAGTGGAAAGAGAATGTGGGAGGGGAAGAGCATAGGAAAGGAAATTTTGGGGGAAAGTAGAGACGTAAGACACTTGTGGGACACAGATAAGGTTCTTTATCTGTTGATGAGGATGTGTATAATAGTTTGGGCTGGACTGAGCTGTAAATCATGCTGGGTAAAGTCTCTTAACAATCTAAATGATGTATAACAATTTAATGTACAAATAATAATAAATAATAACATAATAATAATAATAATAAAGAAATGTATATCACCCCCCAGGGGGTGATTTCTCGCTTTCTGTCTCTATGTCTCTCTCTGTCTGTCTGGCGAGCACACATGCCCTGTAGCGAAAACCTCTCCAAAAAAAAAAAAAAAAAAGAAATGTATACTGTGAAGATGTGATAAAATATAAATTTAAATAATTAATTAACTTTTTAAAACATTTACATTATCTCATCAGATTCATTCATCAAATTTACTATCCTCTACCAGTTTAAAAGGAAAAAGCAATCATATATGATTTAAAGAATGAAATTCTCTTTTTTTTTGGAGAGGTTTTTGCTATAGGGCGCTTGCACTCACCAGACAGACAGAGAGACAGAAAGCGAGAAATCACCCCCCAGGGGGGATGGCCACACCACAATCCCTTCTCCATTCAACTCTCAGGATCTTGGGCACGCACGCACACACGCCCGGCATGAGTTTAAGCCACGGGGTTCTGGACGCGAACCGCAGTCGACTACATGGGAGTCCAGCGACATAGCCATTACGCTAACTGCTGGTCCCGAAATTCTTAATGTTTGTAAGGAAAGACAAATTCCCTACAATGTCATGTACTTAGTGTCTCTGCTAATAGTTTGTAATATCAATAATATTTAATTTTGGAATAATAGTGCCTAGAGAATTCTTGCTTTCCATGTAGAATACCAATTGGATAAACACATTCAATTCATTTTTAGTACATCAGTGAGAATCCTGGTGCACTATTTAAATGGAAGAGAATAAATACCTTCCCTCCACCATCTGTCCACCAAACCCCAGAATTTTAGATTCGGCGGTTTCTTTTATATTTATATGTAAAGAGATAGGCTAGGCTCAGCTAAAAAGAATGACATTTTTATTTAATGTAGGTTCAGCGGCACTGAGAGATGTGAAGTATCACTGCAGTGAGGCTAAAAGCCCAGTTTCACAATCAAGCCTGAATTCAGGTGCTGATGTAAAGGAAATTTGAACATCTATATCTAACATCCTTAAACGGTTACTTTATGCAAAGAAAATTATCCTGAGTAATCTGGGTAGGCCTGAGTTATTCAGCTGGAAGTCTTTAAAAGCAAGATGTTCTAAAAGAAAGAAGAAACTGCACCTTGGAATTTTTTCTGCTTCTGGTCAACTTTTCTTGGGTACTTGTTCTATGGATTTTGATCTTGTTTACCAAGCTACTACAACTGCATAAACCAACTCTTTATAATAAACTAACTCTAAATAAACCACACATATATATGCATGAGTGTGTGTGTGTGTACATGTGTTCGTGAGTGTGCTTGCGAGTTGATGTATCCTACTGATTAGACTTCTCTGTTTGAGCCCTGACTTGTATACATGGAATCTATACCAAGTTGAGATGTTAAATCTACTCTCAACACCTATTTTAAGCCAACTAAAGGCTTGGATACTGAATTTAGGGTTTACTTTTTAGTTGAGGGGAAAATGTGTGAATTCATTTATTAGTTTATTTTAAACTCTAACTTTTGATAAATTTTCCCAAAATTCTAGCCTAGTAAAGAGTTTTGCAGTATCCTTAAACTACTCTCTTGACCCAGAAGTCAGTGTCATAAATCTGATTTTGCTCAACCAGGATGTATTTGAAGATCAAAAATATTTATATAGTCAAAAATCTAATTTCATGAGATAAAAGATAAACCACTATGTAATTTAAAATAGTAAGACCATTATTGGAATTTGAGAACAAAATAATTTTTCCCAATTTGTCACAGTCAATGTACATCATTTAATTAATATTTTTGATGACTACAAAATAAAACATAGTCATTATTTAAAAATCAGATCATAATTATGAATTGTCAAAAGTAGACAACAAAATTGCGTATCATTTTTCACTTGACATATTAGCAAACTTTAATAGTATATTTCTAATACTTTATAGTAGTAGAGACATGAGAATTTTCATGGACAGTCCATGAAAGGAAATCAATGTAGCCATTTTGAATGACAATTTGACACAATCATGTGAAATTTCAAATAAATAAATACATACTGTGACCTAAAGATTGCATTTTGGACATATACTATAGAAAAACTTTCACATATGTATGCAGGGAGATACAGAGAAAGATGTTTATTATAGCAGTACTATAAAATCAGTATAAAAAATGGGAACAAAATAAATATATATAATTTAAATAAGAGTGCTTCAAAGAGTTTATGAAAAAAATGAAATTAAAGTATGGGTTTATTTTGGTGTATTTGAGATTCATGCATTTTTTTATTATAAGCATTTTCCTTGAACAAACTTTGAAGACCTCTTGTAATATTATACAAAGATTTCTAAACAGAGGTTAAAGCCCCAAAAACATTGCTTATGCAATGAAATTCTTATTACTTGCAAGAACCTTAATGTTGCCCCAGAGAATCCATTCCTTCCTGAAAACTAATTTAACAGTTTGATTTTTAATCTTCTACTTTTATTTCTGTTACATTTGCATTACATTTTGGTGAAGCATTGTCAATGGTAGAAGCAATAATAATGAGTTTAAGGGTAGGCCCTATGGCCTAGTAGGTAAAGGAGCCAAGTCCCAGTGGTCAATTGTGGTTTGAATCTCAGCCCAGTGGCTTGAAGAACACACTAGGTGCTGTCCAAAATCCCTACAGGATGAAGAAATGGAGGGGAAGGGAATGTTGTGTGACCACATCCCTTAGGGATCGGCTTTCTCCTTCTCCTCTCTCTCTCTCTCTCTCTCTCTCATCTCTTAGAAAGCCTTTCTATCTCTTCATGGTAAACACACACACCCTCTGGCAAGCACGCACACCCTCTGGCACTTAAAAAAAAAAAAAAGAAAGAATAAGAAGTTTGTTTTAAAATCTGGGTGGAATTATTCTACATTATTGAATAAAGCTTCCTTTTTTCACCCAATAAATCTTACACACTTTCTCATGTAAACATGCATGCTTTCTTATCATATCATTACTGCCATCCTTTGAAAGGTTATCGATGTATAATAATTGTACATATTTCTGGGGGGCAATGTGATTTTAAGTCAGTGTGATTAGCACATTTGTCATCTCAACCATTTGTTAGTGCTTTGTGCTGGGAACATACAAATTTCTTTTTTCTAGCCACTCAGAGATTTACAGTAGATTACTGTTAACTTTTCACTCTACTGTACTCTGTAACATTAGAAATTGTTTCTCTTATCAATCTGAAATTTTGTTTCCATTAACTAACCTATATCTCTATCCCTACTCACTTGCAATCCTTCCCAGTCTTTAGTATGTCTTCAACTCTCTACTTCTACGAGGTCATCATATAGAAAATTGTGCCTTTTGATGATAATTTAGGATGTTCCTAAATTCTGAGGTAAACAGGTAAGTGTTCTTTTCTGTAGATACAGCTTTATGTTCATATGGATTATTTTTGTTGTCTTCATTATTGTTTTTTGCCATTGCAGATAGAAAAATATCTAATAGTCCCATTTCAGCCAGGAAAAACAAGTATATGTATCTCTTAAGGCTTTATAATGGGTTTTAATTGTTCTATCAAAAGTAATCTATTTAGGATCTAGAGAGAAATAGGAGACATTAAAGTAAATGATAAAGTGACACTATTTGCTTATCTATATTTTTCCATCGTGGGCTTGATGGTAAGAGTTCACTCAATAAATATGATTGAGACAGCTATTTATATAAAACTAAGTGAATATATAGGATATTATTTTTAAATAGAATTAATAGATCAATGTCTCTGATTCCTTGGATATAAAGGAAAAGTGCTCATTTTAAGAGTCAGTTTTGTCAGAGGGAGGGTTGGCTTCATTTCATCAATAAAAAGAAGTAATACTTTGTCATTTTGACTATGTAAAGAGAGAGACTGAGTCACTAAATGACAAGAGTACTTTCCAATATGTCTTATATTTCTTCACCAAAAATTCAAGGCCATAAATTTAAATAAAAATGATCTAAAAGAAGTAAGTTAATATGGGCGTAACTCTGAAAAAAATCTATACAATTTTGCTTGCAGTTTCAAAGTGGCTTGCTTTAAGTCTCATTAGTTTACTGTTCAACTTTGTGAAGCTCAATAAATATGTAAGAATTGAATTCCTATAATTAACACAAATTTGAAATAAATTATTGGATAGCACTAAAATGCATTGTTCACAAACAAAATGAACTTTAACAAAAGATGAATAACAAACATCTAGTTATGAAGACATTAAAGCAAATGTAATAATTGCAGCCGAGTTAGTCCATCAAGAAGAAGAGTAATTTCTATTTCAGTACTAAAGGCTATTAAAGCATGTATGTTTATGCAAATTTCATTTCTTCTGATGAAGGCTTTAATTGTACTCATTTAAAAAGCTAGACTAGAGAATTTAACATTTTCTATAAAGAGAATTAATAGGAACCTTTTTGTGGGAAGGTGAACTTAAACTAATTTTGAAATAAACACCGAAAAATGTTATTCAAAATTAAACAAAATTGTTTTCATCATGTTAAAAAATCACAATTAATATTAGATTACTCAGTTTTTGAATGTCAGCTAACTTAATTTATTACAAACTTACTGTGGAAAGAGAATGCATGAATGAGAGTTATTACAACGATATTGCTTTTCTATATCAATTTAACAACACATTAACAGTAAATGTGTGGCTGCTATTAGTAGTTACTGCCTTTGAAACACATTGCCATGGAAAAATTATTGAAGCATTTAATCAAATGCTAACAAGGTAGCCTTGGCTGTGAATGGAACTCTACATTATTTGCTTGAAAACACCTGCATGAAATAAGCCTTTTTATTGATCTCACTTTCTACAGATATTATGTAACAAAAATCATATTCGGTAGAAAAATAAAGACTGACCTTGGCTTTAAGAATTTTCTTTAGAAAGAGGATAAATATCCACTGACAATACATAAAGAAATATCTAGCATCCAAATCATCTTTAACCTAAAAGTCTAAACAGTCCTCATTACTAAACAGTTACACCAATTGTGTAAATAAATTGAACCCACAAACTAAGAAATTAATACAAATCAAAATCTTCAATCAAAAACAACTGGCTTCCCTTTATCTACCTTTATATCAAGGAAAGGAATTACTTTGATGATCTATTTTTGAATATTCATGATTTTTGTCATTTTCTAATTCCAAAGGTAAAAATGTTTATTATAGAAAAGTTAAAAGATACAGAAAAGGTACAAAGATGAAAGTAATACTAACTCTCAAGGCCATCATCTTGAAAGAAACTGAATTAATGAAACGTTTATTCTTACACTTTGAGACACACACTGGAACACACATGCATGCATGCATGCCCACACTGACCGAGAGTACTTTGGCCTGTTCTTTCAGTGTATGTGAAAGCTCTTGAACTATGATGAACATTTCATAAATGTTTCTTAAATTGATCCTACTACCTGATTTAGGACTAACTTTGTATAACGGACGCTTACATCCTGTCTGCTATATGATCGATTGTGTAAAATGTCTTTGTAGGGAACCAGCAGTTAGCGTAATGGCTATGTCGCTGGACTCCCACGTAGTCGACTGTGGTTCGTGTCCCGGACCCGGTGGCTTAAAACTCACGCCGGGCGCATGTGCGTGCGTGCCCAAGATCCCGAGAGGAGAATGGAGGAGAAGGGATTGTGGCGTGACCATCCCCCCTGGGGGGTGATTTCTCGCTTTCTGTCTCTATGTCTCCCTCTGTCTGTCTGGCGAGCGCACGTGCCCTACAGTGAAAATCTCTCAAAAAAAAAAAAAAAAATTAAAATGTGTTTGTAAACACCCAGAGGGTTTGCAAGGGACTTCAGAGACTGTATCATATTATACCACATTCTATAAGCAAATGTCTCTAGACCATGTACTTAGTTTACAGTAGAGGCCAAACTAAGCTCTACTGCAGTTCTACTTTAGGTTCAATGTGATTTATTAAAATATATACATATACTCTTATTATTTTCACAAGGAGTTTGTGGCTATTAGTGTTCTAACAATCTGACTGGAAAATCAAAGATTCTGAACATGAGAAAAAAGCACCTTCTTCTGTCACAGTCTCTCCCATAGTCTCCCCCAGTTAGATTTGGAATAGCAATGTAGTCCGTTGACCAGAGATAATCAAGTGTTTCAGGGAAGCCACCCCTGGAGCCATACTCCCCCCAGTATGCTGAAAGAGAAATCTTTGTAATCCAGGTCAGTAGGAAAATACACACTATTGCCAGAGATATAACTAAACTATATCCACAAAATTCTCCTAATCAGTAGCAAACATTTAACAGTTCACTGACCAACCAAAACAAACAAAAATGAAAGAGTGCTAAAATTTCAGAAAACAGAAAAAAACAACAGATGGAAGAAAACCACTCCAAGCAGACCACATCCCCCCAAAAGACCCTAGAACTACCAAAAGTCCACATACAAATAAATGTACACACTTGTAAAATACTTAGATATTAAGAAATAAAACTCTACCTATACTAAAAGGAGACAGGATAGACTAGGAAATGAAAGACTTGTGAATATTTTATCTTTAATTGAAGAACTCATTTTTCTTTTTTAAAAGTTCACTCAATATTCTCAACTACTTTTGAGATATATTGTTTCAGTGTGTCCGTGAATAAGATTATAATTATGAACTTCTCATAGGAATATGAAAAAAAGTAGTGATTTGCCTAAGTACCCACAAGAGCTTTTAATTTCTATTCTGCTAGGCCACAATATCACTTCGGTGGGTTTTAAAGATTTTATTCTTTATCAAAGTATTTTGTTACTGGACACAATTATAATTACAAGTGGAATAGTTTCTTCTTATTATTTTAGTCAATTGAAGGAAACAAGCAGAAAAACTATCTATGCTTCAAAGGCTGTGGCCAAGAACTATTTAATTTACAATCCCTCAGTACCAGCACAGTACTTAGTAAATAGATGAATACTGCCTGACTAGATACATTACTATTTTCTTCAGAATTTTATAGTGCTTCCTCTATAAAACTATGCTGTCTCTGGAGGTTCAGGGTAGTTATTTGGTATGATTCATCAAACCTTAAACATTCCAGTTCTAACCTAAACAAGATAAATATTCTGGAAAAGACAGAGTTTGTGACTCTTTTGTCCTTCCAACATAGGTTTTTTTTTTTTCATCATTTTGATCTTTCTAAAATGCATGCCTTCCAATTATATCTCCTATTTCCCCCTTATCTCTCATTTGTCAAGTTATTCATCCCATAGACTTTCTTCCTTTCTTCCTTCCTTTGTTCCTTTCTTTTGATGTCAAAACTTTATTTTTTCTAAATCTACTTATATTAAGGTATCAAGAATAAATAATCAGTTTTAGACCATAAAATTTCTCAACTTGGCTATACATTTAAGTTTGCAATTCCTACAAGCCATACAATAGTGCCCTCTAATGACATTTTTAAAAATAGTTGTACTACACTTTTTTTTTCCAGAATGTTAAATAAATTTAGGATTTGTAGCTAAAAAAAAAATGAAATACTATATACAAATATTTTAACTTTAAAAAAAAAACAGTTAATTGAGCAATATTTATTATATATTCCTGATTGTATTGTCAGGGTTACATTATTTTTTTACTTGAAAATCATCAATGTCTAGCACACTCAATCAAGAAAGACATTTAGTAATACAACTGTAAATTGAAATCAGCATAATAATTGTTAAAAATATTCATATATTAAAATATATATATTATCCACTTAATTTGGTGAATTTTCAAATTTTCCATCCTGTAAATTTTCTAAATATTGTTTTACTCACTGTATATGAAGGCTATATCAAGTAAACACTGTTGCATATAAGTTTTCTTTGGTCATAAAAATCTTTTTCTTCATTATATTTTATTTTATAGAGAAAATGGCAATGTATTATACTTTTAATAATAATTTTCTTAAATTTGAGACTCTATAAAATTATCTAATACAGTACTAGATAAAAGTCAACTCCTTTTGCCCAAATTTAAAATAATGCAATAAAAGTGATTAATTTCTAAAGTCTTCATAATTAAGGATTTTAATGTCTTCTTACAAAATCCCCTAGAAAAGTCTGAAATTGAAATACTAATGAGAATTGAACATTTGAACTGGGTAAAGAACAAAGAAGTGTGGCAGTAAGAATAACATAGAATTATAAAAACATTAGAGTTTTGAGCCTATTAAAAAAAATCTACCAAGGATCAAGAACACAAAGTTACTTTGAAGGTGTTATCAGTTCTTTAATTTGGTTCCAGTGGGGATAAATAATGAATACAAAAGTTCTAGCAAGAAAAAAAATTAAAATGTTAAAAAAAGGAAATTCATCCTAGATGTGGATGAGCTGTAATACATCTCGGAAAGAAAAATTGGAACACTTTGTTCTTACTGACAGATTTTGAATTAGTTGTAAACTCTGTAGGAAAAGAGCTTGGTGTCATTGCAGACAGATCAATGAAAACATTTCCTCAATATCCATCACATTTCAAATCTCATCACAAGCCCAAGATGTTTGCTGTGCTATATGTTAACCATGTCTCTAGTTTCTGTAAACTAGTTGCTTCAACATCTGCTATACCGACAGCTGGACACGCTCTGGACCATGCCATAATAGCCTGAGTCACCTTGACTGAGTCTCCTGTTTTTTTCCTTACCAAGACACCTGTACCATGACCTCATGCGTACTTCTTAAGTACAAACCAAACTACCTAGAGCTCACAACCCACTCCTTCTTTATCAGATTTTCACCTTCTAAACCACCATTGCCTGCACTAATCACTTCTGGGCCAAGTACTAGACTAGGCACATCCTTTATGCTCAGCAGGCAGCTAAAATGATTCAAACCAGCCAGTTACTAAACTTGCTTTCCTTTACACTCCTCTTCCTTCCTACAGAAACCACAATAAAGCCTGCAGTTCTCTGCTTCTGACTTCTGACCCACCCTGGTGTTTCCCATATGCACCTGTTCATGGTGTGGCATGTCTCTCCCTTTGGGAAACTGAGAGTAACAAACTGTCATTTTAATGGCAACCATCTCCTGATCAGTTGGCCTTGGTATGCCTCCAATTTTGCATATTTTGAAACATGAGCCTTCGAAGTTTTTTATTTAATTTTTTTTCTTAGTTTTAGTTTTATCTCTTTTGGTTTTGATTTAAGATTAGATAACTTTGGGTGAGAAATACAGACTACCAATTTCATTTCTTTGCTGTAAATTAATGTCACTGTCATATGGCCAGAGTCTATTTATCCAGAGATCAGTTTTCTGCCAACCCAATCAATGAAAGAGAGCCTGAAACTTCAAAGTGACCAAACACATCCTCTAGTTATCCCATAAGTCTTACTAGTCCTTAGCTACTTCTTTAAAAGTTGTAGAGATTAGGCTACCTTTTCTCTAATGGCTCCTCTCAGCTCTTATGATTAAAAGTTACTATGAATATTCCTAAGTCATGAAACATTAGAAGGAGTTCTCATGAAAAGGCATTAATGATCTCAGTAAAGTAAATAAGGGAGAACTCAAAAACAACACAAATTGCCCAAATACAGCTCAAAGAGTAATGAACATTGTTTACAAGAATCTGTTTCAGCAAAAAATCATTTATAGTGTGTATTTACAGAGCTAGTCTCTACTTAACAAGGCAGGAAACCCTAATTATCTAGAATTTAAGTTAAACTTTAAGTAAAATAATTTTAAGACTATACTAAGGATAAAATATTTGGTAACAGTTTTTTTTGGGTTTTTTTAGAGAGATATTTTTGCTATAGGGTATGTGCACTGGCCAGAGAGACAGAGACAGGTGTGAGTTCATCATTTACCCAGTGATATAACTGTTACATAGTCTATTCCTGGTCCCAAGTTGTATTTTTGTTTGTTTGTTTGTTTGTTTTTAATATCCTTAAAATGAAATTCACCTCATCTCCTGATAATACTGGTTAAATGGCTTAAGTTCCAGAAGAACCTGATGTCTTCCATACAGCCATTATTATAATAAGCTTTGTATGTGAATTTTACAATCCATATCTTATTTCCTTAGTGAGTTGTGGACTCCTGGAGAGAAATGGTTTTACAGCTATATTATTTATTAGTTGGTTGTTAAAATTATTCAGCAAATATTTATTCAATATTTAGTGTGATAAAACATTAAGCTAAATAGTACTGATAAGTGAATGATGTTTCCCATCAGCCTCACTCCTAACATATGAGGCATCCAAAGCAGAATTACAAATGGAAGCCTAAGAACTATAACTATGTAAAGTTATGAATCAAAAGAGCACACATAGATATATATATTTTTTTGAGAGATTTTCACTGTAGGGCGCGTGCACTCGCCAGACAGACAGAGAGAGACATAGAGACAGAAAGTGAGAAATCACCCCCCAGGGGGGATGGTCACGCCGCAATCCCTTCTCCTCCATTCTCCTCTCGGGATCTTGGGCACGCACGCACACGCGCCCAGCATGAGTTTTAAGCCACCGGGTCTGGGACACGAACAGCGGTCGACTACGTGAGAGTCCAGCGACATAGCCATTACGCTAACTGCTGGTTCCCCAGATATATTTTAATCTCTTATCTTGACCAATATAGATCTTAAGACCTTAGAAAATCCTTGATTCCTTAAAATACTCTAACTTCCTTATCAGAACTTCATGGCCAATGGAAACCACCTGGCTTTAGCTCCAGTTTCATTCTACAACATTAAGAGTTATTTCCACACACCCTACAGAGACTCATAGATAGTCCTTGGTTCTTATACTGTCTATTGTGATGTAATATGACCCCAAGCAGACAAATCTAGGAAAGAGACCTATTCAGCTCCTGAAAAAAAAGTTCGCTGCAGTTTAGACAGATAATCCCAAAGCCCAGGTGACCACAAGGTAGGAAGGTGGTGTGTTCTCAATAGGACACATTGTTTCAGTCTTGTAGAGCCCTGACCCTTTGAAAAGCACTGACAGAGAACCATAGTGAGGTGGTGGATTAACACTGGAGCACAAAGCTTACAGTCACTGGAAAATAAATGAGGAGAAATCAACAGCAGACGGTTGTAATAATGTCTCTGCTAAAAATCATATATAAGAAACTAGACTATAAGGACCAGCAGATGATGTAATGGCTACGTCACTGGACTCCCATGTAGTCGACCACAGTTCAAGTCCCAGACCCGGTGGCTTAAACTCATGCTGGGTGTGTGTGCATGCGTGCCCAAGATCCTGAGAGGGGAATGGAGGAGAGGTGATTGTGGCGTGGCATCCCCCCCAGGGTATGATTTCTCAATTTTTGTCTTTCCGTCTCTCTCTGTCTTTCTGGCAAGCACATGCACCCTATAACAAAAACATCTCCAAAAAAAGACAAAAGAAACTAGACTACAAAATCATTTAAATCATAATAAAGAGAAGACCTAAAGAAGGAGTCCCAGAAAAGGTGATATTTTGTAAATATATTTCTTGCCTTAATTCTATCTTAATACTTGTGCATAGAGATTAAGTATATTTATAATGCAAGGGGACAGTTACTTACTGAATATCTATAGAAAAAAAAAACAATTTTATATGTTTTAAATACCAACTTAATATTTATAGTCTGAAAAAAATTGTTGTAGAACTATGAATTCTTCCTAAATGTGTACATTAACATTTTTCACTTTAATTTTTAAAATATGTTTTTATTACAGAAATCTAGATTGATAATTATTCTAATTCAGGTATGCCATTCCATGATCTTCTGGCTTGCATAACTTTTCACATGAAATCTGCTGTCATTCTAATTTATCTTACTCTTTATATAATATACATGAATATTTTAAAATTATTTTTAAGTTAATTTATTTCTTCCATGAGAAAGAAAGAAAGACAGGCAGATAGAGATACAGACACTGCTAGCAGGGTCTTTATGTCTGGTCTCAGCCAGCCCAGATCACAGGCACACACGTATATGCTTGGCATGCTTAACAAGTCCCAGGATGCAATCCCAGGTCTTCTTCCATGTGAGTCCAAGAGCACTACCTCTTTTTCACAACAATAAAGAACATTTTGGTATTGACATAAAACTGAAAAAAAGTTTAATGGAACAGAATTTTAAAAATAAATAGATCAATACATATCTGACAAGTGTATTGTTAACTAAGGAGTTAAATAACTTTTGGAAAATACTAAATTTTAACAAACAGTGCTGGAAGAGTTAGATATCTTAAAGATTTAGGTGGCAAAAAGAGAAGACATGTAGTTGCCTCACTACATACCCTCAAATTTACTCAAATAGAATTGAACACAAATGTGAGAGATAAAACTAAAACTTGTATGGGGTCAGTAGGTGGTATGGTAGTTAGGTGTGCTGGACTCTACATGGCCAATCATGGTTCGAGTCTTGGACCAAGTGACTGGCTTTTTCACTTTCCCTCTTTCTCTTTCTCTCTGGTGAATTAAAATAATACTAATAACACATAAAGTTAAGTAATCATTTAAAAAACCCTAAAACTTGTAGAAAAATACACAAGAAATGTCTCTAACTTTGTGTTTCACACAGATTTATTAACTGAATGCAAAATAGCATAAAACAAAACTGTAAAAAATGATAAATGTTTTCCAAATTAAACTTTATGGTCTTCACAAGATGCTGTTAAGAAAAACAAACAAACAAAATAAAGGCAAGACAACCACTTACTGAAAATGTTTGTAAACCACATGAATAATTCATTGGGAGAAGGACTCGGTTTTAAGATATGTTGAAGAAAATTCTTCAGGCAGAAATGTGATAGAAAAGATCTATCTACACAATGGAATGTCAGTCTACTCCTCCTCTTCTGGTGGTCCCTAAATAGCGTTAGATAGTTTTTGTTTTTTTTTTTTTCTCTTACATGTTCAAATTAATACTCAGACAATATTTTTTTTTTTTTGGCAGAGGTCATGTGTGCTCATCAAACAGATATGGAAAAAGAAAAAGAGAGAGAGAGAGAGAGCAGGAGGGTGAAAGCATTGCCCAATGGAGCATGGTCACTCTCCAATGCTCCATTCTCCATTTCTCCATCACATCAAGACTTTGGGTATACACACACACACATATCTGGCATACACTTTCAGGCAGAGGGCCACTCCTGACTGTTACTCTGCCCAGAATTCTAGCCACCTTCCTTTCCCAAATGCTCTTCTCTGCCTTCACTCAGTGAGACCTCAGGCTCTCTGCATTTTTCCTCGCTGCACTGGATCTTATAAGCCTTCTTAGCTATAAACTCCTACAATTTAGGACTCACTTAATGTGTTTCCCATCTCAGAGATCAAAACTCTGCATTGTCTGTTGCCCACAGTTTGAAAATTCTTGTGTCATCTACTTATTACAGATTTTTAACTGTTTAAATAGGAAAGACACATCTGGTCCCTGTTATTTCAATTAGTCAGAAGGAGAAGTTGGAATCTCAAGTTTTAAGAGCAGATTGAGGAATCAGATTTTTTAAAAGTCAAACATATTTTTATCTTTGATTTTCCAGTGATGTAATCCTTTTAAAAATTAAATTTGATTTCAGGATTAGAACATGTTTAAGCATTATGTATAACTGTGCATTGAAAAAAAATTTTAAACTTACTTAAAGTTTTTAATCCATCATTCATGTTCTTTCCAATTCTAAATATAAATTAACATAACTCTGACCAAATACGAAAGAAATTCAAACATTATAAATATTCTCTATTCATCGAAGGAAAAATGCAGATACCAGAGGAATCGATAGTGAAAGGTGAATGGGAGGGTTGTGGGAAAGAAACTTAACAGATTTAAGATTGTAAAGTTCTCTGTTGAAAATGATGTAAATGGTAATATCTTTTATTTGATTGCCACGGACTGCTTGCATGAAAAACATACTGTGTGCGATACAGATGTATATTGAATGTAAATAATACATCATAACATTATAAAAGGAAATCCTAGCAAAGGAAAAAAATTCTAAAGATCTTTTAAATACTTCATATGTGAAAACCTTTTCAAGGTGCTTACTCTAAAAATATAGCATGTAAAAATCTAACTATAGTACATAATGTGCTTAAATTAATGTGATAACTATAGAATATGTTAAAATAAAATTATTTTGTTTGTGACCTTACTGCCTAGAAGGACTTTGGAAAGCATAAATCAAAAGCTTCTTAGAAAAATTTGTCTTGTGCTAGTTTGAACTGATTCTTTTTTCTCCTCTGAGAATATGTCTCTATAGAAATCAAAGGCTTTCATAATTATTTTACTGACTTCACAACTGCTTTAGAAGCAGTATTAAATGTTCAATTTATTTTTCATAAATATGGATGAATATAATAGTATTTCCTCTCACTAAAAATGCATTTTCAAAAATAAAAGCAAAACACATTTATCTCCTCTTTACCTTATCATATTCTCTCTTTAGTTCACCCAACACTTGGCTCAGTACAAAATTCAAGAAAGGCCACTTGCAAATACTAATAACCAGCTTTTAAGAAACTTCACACTTAATTTCCCAAGTTATAATGAAAAAATTAGAAAATTGAGGAAAATAATAACCACCATTTGAAGCAAACTGAATCTGTATGAGCCTCTGTGACATAATGTACTACAAACATTTTCTCTTTTAACATTCATTGCAATAGCTATCAATAGGTGTCTTAACATTCAAAAGGAAGCTAAGATTCAAAGAAAAGTTTGCATAAGTTGTCTAAGGTCTGCTAGTTAGTATAAAGTGGTCTTTAAAAAGTTTATGGAAAATGTCTATTATGAGAAAAACATGCATAAACTCATACTTTAATTTTTTCACAAAATTTTTTCAAGTCTCCTCATGTTGACACTGCCTTTCTCCCATCACATCACTAGATCAACATAATTTTATTAAATTTTTAAGAGGAAGCAGGCTCTTTATAATTTTGATCCCCCCTCAGTTTCCAAAAATTAAGTCATCTTTCTGTATAACTGCACATGAATATTTTTATGTGAAATTCAAAATAACATTGAACTAATACATACACATTAGATGTGTCTAATTATGCATGTATTACTTCTTGCAAATATATATGAGCATTTTGTAAGATATAGATATAAAAGTGTAAGTCACAGATATTATCCCAAGTTTCATAGGTGTTAGTAACCTAAAATAAACTGGGCACTTTACATAGTATAAATGTAGTTTACAAATAACTACTTTTAGATGAGATGTTTGCGTGATTCTTTTTTTTTTTTTTCTTTTTTTTTTTTTTTTTTTTAAGTTGTCACTATAGGGCACGTGAGCTCGCCAGACAGAGAGACATAGAGACAGAAAGCGAGAAATCACCACCCCCAGGGGGGATGGTCACAGTGCAATCCCTTCTCCTCCATTCTCCTCTTGGGATCTTGGGCACGCACGCACACACGCCCAGCGTGAGTTCTAAGCCACCGGTTCCGGGACGTGAACCACAGTCGACTACGTGGGAGTCCAGCGACATAGCCATTACGCTAACTGCTGGTTCCCGCGTGATTCTTTATAGATGCTGACAGTGAGTATGTGAATGTCAAGGAGGATTTTTATATGTTATTAAAACCAAATACCTTCAGGGAAGATTATTCACCATTATATCTGTTAGCACTTAGAATTGCATTTGTGAAGAAAATTTGTTTTCTTTCTTAGCTATTCAAAAAACTACTTCAATACTCTTAGCATATATTTATCTTTAACTTGGTCTTTAAAATAAAATTGTCCTGCACCTTTACTTGAAAGACAATGGTACTCAATCAGTACCTCTATTTTAGAGTTTTTGACTGTTTGTTTTTAATGTCCATTATTATAATAAATCCCTTAAACTTAGTAATGAAAAGTGCAAACGAATTACTTGTTTCAAAAGCCACTGTGCATTATAGACAATCCTAGATCTCTGTTTCTCTCTGTGTATGAATTAATCCTGTCAACTCCATATATATTGAAATATACACTCACAAGTGTAAAATCATGCATAGAATTAGTCTTTTTCATGGATAACTAAAACTAACATGCCATATTAAAAACATTCCCTTAATAGTGCTTTATTCCATTTAAATTTCCTGCAAAACTTATAATTTAATATTTCAACTTTAAGTGGAATAACCAGTTGGCAAACAAGATATCTAATGCAATAAAAATTTGGTACAAAATGATATTTTGATGGTTATAAAAAATGCTTAACCACGTTTTTTCAAGTTTTAGAAAAGTTTAAAATTCAAGTTTGCTAATATTAGTGCTAGAGTAACACATGAGATAAATACTGATCTTATAGTTATCTTTGGACATGTTCAAGATGTCTCAAAAGTTTCCGTTTTATTGACTTCTTTGATGCTATCAACAGGATGAAAAAAGTCATTTCACAGACTTCATGCATAGCTTTCTATTCAGCAAGGGAGTTTAACTGTTCATACTCCATTAACAATTGCCAAATGAAGACACAAAATGCAATCAAACATGGGGTCTGTCCTCATTTAAAATGCCAGTTACTAACCTGATCTGTGAGTTCAAGGCAAACACCCTGAGTAAGGCAGGCCACCCGTTTGTTTGTTTTCAGGCATACATAAAAATCTGCATCTGATATGTAAACCTGTTCCAATTCTTTAACTATTATCATTAAACTGAAAAATATAGAACCTTTGACTGCAAAAGTAGAACAATCATTGTCGTATGTATTTCCAAGAAAATGTTTGAAATCATGTAATTCATTGATTGGTGATATGGCAGGCAAGAGCTGAGTAACAGGTGACTGCTTTTGTTAGTGCTGTCCTTCTATGTAAGTAAGCTATTAACTGCCTTGAAAGGTGGAAGCTTCTGTGTACTCTAAGGTCTCTTTTACATACTCAAGACATCAAATTCAAGAGCACGTCCATCTTGCAGTTTTATTTTCATTCTCCATAACTCCTTTGATATTAATTAGATCTTACTATATGGCATTGTCACAACACTCTGATTTGTTTTACACTTCTTTAGTTCAATATTAAATCTAGCTTCTCTTCAGGACCACATATGTCAGCTCTCTATAGAAGTAGATATCCATAAAAAGCCTTCTGGATAAAATATATGCCAGTTCTTTTCTTCGTTTTCTCCCCATTCATGAGGTGACAGGTTTCACCTAAAAAAAAAAATGCATTAAAGATTTACATTCTATAACCACCAAAATCATTTACAGTTTATTTTTTCTAGACTTAGCTTTATTAAGTAAGTGAATTTTTTAAAGAATTATTTTATTTAACTTTATTTATTTATTTATTTTATTTTGACCAGAGAGGGAAAACAAGAAGGCAAACCGCCAGGTCTGGGACTTGAACTGCAGTTGGCAGTGTAGGAGTTCAATGCCCTTAACCTTCACACCACCTGTCAACACAAATTAAGTGAATTTTCTAGGATGTTGTCTTGATCCTCAGTTAACACAGTACATTTCCCCTAAGAATTCCTGAAATGCTCACCAGGGTTTATATTCTTTTGACTTTAATATTAGATGGTTTCTTTATTCATTCCATAAATATTTATTGATACACCAAGTGCCTACTATAATAGATATTGTTCTTATACTTGACCTTACTTTTTTCTTATTTTTTCATCTGTCAAATTTTGTGGTAGATTTTAAGGAAAATCATAAGCATCATGACATTTCATCCATAAATATTTTAATATGAAACACATAATAAAGGCTATTATTTAACCACAATGCATTTCCATAGACATTGAAATATCACCACAATGTCACATAATACCCAGATTAAAGTTATTTTTTAAAATGTGTTTGCTCACATCAAAATCTCATCAGAGCACATGTACTATAATTGTTTGTTTTGTTTTTAAAGATCAATACAATTGATAAGCCATTAACCAAACTGAACAAAAGAAAAAGAGAGTACATACAACTTGAAAATATCTAGAATTAAAAAAGCAGCATTACCCAAGATTTTACAGATACTAAAAATATAATAACAGAAATTGATAACCAACTCTATGCCTATAAATTTGGCAATTATGATGAAATGAGTATACTTATTCAAAGTGAAACTGTTTAATGGTTTAAGTTCTGACCTAGTGGCTTGCTTTCTCACTTTCCTATCTCTCTCTCTCTCTCTCTCTCTCTCTCTCCCTGTGTGTGTGTGTGTATGTGTGTGTGTGTCTGGTCAAATTAAAATAAATGAATGAATAAATAAAAAAATACTTCTAAAAAAAGACGTTTTTGAACAAACATTACTAAAGATGCTATACAGAGGTTAAGAACAGAACCTTAACACAATTTACATTAGAGAAATGCAAATTAAAACTACATAGGGGGAGAGGACCTGCAGATGGCATAATGGTTATAACACTGGACTCCACAAGGCTGACCTTGGTTAGGATCCCATTCCTGGAGACTTGAAACTCATGCCAGGCACATGTGTGTGTGTGCACACACATGCCCAAAATCCCAAGAAGATAATGGAGAAGGTATTGCAGCTTGGCCATTCCCTTGGGAGGTGATTTCTCACTTTCTTTCTCTGTCTCTCTGGTGTGCACATAGGAAAAATCTCTCTAAAAAAACCCTACATTAGGATACATCTACACACTTAGTACAGCAGTGGAAAGAAAGGAAAATAAGGAAGAAAGAAAAATGAGAGGAATGAAAGACGAAAAGAAGGAAGGAAAAGAAAGAAGCAAACTACATTTCAGCACTTGCTTTCAAAAAAGTAGAAGTAACATTTAGAGCTTGGCTACTCACCCTTATTCTAGCAGGCAATGAAGACCCATCACAGGCAAAGACTGCCTGGCAAGACTGGTAAACTAGTCATCACATTTATACTGGTAGTGAATTAGGAAGCTGGACTATTGAAAGGGAATGCACTAGCTAGTCAGAGTGTTATGTGATTTAGATGTTAGGGGGAAATATTATAGTAGTGATAGGGATAATTCTATTACCATTAATATTGATGAACACAGCCAATATTGATAATTGGATATTGCCAAGCTCCATTTATCCTCTGCAAAAAGATAGTAACCAGCTGAGCAAAGATAACAAACATTTGAAAATGAGATGTGAAAAATCAACTGGTCTCTTTGATTATATTCAAAGAAGTTTTCATCTCCACCAGTGGCAAGTAGAAAAGCTGAAAACTGACTCTGGAGGTTAACAGAATTATTGAGGGGTTGGCAGGTGACATGGTGGTTAGGATACTGGACTTCCACATGCCAAACCACAGTTTGAGTCCTGAGTTTAGTGTCTTGCTTTTTCACTTCTTTTTCACTTTACCTTTTTTTTCTCTCTTTCTGTCAATGACTGATGAAATTTAAAAATAATAATAATAGGGACCAGCAAAGTGTATAATAGTTACATTGCTGGACTCCCATGTAATGAACCATGGTTTGAGTCCCAGATCCAGTGGCTTAAAACTCACAGTACGGTTATGTGTGTGTGCCCAAAATCTGAAGAGGAGAATGGAAGAGAAAGGATTGTGGCATGGCCATCCCTCCCAGGGAGTAATTTCTTTTTCTGTCTCTCTGACTCTGTCTGTCTCTCCTGTGAGCATACACACACTATAGCAAATAATAATGATAATAATAATAATAACAAATGCAATTCAATAAATAAAAATAAATAATAAAAAATCTTTAATAAAAAATAGCTATAATTATTGAAATTCAAGTATGATTTAATGTTCAGTCAAGGTAGGTCCATTTTAAGATCAGACCCCTGGCTGGGAAAACCCAGGGCTTTGACATGTGGAATTGAGATAGCTACATGAATGCTCAGGATGAATATGACTATTCAGAAGCCTATTCAGTCTCTACTTTCTCAAGAGTCAACATTCCCATTCCCAGCAGAAACCCAGGGGGATCTTCTTTAAAAGACAGGAACCCACTGTTTTTTCCCTCAGCCGTGTGGTTTTTTTTAAAGTACTTTCTTGGTTTTGTGTTTGTGTACAAGAGAGGAAGAGGTTAGTTTCAGATTTCCATTTGGATCTTTACAAATAAAAACTGAAGAAATAATCTTGTGGGGATGAAAATTGCCTAAAATAACCAGTTTGTTCTATTTAACCTGAAGTCTTACCTCTAAACCTTTAATTACTTGGCATTGCTTTGTTGAACAAGTCTCAAAATTGGCATTTAACTGTTGATTTTCAATCCCAGTGATGGTACTTCGCTTTTAACAAAGGATTCAACTAATTTATGTTAATTTTTTACTGATAGAATTGCTCTCCTTTTGGCCATCCTTTTTTGTTTTATTTTTATTTATTGTTTTACCTGCTATGTTTCTTGTTTTTCTTTTTTTTTGGAGAGTTTTTTTTTTCGTTATAGGGCATGTGTGCTTGCCAGACAGACAGAGAGAGACATAGAGACAGAAAGCGAGAAATCACCCTCCAGGGGAGATGGTCACGCCACAACCCCTTCTCCTCCATTCTCCTCTCGGGATCTTGAGCACGCACGCACACGCACCCGGTGTGAGTTTTAAGGCACCGGGTTGGGGATGCGAACCTCGGTCGACTACGTGGGAGTCCAGCGACATAGCCATTATGCTTAACTGCTGGTTGCTGGTTCCCTTGTTTGTTTTTTGAATGTAGAATATTATTCCTTCAATTTATTTTCTCATGTTAAAAAAACACATTGATTTTTTTTCCCTTTTTTTTTTTTTTTTTTTTTTGGAGAGGTTTTCGCCCAAGGGCGCGTACGTTCCCCAGACAGAGAGACAGAGAGACAGAAAGGGAGAAATCACCCCCCGGGGGGATGGCCATGCTGCAATCCCTTTTCCTCCATTTTCCTCTCGGGATATTGGGCACGCATGCACACGTGCCCGGCGTGAGTTTTAAGCCACTGGGTCTGGGACGCGAACCACTGTAGACTACGTGGGAGTCCAGCGACATAGCCATTACGCTAACTGCTGGTTTCCAAGTTATGTGTTTTTAACAAATGTTTCCTATGAGTTTAAGATATCCAAGCTTAAAATTTACTTTTTATAATATTTTCTTCTCTTCATTACATTCACTAGTGAATTTTTTTTTTTTTTAATTTACTATGGCATGTATGGGTTTGCCAGAGAGAGAAAGTTTCTCCCGGGGCTGGGGCAGAGGGGGGAGATAGATGACCATGCCAGAATCCATTCTCCTCCTCCATCCTCTTCTTGGGATTTGGGGAGTGCAAGCTCACATGCCCTGCATGTCTCTTAAGCTACGGGGTCTAGGATTTGAACCACACAGTCAACCATGTAGTATCTAGTTGCCTTAACCACCATGCTACTGGCTGGTTCCTAATAGTAAAATTTTATCTTTTATGTTCTCCCTTTCAAAAATGAGAAATGTTCTATATTTTCCTTCTTTCTTTAAAACTATCTTCCATCATTGTCCTAGCCAATATAATTTGGGAGTTTAAGAATAACTTGCTACCAATGGTTATTTTTACATTGTATACTGATTGTTTATATTTAGTTTCAGAATGAATTTTTAAATAAATATGTATGCTTGTTATTTTGTGTCCCGACCTGGGGGGACAGCCGAACGGGTTTCTTGAGTGAAGGAGTGAGAGCCAGGGCAAGCAGCGTAGTGTTACAGCACGGAGACGACAGTGTCGTCTGTTTATTGTGGGCAGCACGGTACAGCACAGAGACGACGCAGTGTCACAGCTCTTAAGGGTCGCGTCGTCTACTGTGAGCAGCACGGAGACGACG
>NW_006159757.1:4536337-4605153 GCF_000334495.1 Tupaia belangeri chinensis
CTGACTGGTTGTTAACGGTGGGTTATGATTGGTTGCTTTTGGACCAATCATGAGGTGCAGGATATGCAAATTTGAGGGATTCTAGTAGTCAATCAGAGCAAGGTTTCGAAGGTCAGGTTTTTGGAAGGGAACCAATCATGGTAACTGTTTGCTCTCTGAGAAACCTCGGCAGACTCGCTGGTGTGCAGCCTCCCACAATTTTGTTTAAGTGAATTCAGTGGTCATTAATATTTGTTTCCCAACCACATATTCTTCAACTTGAAATCTTTCACATCTTTAATTAACTTTGAATAATAAACAGATACTTATTTTTGTAAAACAACAAAACAAAAAACAACTAACCTTTAGATTTATGTATTTATTAACCCCTATATTTAAGTTTTCCTTGTACAACTAAGAATTTCAGTTACTTGATTAAGAAAAATACTTCGTACCATTATTTCTACAAAATTATGCAAAAGTTAATCTTTAGACTGCATAAAATGGTGCAAAGTGAAAAACTGGAATATGCACTATAGTGCTTTCCCTAATAGTGTCTTTATTTTTCTGTTTTTTTTCTTTTTGGAGAGAAAGTTTTGCTGTAGGGCGTGTGCACTCACTGGAAAGACAGAGAGACAGAAAGTGAGAAATCACATCCCTCGGGGGAATGGCCTCGCCGCAATCTCTTCTCCTCCATCCTTCTCTTTGGATATCTTGAGAAGACACACAGACACACCCTGCATGAGTTTTATGCTCCTGAGTCTGGTACTTGAACCACTGTCAACTACATGGGAGTCCAGCGATGTAACCATTTCACCATCTGCTGGTTCCTTCCTTGTGTGTATTTTTATTACTTTGTTTTACACTCTATTTCTCCAAGATGTTGTAAGATTTACTTTATCCTTGTAATTCACAAATTTTACTTCTATTTCTCCAAGATGTTACAAGATTTACTTTATCCTTGTAATTCACAAATTTTACTGAGTTTTCTTATTGAAATTTTTCTGAACTAGAAAGCCCTTTTAATTTGCATAGTTATACAGATTTTCCTTTTTTCCCCTCTTAAACTTGGTGGTGAATGTTTATCCTCCCTATTAACTTAATTCTTTTTTAAGAGGAATGATATTTTCAATTTTTTAAATAAAGAATTATTTATTTATTTAATTCCATTTGTTATTATTTTTTTAATTTGACCAGAGAGTGATGGATAGAGAAAGAAAGGGAAAGTGAGAAAGTAAACCACCAGGTCTGGGACTCAAACCACAGTCGCTTGTGTGGGAGTTCAGAGCCACAATCACCACACCATCTGCCAGCCATAGGAATGGTATTCTCTACTTTTCCTATTGAAGGAAAAAGATGTAGATACCTCAAAATTGTCTTTTATATTATTTATTTTTATTTTCTTTTTTACTATGTATTTTTCTGCCACTAATTTTCATAGTGAAAATGTATTGCATGCACACTAAAAAAAAAAAAAAAAGCACTATACATCACAAAATGTGTTTTCCTTATAGTCTCTCCCATAGTATCAACAAGAATTTTCTAAATCTTCCAGTTTTTAAATTGGTGTGTGGGAGACAGCAGGTGGCATAGTGGTTGAGGTTTAGATTCCTATATGACCAAGCATAGTTCAAGTCTTGGACCCAGCAACTTGAAAATCACACTGGGCACATATGCCTGGGTCCAAAGTCCTGAGAAGAGAGGAGAAGAGAGAGGCTTACAACATGGCCATCCCCACTTGGGATAATTTCTCACTCTCCCTCTCTCTGAGTCTCTCTGTCTCACTCCCTCTAAGCAAGCACATACACCCTATGACAAAAAACCTAAAGGAAAATAAATTCATGCGTGAGTATGAGTATGCACGTACATGTATATCAAAAGGCGACCCTTAAGGCATGTTCATACCCTCCTTATAGGCCTCCACTATGTCCAAAGCTATTTATCACTCACCAAATCATGTTATCTAATTACGCCATGATGTGCTTGTGACTAGGGATATGTATGTATAATTTTATATTTTATTTTTTAAAATTATTTTATTTAACTTTATTTATTCATTCATTTATTTTTAATTTGACCAGAGAAAGACACAAAAAGAGAGAAAGAGAAAGAGAGGGAAAGTCAGAAAGCAAGTCACCAGGTCTGGGCCAGAAACCGTGGTCAGCCTCGTGGGAGTGTCCAGCGCTTTAACCACCATGCTACCTGCTTGTCCCCTGCACGTATAATTTCTGTATCATACTTTATGGAGGAAAATTGGACAAACTATGCCACAATTTTTAAAATGCAATAATAGCTTACAGTATTCCTCCCAACCCGTGGTTTCACTTTCCATGATTTCAGTAAGGAATTTGAAAGAGAGAGTGAGATCATATTTCTATAACTGTTAACAGTGTATTTTATAAGTATTCTAGTTTATTATTTGTTGTTAATATTTTACTGTGTCTAACCTATAAATTAAACCTCAGTATAGGTACGAATAGGAAAATACTTAATATATATACAGTGTAGGAACCAGCAGTTAGCGTAATGGCTATGTCGCTGGACTCCCACGTAGTCGACCGCGGTTCGAGTCCCGGACCTGGTGGCTTAAACTCACGCCCGGCGCATGTGCGTGCGTGCCCAAGATCCCGAGAGGAGAATGGAGGAGAAGGGATTGCAGCGTGGCCATCCCCCCTGGGGGATGATTTCGTGCTTTCAATCTCTCTGTCTTTCTCTGTCTGGGTGGCGAGTGCACGTGCCCTATAGCAAAAACTTCTCCAAAAAAAAGAAAAAGAAAAAAAAAACATACATGTATATATATACAGTTTAGTACTACCTATGATTTCAGGTACCTGCTGGAGATCTGGGGATGTATTCCCCACAAATAAGGAGACTACTGTACCATTTTATGTGAAAGCCCTAGTGTTGGAAGTTAAACCAATGCATTTAATCAATTTAATTAAATCAGTTAACTAACCAATTGAATGATTAATTGGTTAAACATTTAATAAATGTATAAAATATTGATTGTAACAAGACTATCAAAAACAGAAAACCAACTTTCAAACAACTAACATACTCATCAACACGTTTCTGATTATTTATGTTATTATATGGACTACAGTGGCATTGTGTCACAGTAATATCGCCACTGTATTCACTTTAAAAAATAGAAGATAGGGAACCAGCAGCTAGCGTAATGGCTATGTTGCTGAACTCCCACGTAGTCGACCGCGGTTCGTGTCCCGGACCCGGTGGCTTAAAACTCAAGCAGGGCGCGTGTGCATGCATGCCCAAGATCCCAAGAGGAGAATGGAGGAGAAGGGATTGAGGCGTGAGCATTCCCCCTGGAGGGTGATTTCTCGCTTTCTGTCTCTATGTCTCTCTCTGTCTGTCTGGCGAGTGCACGCGCCCTATAGTGAAAACCTCTCAAAAAAAAAAAAAAATAGAAGATATAAGAAGGTGCTGTGGACTGAATGTGTTCTCTTAAAATTGGTGTCTTGAGATTTGGTTAACATTGTAATAGTGTTCAGACAGTGGAGACTTAATTTATTTATGTTGTTGAAAGGTGGGACCTTTGGGAAGTGACTGAGATTAGATGAGGTCATTAGGGTAGAGTCCCAATGATTACCTATTGATAACTTTATAAGAGTCACACAGAAAAAACAAACAAACAAACAAACAGAAATGGACTCTTTTGCTCTGTCTTATCACATGATGTCCTGTGCTGACTCAGTACAGACAGACCTCATCTATAGCAAGACCCTCACCATATGTAGCACCTTGAGCTTTGACTTCTAAATGCATACACTAAAGTAAACCTCTACTCTTAAAAGTCACCCTTGGTCAAATATTTCTTTTGAGCAACGGAACAGACTAAAACTCAAATGGTATCTGGCATAAAAATGTCTCTAAATAAAGTAAAAATGCATATACACAAAAATTTAAAAGGTACCAAAAATATGCAATAAATAAATAAAGTAAATAAAAGAGAGAATATGAGATAAGACAAAGGCAGTGTTGGACTTGAAGTGGGAGAGACGCTTTCATTTTTTTGTTTGTGTTTTGTTAACTTTCTGTTAGGTTTTCTTTTTCTTCTTATTTTCTTCTTTTTTTTGCTTACATTCAATTACTTTTATAGCATATAAAATTAATTTGCCCAGCATGAATATTTTTTATCTTAGTCCATTCAAAGATATTACTATATGCATCAGCAACAGACAATTTTCCATGTTTTTGTCAGTTAAATGTTTCAGTTTTCTTCCCTTGTTTCTCTTTCTCCTGCCTCCCCCTACCCCACATTTCAGGTTTTCATGTCAACCTCATAGATAAGTAATTTAGGAATGCCTATAAGTACTTATTTAATGATAAGACTTATCCCTACAGTAATATGATTACTGTACCATTTTCTTTTACTAGTTCTTTATATTAGAAAATAAATCGTTGCAGTTTCATTTGTCCACATGAGAATTATAGATTTTTCCAGCAGGTCACAAAACATACTTTGTTCATAATTAACTAGATTTAATACCTTGTTTTACTTTTTGTTTGTATGTAAGCATACGTCTACTTGCCAGAGAAAGACAGAAAGACAGAGAGAAAGGAAGAGGAAGAAACCAGCCTCTCTCCTGCAAATGGAGCATGTTTATGTCACAATCCCTTCTCTTTCATTTCTCCATCCTGTTGGGATTTGGGGCACATTCACACACACACACACACACACACACACACACACACACACACACATACAACTTAGCATGTTTTTTAAGCCACCAGTGTCAGGATTTAAATTCCCATTGACCATGTGGGATCCAACTCCCTTAACCACTGGGCTATAGGACTGGCCCTTACCTTGCTTTATTCTGAGTGTCCCACTGTCTTATCTTAGGCTACCAAATCAAGGTGCCATAACTGTGTGGCTTATACATAACAAAAATTTATTTCTCACCCATCTGGAGGCTGGAAGTCAGAGGTCAAGGTTTGAGCTTGTCCAGTTCTGGCAAGGGAACTTTTACAGCTGCATATAGCTTACTTCTTGTTGTATCATCACGTGGTGGAAAGAGGGTGAGAGAGCTTTCAGGGGTTTCTTTGAGAAGAATCCTAATTGCATTCATGTGGCCTCCAACCTCATGACCTGATCACTTCCCAAGGGTCCCACCTCTTATTACTATAACATTGGGAGTTAGGATTTCAACATAAGAATTTTGTTTGGGGTCGGGGAGGGAGATACAAACATTTGGTCCATTGCACCTATTTATATGTAGTTTGTTATAGCCTTCTGAAGGAATTCTCTTGTTTTTCTTCCAGTTCCCTTTATTTTTCTTTGCTGTTATATAGGTAATTTTGAGAGCTTGTCTGAACCTTCTAGTGCTTTAATCTTGACAGTTTATTTATTTTTTTTTTTTGGAGATATTTTCGCTATAGGGTGCATGTGCTCGCCAGACAGACAGAGAGAGACATAGAGACAGAAAGTGAAAAATCAACCCCCAGGGGGGATGGTCATGCCGCAATCCCTTCTCCTCCATTCTCCTCTCGAGATCTTGGGCACGCATGCACACGTGCCCGGCGTGAGTTTTAAGCCACCGGGTCCGGGACGTGAACCGCAGTCGACTATGTGGGAGTCCAGCGACATAGCCATTACACTAACTGCTGGTTCTCATTAATCTTGACAGTTTTAGAGATGAGGCAATCTGGGCTATGAGCAATCTATGCCTTATGGGACACACGTCAGACACTAGGTAGGGGGAAAGGGAGCTGAGACCAAGCAGTTGAAATATGAGAAAAATGAGCAAAGCTGAGTATGAGTGCATAATGCACACAGACGGTAGGTGAGATATAAGCTGGAATATGATAAAGGAAGTTCAGGACAGTGGGGGGAGATGCAACAGTGAGAGTTTGTAAAGAGGCTATATCGGTCTCAGTATTGTTGAAAGGTGACAATGTTGTATGAATATCATTCATAAGATTTACTGAGAAATGATTATTGGCAATCTGTATCAAAGAATAATTTTTAAAAAATTAAAAAAAAAAGAATAATTAAATAATAAGCATGCCTTGCCTTGGAATTTAAGAGCTTTTTAGTCCTAACAACAAACAGAGGATCTCTCTGATCAGATTAGGATAAAAAAAAAAAAAGGAAAAGGAAAAAATTTAAAAAGAAAGATTTAAAAACTTAACAACTGTCATCCATATGCAGGGTGACTAGTCCGATTTTTCAAATGCTGTTTCGGGAAATGAAATGAACAATACACATAAAGTTTTATAAGAGTACCTTAATCTCAAACGATTCTACCTTGTCAGCTCATGATGCAAATCATTACGATGCCTTAACATTTTACTTAGTCAAATTTCATCTTTCATTACTCCTTTCTTTGGAGAGAGGCAAAAAGGATGGGAAGTATGGTAGGAGACAAATTAGGTTTCAGAGGAGGTTCAAGATTTTACAGAGAGCTTGGAGCTCTAGGCAGGTGAGGCAAAGCAGAATTCCAGTGAAAGGCACTGGGCTAAAATACTAAAGGATTCAAACAACCGCCAATGAGAAGTGACATTCAGTACATTGTGAGCTGGGTCTTAATGCAGGCTTACAAACCTGAGTGGGAGAGCAATTCCCTGGAGAAGGTGAAGCAACTGACTCCGATCATTTGCAGGTCAAGAGCTACTCAGGCCCTTCATAGTGGGGGGCTGCAGCTTTATGGACTGGAGCTGCATCTGGGACAGACAATGCCGCAACTATTTTATACTGGCTTATTTTGTGTCATTGAATTTCATTTTCTTTTGGTACTACTGATTCTTTTATTATTATTATTATTATTATTTTGGCACAGGTTAAGAAAATAGAGAGGCTTATACTCTTTTTCATCTACCATTGGTAAGAGCTACATAAATCTAAAAAAAAAATAGTAACAATAACAGTTACTGTTTCCCTTCCCCTAACCTTCACTGAAAGAGAAGTTTCCATCTCTTGGGATTCATAAATTAGCACTAAGCACTCCAAGTGCAGCCATATCCTGATAATTTATGCAGTAATATTTGTAATGAAATTCCTGTAGTGTATACATCTTATTTCCCAATAAGGTAATTAAATCCTTAAGGATAATGTTTAATAGTTATTTTATATGAGTTACAATCCCAGAAATAGTGCTAGAGACCTGGAGAATAAAATTATTTGGATTAGAAACCTTATATTTATAAGGTCCAGAAGTAAAAACTATATAATAAAAAATAGCAATAAATTGAGAAATTTTACTTTTGGCAATGATGGACTAAGTCTCTCACCATAAGAAACTGTATCTAAACAAAGTATTTAAAAATAGCATCATAACTATAATTCCTGAGAGAAAGGATCATAAATTACAGAGGTGGAGCCTAAATAGAGCATAGCGGTACCAGCACTTGCCATAATGGTTATGTTTCTGGACTCCCATGTAGTCGACTGTGGTTCAAGTCCTGGACCCGGTGGCCTAAACTCACGCCGGGCAGGTGTGCATGCGTGCTCAAGATCCCAAGAGGAGAATGGACAAGAAGAGATTGCAGCATGGTGAACCTCCCTGGAGGGTGATTTCTTGCTTTCTGTCTCTTTGTCTGTCTCTGTCTTTCTGGCGAGTGCATGCATCCTATAACAAAAACTTCTCCCCAAAAAATTAAAAAATACAGCATAGCAACTTCACTAAGCTGATGAGGCAAATAATAGATTATGGGAGACACTACTAGACAGCTGAATTTCAAGAGGCACAGTACTTGAAAAATAACACAGGAATCTGAATGAAGGACTCTTAAGGCTTTGAATGGATAGTAAGAGTTTGACCAGATACTCAATTAAAAATCCAGAAATGTCCCACTAGGAGATGAAAGTAAGGTCTAAGCAAGACATGATATAGCCAAAAATTTAAATAATTATGAAATGGATCAAGGAACTCAATTGAACAATATTAAATAATCAAATTCAATATTCCATAAAAGACACCACAAAATGTAGACTTTCATTTAAAAAAAAAATCAAACATGGGGTCAGTAGATGGTGTAATGGTTATGTTAATGAATGTCCATCTGTTACATCCCAGACCTGGTTGCTTAAAACTATCACAGGGTGCTTATGTGTGAGTGCCCAAGATCTCAGGAGGAGAATGGAGTAGGGATTGCAGTGTGGACATCATCAAAAGTGATTTCTCACTTTTCCTCTCACTGTCTCTGTCTCTCTGTTTCTCTATCTCCCTGACGAGTTCACACTGCCTTAGGCAAAAAAATCATCATAAGGGGCCAGCAGGTGGCGTGATGGTGAAGGTACTGAACACCTACATGGTCACCCATCCTTCAAGTGCTGAATCTGGTGGCTTGAAAGTCACTCCAGGCACATGTGCATGTGTGCTCAAAATCTCAGGAGGAGAATGGAAGAGGAAGGATTGCAGCATGACTGTTCACCCGAGGGAGTGAGTTCTCACCTTCTCTCTCTTTGTCTCTCTCCATCAAGTGCATATGTCCTATGACAGAACAAAACAAAGCAAAGCAAAACAAAACAAAACGTGAAGAGTATTCAGCATAAAATCAAAAATTGCCGTGTGTGGAAAAGATTAAAAATATATGACTCAGTGAAGGAAAAAGCAGTTAATAAGAAACAGAACTATTATAATAATGTAGATGTTAGAATTAACTTGTAAGAACCTAAAATATAGTCTATAAATATATTTAATGACTAAAATAAAAATGTGGCATAACAAGTGAACAGAGGGAATCTCAGAATCTCGTAGAAAAATTAAAATGATAAAAGGTCTTAATTAGAGAGTAGAATTTAAAAAAAATTTAAAAACTGAAGAGTGCAGCATCAGATCAGACACTGAAAACATCTATAATTTAAAACTAGGGTAAAAAGGGGCCAGTAGGTGGCGTGGTATTTCAAGCACTGGACTCCCACCTGACTGACTGGAGTTTGAGTCCTGAACCAAGTGTGTTGAAACTCATGCTCTATGCATACATGTTTATGCCCAAAATCCCAGGAGGAGAATGGATGAGAAGGGATTGCAACACGCCATCCACCCTGGTGGGGGGTGGGGGGATGTGATTTCACACTTTCCCAACCCCTGTCACTGTCTCTGGTGAGCACACACGTCCTATGGCAAAAACCTTAAAAAAAAGACAAACAAAAAAAGCACTCAGGATAAAAGAAGAAAATTTAAATGAAGCACCAAAAAAAGTCTAAAAAAAAGAACGTTTCAGTGAATATGGTACAATATTAAATAGTCTATGATACATACAATAACAGAAGGGGATATAACAGGTTGGTCCTTCATAGTCGAATTGCTGAAATTGAGTTTAATGTAAATATATTAAAAGTAGCCAAAAGTAATAAAAAGGCACATTACATGAACAATGATACAAATTACCTCTATTTTCTTATTGCAAATGCAATTAAAAAAGAAAAGATTGGCATTTTTAAAATGCCACCAAAAAAAATAAATAAACTCTCAGCCTAGAATTTAATTTTTAAAATGAGGACAAAATAGAAACATTTGTAAGTTAAACAAAAGCCAAACATTCTCGAACAAGAATACCATAGAAATTTTCTTAGGCTGACACTAGACTGACACATGTATGTACATAAATGTTTAAGGTGCACTGGAGACTATAAATATAAACTATATTGTTTTCATTTATCATTTTTAAATGTCAATTAACATTTTAAAGCAAAAACAATAAACTATGAAGTTTTTAATACATATGAAACTAAAATATTTGATAATCTTAGCCCAGGACAGAATATATAAATCAAAGGAAGTATATGATATAATCTTCAATTACACTTATAGTAGTGTAATATTATTTGAAGGTGGACTATGATAAGTTGAAGATTCAAATAATGTCCTCCAGTAAACACTGGGAAATAAAAGGTACAAAGTAAAAAAGACAAAGGAGCAAATAAAATATATCAGTAAATACCTAATTAATTCCAAGAACTCTGAAAAGAAGGTAAAAGAAAATGAGCAAACAAAAATTAAAAGTGTAGAAGAACAATAACAAAAAGATGGACTTATATACAATTACCTATTACATGGAATAAAAAATAGACTAAATTCTCAAATGAAAAGGTAGAATTTGCCAGCTTGACTAAACAAGCAAGACTCAACTCTCCAAGAGCTGCATTTATACATAAAGCTACAGATACATTACAAGTAAAAGAATAAAGAAAGCTACGTAAAGTATAAGAAACCTAGAGTGGCTCTATCATTACCCGAATAAGTGGACTGAGAGATCAGAAGATTCATGGTAGATAAAGAGAGTTATTTATTTGCCATGGACTTGACATTTTTATCCACATACCTAGATCCCATTGCCTGTTCCCTGGAGCATCACTGTAATTATAGACTAGATATTTCTGTGAGCATATCTATGCAAACCTAGTCATTTAAGTAAAAGAATATAATGCAAGACATTTTATTTGTTTCCATAAAATATGACTATTTTTCATATAAGATAATGAAAAATAATAATTTCTCTAATACCCATGTAACAGCAATGACATTTTCTTTCCAAGTTGACTTAGCAGTCCAGCAGGAACACAGTACAAAACAGTGTGAAATGTAACAGAAGCACATTAAGCTCATTTGCGCACACCCACACACTGAAAGTGTAAAAATTATAAATTTGTAAAATCACACACACAAAATGGGTGAGACGTTAAAAAAAAAAAAATCTAAAGCATTTGGAAAAGAAACAAATAACAGAACTTATTCTATAAAATTGAAATTTTTTATGATCCCAACAGAACTTATAATTATCAGAGTTTATTTTCTGTGAAGCAGGGAAGAAATTATGGTAATAGTTAGTTTTCTTTTTTTCTTATGTCAGAAAATAGAACAAAATAAAACAGGGAGATCTGCTGTTGGTGCTTGGGAGTGTCTCAAAATTTTCTTTAAATCCAAATGAGTGACTAGGCAGATAGAAACCCAAGTGTCACCTTAATTGCCAATAAAGACTAGATTTGAAGACATAGCCTTGTCCTCTAGCTAACGTTCCATAAGTACTTATAACAAGGAAAGTTTGAATTCATAGATTATTATAGACTGAATGTTTGTCTCCCCCAAATTCATATGCTGAAATCTTAACTCCCGTGTGGTGGTATGAGAGGTTGGGTATTTGGGAGGTGATTAGATCATGTAGGTGGAATCTTCATGAATGAGATTATTGTCTTTATGAAACACACCCCAGAGAACTTTCTAGTCCTCTACTCTGTATGTGAGAATACAAGAATATGACTGTCTGAAATCTGGAGAGGACCCTCACCAGAACCTGACCTTACTGGTATTGTATTTTCAGACTTCCAGCCCCCAGAACTGTGAGAAGTCAAGCTATGCTTTTCAGTAAGGCATCTAGTCTATGGTACTTTGTTACAGAAGCCCAAGTTGACTAAGACACAGATGTACCACCCCAGGTCATTACTTCTCTAACTGAAGAGATAGATAGAAAGATAGATAGATAGATAGATAGATAAAGAAGAAAAATTCTCAAACCCCCATGTCTATGATTTCTTATAGCTTTATTCCATTTAAACAGGAAACTGGCACAAATCTTATGGTTCATCAGTCAGGCAACTAGCTCTTCATCCACAGGTTCGAGAAAGAAAAAAAGGAGGAAGTCCTAATTTACAAAGACTGGCAGAGTAGAAGTAGAAACATTTTATGTTGGAAAAAAAATGAGGTTTCAGATATGCTCTTATTGGAAATGTTGCTATGGAGAAGCTGTGACTAGGTTAACCAGAAGCAGATCATCTGATATGATTGCCTTGAGAGTGTAAATTGGCTTGTTCCAGTTTGTCTTAAGTTGGAAAGAAGTAGTCATTGACCAGTCTTGACCGTTTATGGAGAGCTATAGCAGAAGTTGTGGTTGAGTTTCCTGGGCTTCTTATCTAAGTCAGAGTCGTCTTGTCGTAGCGGATTTTGTCTGTTGTATATTCAGTTTCTCAGACTGAAATGTTTTTATCAAAGTACAAAGAATATTGAGAATGTAATAGTCAGGAAATTGGAGAACCGAGGTCATATATATAGGCTGAAAATAAAATCTCCCTAGATTGAATGTAAAGTTGATAGTCTGTAAGAAAAAGTGTTTGCTGAACAAGCTGAACAATAAAACTGTTAGGCCCTAGAGATAAAATGACCTACATTTTTCTCTGAAAACAAATTGTGCAATATTATCATAAGGATTATTTAAAATCAACAGAGCTTTAAGAAATGGTTTCATCTGAACAAATCAGAATACTTATTTTTTGTAGTCATATTAATTAGACTAATAAAATACTAATAAAATTAATATCTTGGATCTTTACTATGCCTATACAGTGTTCAACTGTACTCTTATTCCAGTTTTACCAAAAATAATATGCTAATGATAAACAGATGCAAATATATTTTCTTTTTGTTTGTTTGTTTGTTTGTTTCGTAGTTTGCTAGAGGGTGTATTCTCACTGGAGAAAGACAGAGAAAAGAGGGAAGAAAAGTGAGAAAGTACCCCCCAATAGAGGTTGGTCACATTGCCTTCTTTTCTCTTCCATTTCTCCTTCCAAGATTTTGTGGGACCAGCAGATGGTATAATGATTATGTCAGTGGACTTCCATAGAGTCAACCATGGTTCAAGTCCTGGACCCAACAGCTTAAAAATCACACTGAGGGGCCATATACATGTGTGCCTAAAATTCCAAGAGGAGAATGGAGAAGAAGGGATTGTGTCGTGGCCATTTGCCCAGGGATGATTTCTCGCTTTCTGTCTCTGGTGAGCTCATACACCCTATATTAAAATTCTCTCTAAAAATTAAAAAAAAAAAAAAGTTTGGGCATACATGGACAGATGCCTCGCATGTTCTTCAAGTCATTGAGTCCAGAACTGGGACCATGCAGTCAATCATGTGGACTACAGCCACCTTAACCACCTACCATACCACTGGCTGGCCCGATACAAATTTTGATTCCCATAGTCCTGTCTTTCCTTCCTTCTGAAGTAAAGCTATGGATTTTCTGATTTTTTTTAATTCTTGTTAGAAAAAAAAATTAATTATCTTGTTCAATGCCAAATTTGTTCTTTTCTTACATATTCTGTAACAAACTTTTCTTTTTTAAATGTTTGCCAAAGAGCATATGCATTTATCACAGAAAAACAGAGAGAGAAGAAAGTAAGGAAGTATTCCTAGGGATCATGGTTACACCACAATCCCTTCTCTATTTCTTTCTCCTTTCAGGACTATGGGATATACACATATGCATCCACCATGTTTTTCAGGCAGTGGTCTGGGACTCAAACTATATGGTTAGTCCAGTGGGATCTAGCCATTTTAATCACCACACCATAGACTGGCCCAATAAACTATTTTTGAATATATATTTTCTTTCCTTTTTAATAATATTCATTTATTTTTTTGGAGTAAACATTTTTAATAAGCCTTCAGTTCATTAAACAAGGCTTCTAAACTAAGCAACTTTTTTTGGTTAAGGTTTTCTGTTATTGACCATGTATATGATGCAGTGGATAGTTTTCCTCTTGGGTTACATGATCTCTGTGCTGTGTTGATTACTTCTTATTTTATGGAAACTTTCTCCCTTCAGTGGCATATGTGGAATGTGTGTTAGCTTTATTCTATTTTAGGGCAATGAATACTATATTCTGCCTTTGTAAGAAGATGATTAGATTGAAAGACTAGGGTTCTAATGGAGTGTCATGATTTGGGTCAATCATTTACGTCAAAAGAACGAGAAATTAGGTAGTGACTCCAGTAGTAGGAAGGAAATGATAATCTGATCAAATCATAAGAGGGAAAGAATAAATAGAGGAAATTGATGGACCAGATTAAATATTAGGTCCAACATGTATTTGTGTCTTCCTGTGCAACTTTGCTTTTGTCTGGGTCTTAACTTTCTCCATTTCTGTTGTTGGTAGTCTCCCTCCTTTTCTGCTCTTTATATCCTTGCTTTTTTCTTTTCCCATATCAAAGTCTCCTTTCCCCTAGATTTTCTAAGAAAAACTGGGTGTCATCTTAGACAATACAATTATTATTTTTTAAAAAAATTCAATTGTCTCTCCATCTCATAAATGTCCCTGAAGGACAATTCTTGAGTCATAGTTCTGTAATCTCCTTCTCATTTTTGCTTCTGGTTAAGACAGGAGATTTAATAAGTAATGAGGAAACTATAAAATAATATATATTTCTCAGAAAGACTTGGCTAAGAGGTCTTCTATTTTCTATGAAAACCACAAATTGATTTTTGTATTAAACTGTTGGTATAAGTTCAACAGTTACATCTGCAGTTGCCCTAGGCTAAGACCAAAATTAATATGTAGCTTTTGGGGAATCCTGGACAAACATAAAGGATGATTTATGGCAATATGACATTCACACAAAAGTTATAATTGTGTTATAGATGTAAAGAAATTTACAATTACTTTTGGTCCATGTCTCTTGTTTTAAAAGTTCTCTTGATAGCCTTTAACTCCTGAGAATATTCATTTAAGGCATCTGAATGACAGGTGACTATTTTCTCTGAATTTTTAATGTGATTTGCATTTCTCTCCTGAAAATATAAAACAAAATATATTAAATTTTGTTCCTGCCAAAGAAAAGCCTTAGCATCAACCTAATACTACTTTCTTACTTTAATAGTGTAGATGATCTCCATGGCTGATATATTTTTCTTTCAAGAGAAGAGACTATCATGAAAGAAAACTCAATGCTTCTAATAAAACATTTACCTTCAAGAAACACATAAAAAAATTCATATAAAAATAATCCTTGAAAAAAGTGAATCTAAATATTGGAGCACATTTTTTTCTCTTTATTCCGTTTATGTTATCCTTGCTACTCTATGTGTAACTGTGCCAAGGCTGTCGATTTTTATCTAAGAATATATGAACAACATACTGATCTTAAATCCAGTGATATAAAAATCACTAGAATCTTTAGTTTTAATTAAATTTTGATATCTCACTTAGGCTTCTTCGGTTCCATTTCAGCATTGACTAGACCCTATATAATTAACTTGTTTTCTTTTTTGTTTGTTTGTTTTTTAAATCATAGGGCAGGTGTACTTGCCAGAGAAAGTCAGATAGAGACAGAGAGAGAAAGAAAGTGAGAAATCACCCCCTAAGAGGGATGAGTACACCACAGTCCTTTTTCTTCTATTCTCCTTTTGATATTTTGGGCATATACACACACAGGCACGTCCAGCATGTTTTTATTTCTTCTGGGAGTGGGAGAGAGACAGCACCTGCATCAGGGTCCTGATCCCACAATCCACCCCCAACTTCACCCAGATCCAGATCATGACCTGTGTACTTAGAGAGGTCTCTGTAGGCAAATCGTGAACCTTTCCATGTAGAACAGCCTCACTGAGCATCACATCATAATGTGTCATCATCTGGCCCCTATTTTTTTTTTAATAAACCAAAACTAAAGACCTATATTATGAAGGAAGTTCTGGCATAAGAGAGTGCAAATTCAGATGCTGTATTTGTTTTGATCTTATTCCTATTATTTTGTTAAAATGTAAATTTTATTGTCTAGAGCTGATTTATAATCTTGTTGGAATTTACCAGAGTATAATTCTTTTTTTATTTTTTTGGTGAGGGTGGTGGTGTTTGTTCATTGTCAGATGATGTGTGCACTTGCCAACGAGAGAGCAAAGAGAACCAATCCCTAGATGGGGTGTGATCACACTGTTATCCTTTTCCTTCATTTCTTATCCCAAGAGGATTCAGAGCATGCACTCATATGTGCCCAACCAAGACTAGGATTCAATCTTCAGTTGGCCACGTGGACTCTGGCTTTCTATGCATAGTGCTTACCTTCTGTGCTTCAGGGCTAACTCTGATTCTATTCTTGACAAAGTGTGTGACCTTTACCAATTGAACAGTCATATACTGAATGTCCATTCCATGTATTCTTTTCTCTCTGTGACTCTGAGGTAGGCAACGATGATTAAGGTTAGACTCCTACCATAAAATATCTTAATATAATAATAAAATGGATGAACTGTCCCTAAAATCCTATAAAACAAGATAAAATTCACTGCATGTTCTGGCAAATACAATTGACATGTGGTAGAAGCTCAGAAATTAAAGAATGTATTTGCTTCTAAGGATTAACCAAGAAGGAGGTGAGATTTTTAACTAAGTTGACCATGAAGTATGTTTTGGGTGCTAATGAGCCAAGGAGTGAAGGAGAGATGAGCAGTTCAGTTAGCAGCAAATTCAGAGAAGCACCAGAAGGCAGAATATGCCCTAACATGGATGAACACTATAGAGTGGGCAAAGAATAGTGTGCATAAGGGAAGATTAATTAGAGATAATGCTGGATAAGTAGATCTCAGATTTAGTCTACATTTATTCTGAAATGGAATGTAGTACAAATGTATAATCTTAGCTCTGGAAAGACATTATTCCTAGTCAACTGAAATTTTTAAATTAAAGGTTTCTCTTTTCTCTTTGTGTTTTTTCTTATTGTTCTGATAGACTATGCATTTGAATTTAATTATAAATCAAATATGGCTCATAAATTTGATGCTTTCTAAAAGCATGATCTCTTTTTCATAATGTGATAGACTTAGCTAAATTGGCTTAACCCAGGTCTTCACATTTGGGTGATAAATTTGTCCCAAAGCTGGTTGTAGCCTAACATAGAGTGTACCCTGGTAACCGAGAAATTGTACCTCCACCAATCACAGAGGCCAAGCTTTAGCTCATCAAGGCTTTTGACTGATCAGAACATGACCTGATAAGGAAAATGCAAACTTCAGCCAATCAAGATGGTTTTCATATCACTTCCTTGGATTGTGGTAGGCAGTTACATAGCCATGAGCAGGCAGCCCTAAGAGAAAAGCAAAAGGCTCACCTAGCCCTGGGCGCTAGGAAGGCGGGGCAATTTGCCATTTTCCTTCCTTGGGGCCTGAGGGAAGCATACAGGGATGATTCTTAGATTTTTCTACCTCTTATCAAAAAGACCCAACCAGCATTTTGGTCAACACCCTAATCCCCAAGTAAGCGATTTGGTCAACGCCCTAGTTTCCACTAGGACGATCAATTAATTAGACAGTCTAATTAAACAACCTAGCTCACACTGGGCATGATCAATAAGGTAATCGAATTCCTCATTCCTTACCTGTGAGAGAACTGTGCAAGGGAGGAGAAAACGCACGAATTCAAATTCAAACGAAGGACATAGGTTGTATGACAGAGCTCCCACCAATAAATATTCATGATCACCTCTAGTAATAAAAGTAACAATTAACCAGTATCAAGCACAGTTGCCACCTGGCAATCTGCCCGCCCAAGAGCCTTTTTGGATGTACTTTCCTTTCTTTCCTATTAAACCATTTCTTCTACCTACTTCATTCGTGGTTGTGGTTTCATTTTGCACCTAGGGATAGATCTCTAATTTTAGTTATCTGGACCCAAAGAACCAAGGACCTCACAACGCAGCTCGACATTCTCCCATCCATTAACAGGATCATTTGTCCCTTTCTTTTCTCTGGCTGTGTAAATCTATGCTGTCTACACATGTGATGAGGCAGTGCATTCTGAACTAACTTCAGTCAAGAATGCTGCTTGATTGTTGACCCTATCTCTTAACTAAACCCTATTAAATTTAACTGGTCTCAGGTTTTTATTTTAACAAATACAACAGTTTTTTTTTCCTGTATTGATCAATATTTGTCTTTTTCAGAATAGGTTTTTCATTTAAAGTTGCTAAAGATATTGTGAATTTAATGTGTACTATATCATTCTGTCTTAGTTTTCTAATATAATTCTAAGATATTTCTTTCCCTTCTAATATAATTCTAAGACATTTCCTTCCCTAGAATACAATTCTTTTTGTTTGTTTTGAAAGAGAACTGCTTAATTAGTGGTATTTGCTCCCTGAAATCTGTTATTAGAAGAAATATATGAGATGTACAATTGAAAGACTAGCACTTCTTCATCTTTCTTTGATAACAATAGAGAAGAACTCTCAGAATTCATTCTTGATGTATGGTATAAATTGTGATGAAAATCAACCACCCACATTATTGAATTTTAAGAGAAATATTATCATAGATATAATATAACCTCTAGAGGTTTCATAGGTATTACAAAAATGTTTTATAGAATAAATAAGTACTGATATTTCTTTGTGATTTCCTATTAAATCTACCCAGACTGAGTAGGAAGTTATCTATCTGTGTGCTTGCATAGGACATAAAAATCTTAATTCTGCATGACACAAAAATATTCAGTTTGACTTTCTTTTGAGGTATATGCTAAAGATGTAAGAAAGGCAGAACATAGTCACAATATAGCAAAGCATGTTCTCATCAATTTTGTTTTCCTAACCTATCTTCCATGTGTTACTCTCCATTTTTTATTCATTTACTATACCATTACTCACTATTAAACTCTAATCTATTAACTTAGAGATCTTTTTTTTGTTTCGCTCTTTTTTTTTCTGAATACAAAATTGCTCATTCTATATGCTTTTAAATTTCTCATTTTAAATTATGTTGCATCTTCATGAAAAATGTATTACATTCCAACTGATCTTTTGATCACCCTGATTTTGAAAAATCCAATCTCTTTCCTACAGACTCAAATCCTTAGGACTGCCTTTTTCTCCAGCTTGTCATGAAAATAATATTCTCTACTTTCAAAACCTTAAGTAGTAACTCTGCAAACTACATTCTAAATAGGTGGTAATCAGTAATGTGGTTACTCCTTTTGATTCTTTATATATCAAACTGCATTGAGATTTCTCAGAATTTTTTTCCTCTCAAATAAAAGTAACAATACACAGTGATATGAAAAGACTTCTCCTTAAGCTCCTACTTGTTTTGCCTGGGTAACCATAGATATAGATGCTTCACTGAATTTGACTGGTTTCCTGCCAACATGTGATTTTATACATGTGCACATTAAATTGTCTTCCATTTTATGAAGTCAGCAAAAATTATCTTTAGCTTAAGAAACTGGAAGTCTACATATGGTCCTAAGGGATGTTTCTCCTAAAAAGTCACTTTTTTAAAATCAAAGACTATCACATCAACAGCTCTGCAACCTGGTCATTATGTTTTATTCTCCTGCTCTTTGCCCCTTTCTTTGCAGTACACCAAAAGATGAACGTAGGAGGGTGGATTTTAACAGTTTTACAAGAGATGACATATGAAGAAAAGAGAGATTAAAACTTACTGTCCTTTGACCAAATAAGTAACTTCCTATTAAAATTATTTAGGGACAGCTTCATGGAGTGACTGTAAGTGTGCTGCTCAAGAGAAGCTTGATCTCACATGGTGAGAATTTCCAGCCTGTTCAGCTGAAACATGCTGGGCACATGCACCAATATCCAAGGTTTTTTAGGTGGAGGACTGGAGAAAGGATCAAATGATCAGACCCTGTGGTGGTACTCATTTCTCTCTCTTCCTCTCTCATGCATGCACACATGCACTATCATGAGTACAGAAAAAAATGCTTTTATATGAATTTAATTTGTACAGCTGTGTTAGATATTACCTTTGTCTTTTCATTTTTCTCTTTTCCTAAAAGTAAGTAACATAATTGTCGCAATTTCAGCAACATAAAGATAGGATGATAAAGCAAAATTTAAAGCATCTTTCTTCAAGGAGGCAGTGGGAAGTTGTAAGTATTTAGTCATACATTTTATTTTTCTACAGACCAAGATTATCAGAAAAGCTAAGGTGGAAAAAAATAGCAGTGGAATTGGGAAAGAGATGTAACTAGAAATTCTACATGTGTAAGTGCTGCCAACAAAGCAAGGCAGAATTTGGCAAGAAATAGTGATGGAAAACCATCGAAGTGGCAGGAAGAACAGAATTTCAGAAACCTTCCGGCCATGGCAGTGCTCAAAAGCTGTCAGTAAATTTGAACAAACATTGGGAAAAGGAGATGAAAAGAGAAACTACCAAAGTCCCAGGTGGGAATGGAGTCCAGTGGACACAGGGGCCCATATCAAAAAGGTGTCAAAAAATTTGAACAGCTCCAAAAAGGGAGTTAATTCCTTGGAACCCATTAATGACCATGACCTAGGAGAAACTGATAGAGCTCATATAACAGAAGACCTTCTTCAGAAGTGAATGCAATCCTGAGAGGTGGAGTAGAGGGGTCAACTTAGAGGTCTCTGCATTAAGTAAGCAGAAAAAAAGAGCTACGAGCTAAAAGCTAATGTGGAATGGCTTCATGGCACAGAGGTAATGTGCTACTCAAGAGATGCTGGATCCCTCATGGTTATAGTGTTTCAAAACTCTGGCCAGAGCCAAAAACACACTGGTCTCTTACACAAATGCCCAAGATCGGATGGACTGGAGTAAGAGGATTGCAGCAAGACCATACCTGGTTGAGGGTGCTTATCTTGCTCTCTCCTTTTCTCTCTCACACACATGCACACACAGCCATGTGCATTTGCATGTGCCTTATCATGCATAACAAAAACATATTTTAAAAAAGTTAATGTGGCTCACTTTCACAGAAACCTCCTTATAAAAGCACATACAGAAAAATTACACTGGCTCCAATATAAACAGACTCTTTCTTGTTCTTCCTTATTTCCTTGTTTGTATCTCTGCCTGTTCTATCATATGATACAGCATTTACTCATAGGAGTAATATTATTCCTGATTAAACCTTTTGTACTATCCCCCCAGACCCCCCATGTGAGAGCCTCATCACATAATAATGCAGGAAGTTTTTAAAGATCAACTTGGTTTTTTTTGCTGTTAATTCCTGCAGGAGAGTTTACATTAAGTTCTCAAACTGGATTCTCTTTCATCACTTTAATGTAGATGCCATCCTCATCCTTAGCACATACTTGGGTCTTCTCATGGGAGATTATGTTTTCCATTTAGCACTCTTGTCAGAGGATGCCTCAATTAATGCTTCACTGGGTTGGTACATGGAGCCATTCTCATCCTCGTCCATGGAATGGGCATTTCTTTCAAATCCTTGCCTATGTGGTGTTGCTGGCCTATGATTGTCAGCTCTAAACCTGCTCATTACTTTGGAAATAGTTTCTTTATTAAACTCACTCAATTACAAGTGAATGCATGCTCTTTTACTGGTAAGACCATGACTTGTACAATAATTATTATGGAGAGAAGTCTTGGGAAATAGATCTTCACATATTACTAGGATTGGGCTGATCCCATAAGTGAGGAAGGATCAGAAAACTTTCTTTCTGAAGCTAACTTGAAACCCGAGAATTACTCAAACCATCACCACTGTGACAAGGAATTGAGCAGAGAGGAAGGGTTACATGTCTAGAGATTTAATTGCTTTTGCGATAACACTAAAGAGTATAAAATCAGCTGGCAGCTTCAGAAGGCCTTACTACGTAAACATAAAGAAACGCTAATGAAAGACCAGGGATGTCTGAGTCAGACCACAAATGGAAAAATTCAGACTTCCTTGGCATGTTTGAATTTGCAAGGCAGATAAGTAGATATGGTTGCTGATTAAATATATGAGACCTGATTCTGACTGTACATATTGTTGAATATAGGACCAACTCTCAACTCATGTAGTATCTAATATTGAATTAAGGGCATGGGTTAGGAAGGGTTGCATCTCTGAGTTATGAGATGGAGACATTTTAGAAGACATAGAGAATAGTAAAATGTTTGAATTTCCAAATATTCTTTGCCAACAGAGAGCATTGTCCATCTCTTTTCTCTCCATTGAAAGGACAAATTTTATGAAACCTTTTCAATGACTGTTACTGTTACAGTTGATGATTCTCCTAAGCAATAATACCCATTGAACTTAACCATCTTCAGACCCATGGAGAGATATAGATCTCCACATAGGCGCCTGCACAAACAAGAAACACGGGGCTTATCTGGTAGAAAAAAGTATTAAAAGAGTTGTTGGATCTCACCATTTTGTTTGGCAGAAATCTGGAAGAAATACATAGGAGTGCGCTCAGTTTTAGAGCTACAAAGGTGGAATATAAGATATGGATTAGGACAAATTTATTAATGTGACAGACAACTCTATGATTAATTGAATACTGGGAATGGTCACAATTATCTTCTGGATTGGTTCATTAAAACTTGGGTATAAATGTACTCTAGAGTGTACAGGCAGAAATGTAGGAGTTTCTCTGACGCTGTAATGGGAGAAATCCGAAGACTCCAAGATTTAGGAAGGAAAGGATTCATCATTTGAAATCTTCCTAGCCATTCCTTAAATATAGCCCCTTGGAATGGATGTTTAAAAAACTCTTCCTTAACAGACATTAAGAAATAACTTGAAATGGAAAGCAACCAACCTTCTGGAACCTATTCCTTGTCAATTCCTGACATAACAGGTGTTAAAAATAAATGAACTGTGAATTGTAAAAATGTCTTTCGTAATTAAGTAGAATTGTGGTGTCCCCTTCTCCAGAGAAAATTTTAATTGGGCTCTAATTCATTTTGTAATATTTTTATTCAAATTTAATGCCTTTCAAGCAGAAAGATGTAAGGTGGCTTATTATGCAAGAAATAAAACTTGGTTGTTATAAAATGGAAAACAAAGAAAGGAAATATCTTGGTGACAAGACACTAGCATCTTTGTCCTGCTCTATGGTGCTTGTTTTCTTCAGTCCAGAGTTACTGGTAGGATTGAGTCCCTGATCTCAATGGAAATAATGGGTACCAGAACAGTAGAGGCCAATGGTGAAGGTAAAACAACAAAAACAAGTTTTGCAGTTTCCAATAGGTTGCATAGATAGAACAATACTCAGGCTGTTTTGACTTGCAAAATCCTTAATGCTTCCTAATTAATCACTGAATTTCAAGAGAAAAAATATTTAAATTGCTTACTAAAGTAAAGTTTGGGGAAATATATGCGTATACATAGATATGCATGTACCTGTATGAAAAGAACTTCAAAAACTTTATTGAAAATGAAATTCCTGAGTTTATTTTAGTACAAAAAAATTTTGAAATTTGTGCATACTTATTTCATAGTATATGTTTTAAAGAATTTTTGAAGATCCTTAATGTATATTTTTCTAAACTATATTTGTATACTTATTACTGCTTTTTGTTAATATTCATTATTGTTACTATTTGTTTAGTAGATAAAAACACCTTGTTCCACCTCAATTTCCTATATGAGGATTCTGATCACTTACTCAATTTCCAGTCATAAGCTAAGTAATGAACCAAGAGCTTTCTCCATTAATAAAGAACCAATTTCCTTGGTAAAAATTCTACCATACTTCTATTGAGAACCACTCCCATTTACCAGGATAACTCTGTGTGGAGGAAAGGGAAATATCAAGATAATATGAAGGATATCATTGGAGAAGCCATACAGTGCAGACCTGATTTATACCTGTTGTCATGGCATCAGTATTTTTTCAACTTCACGTCTCCCTCTAGAAGGTTTATGTGGCCATTGTATGGTTAGTGTAGCTATAAGATACCAGGTTTGAAACGACACTCATTACTCTAGACCTAAAATGCCACAGTAGGGTTTATGGAATTAAGAAGTCCAATGGAAGAATGGCTCTGTGGTGCCGTGGTAATGCACTGCTCAAGCAATTTGGATCCATGGGCAAGAGCACAGGTTCAGTGTTTTGGTCAAAGTGTACATGTCAGGACATATACCTGTTGTCTGGTTGGCTAAGAATACTTAAAGGGAATTGTAATCTCAGTAAGAGATCTATTGAAAATATGCTAAATCTAGTAATAATGTTTGAATGCACATTTTTTTTTGAGAGGTTTTCGCTAGGGCAGGTGCGCTCGCCAGACAGACAGAGAGAGACATTGAGAGGTTTTCGCTAGGGCACGTGCGCTCGCCAGACAGAGAGAGACAGAGAGACAGAAAGCGAGAAATCACCCCCAGGGGGGATGGTCACACCTCAATCCCTTCTCCTCCATTCTCCTCTCGAGATCTTGGGCACGCACGCACACGTGCCCAGCGTGAGTTTTAAGCCACCGGGTCCGGGACGCGAACCGCGGTCGACTATGTGGGAGTCCAGTGACATAGCCATTATGCTAACTGCTGGTTCCCGAGAGTGGAATTCTTTTTGAAGGCAATAACATTTTGTTTAATGGGAGTTCTTAGTGTCCTATATAATCAAAATCTATTGGAAATGTTCATCTTTTAATGTAGATATCTAATGATATTTTACATATTTTAACTTTTAAAATGTCTTTCCATACAGTTATTTACTGCCAAATACTGATAGCATTCAATGAGCACATGATCTTAATTGAGCATATTCATCAATTTGAAGGCACTTTTAGAATTTTATTAAGGTCCCACTAGATATTGGTGTTTTAGCATGTGTTATTACATTGCATATTAATTTGTTCCAATTGAAGGTTAGGTGAAAGGTCCTCAATTGCGCATTTAAGTGCATTGTGAAGTATGGAAATTTCCTTTGCTCTTGTGTTGAGGTCAAAAAATGCTGCTCTAATTGTAATTTAAACTCAAAAAATATATTCCATGCAAATTTATGTGGGATGGAGATTTCACTTCTTATTTTAATTTTCTTTGACAGCACACACACACACACACACACACGCACACACAAATATATATGAAGCCATTTGATATTACCTTGTGATTCAAAGTGTTTGCTGTCAAAACTGACTTTACTGTAGTCTAAGTTTTACGTATACAAAGTGTTTTCCCATATAGTTCTAGGTTGAATTAATCAAGAAACATGATCAAGTATGTACCAAACCTAATTCCAAAACTATTCAATATTTAATAGTATCTTGGTATTGAGTTCAAAAATTCATACTCAAACTTCATCACTGCTAAAATATTGAATGGTTGGTATGTATGATAGGACAATTTAGTATATTCATCTCTTCCAGAAAAAAATTCACAGAACTAACAATGTCTAATTCCATGAAAGTGATTGAATTTCACTATGAACATCAATGTTCAATAATATAATAATATTTGGCAAAGTGCATACTGATGAACAACACTACAATGCTTAACCGCAAGCATTTAACAACTTAACACTTTTTGAAGTTTTGCAAATTTGTCCAGTTAACTCCTTTTTTGTCCCATACATACTTTTACCATCATCAGTTGTGATGAGAGAGTAGAAAGGTGATTTCCAGAGGCTGGGAGGTAGGAAAGAGGAGAGATTGATCAAAGGATACAAAGTTTGTTATTCTGCAGGGATAAGTTTTAGTAATCTATTGCACCATAGTAGGAATAGTTAGTTAAAATAATGTATTGTATATTTTAAAATTGCTGGAAGAATTTAGTGGTTTTTTTCTTTTTTTTGGGGGGGGGAATTTTACTATAGGGTGTGTGCTCACCAAGGAGCAACACAGAGACACATGGACAGAGGAAAAGTGAAAAATCACATCCCCTACACACACCTAGGGAATGACCACACTGCAGTTCTTTCTCCTCCACTCTTTTCTTGGGATTTTGAGTATACACAGGCATATGCACTAGGTGTGTTTTTCAGGCTGATAGATCTGGGATTTGAATCATGGAGTCAGATTTGTGGAATCCATTGCCTTAACCACTAGGCTACCTGCTGCCCAAAGAACTTATTTTTTATAATGCTCTCATCATTAAAAAGAAAATAACTTGTGAGGTGATAGATATGTTAATTAGCTTGATTGAATTTCTCTATAATGTATATAGAGATCAAAACATCACATTGGGGAACCAGCAGTTAACGTAATGGCTATGTCGCTGGACTCCCACATAGTCGACCGCGGTTCGCGTCCCAGACCCGGTGGCTTAAAACTCACGCCGGGCACGTGTGCGTGTGTGCCCAAGATCCCGAGAGGAGAATGGAGGAGAAGGGATTGCAGCATGACCATCCCCTCTGGGGGGCGATTTCTCGCTTTCTGTCTCTTTGTCTCTCTCTGTCTGTCTGGCGAGCGCACACGCCCTATAGCAAAAAAGTCTCTCAAAAAAAAAAGGAAAAAAAAACCCACATTGTACTTCCTAAGTGTGCACAATTGTCATGACTTTTTGGATGACCCAATAAATTAACAAAAAAGAGCTTTCACAAATCAATAACAGGTTCATCTGTTGGTATGGTAGTTGGAGCAGCTGGATCTTACATGGCTAACTGCACAGTTTGAATCCTGCACCTGGTGGATTAAAAACATTCCAGTGCATTTACATGTGTGCCCAAATTTCCAAAAGGAGGGAGAATGCAGGAGAAGGGATTGCCGCATGACCATCTCTCATGGGGAGTGCTTTCTCACCTTCTCACTCTTTCTCTCTCTTTCAGACTTGGGTAAGTGCATGTGCCCTCTGGCAAAATCTTAAAATAAGTAGATAAAAAGAGACAGCCAAGTTAAAAATTGACAAAAATGTTAACTAGCTGTTTAATCAAAAAAGATATGTCAATGAAAAATAACCTCATGAAAAGATGCTCAACATCACTAGTTACTTGGAAAATGCAATCTAATAGAGCCAAAGTGTGACACTGTTGTATGTTTATTAGAATGGCAAAAATGAAAGATATTATTAACACTATCAGGTACTAACAAGGATGCAGAAAAAGTAGCTCTTTCTTTCTGGGTATGCAGATTATAGCACGTAATGTATGCAGGTATCTGAGTGAGACTCCTGTCAGTGTCAGAGCAGAATGTGAGACTGGATGGGCCAGATTATAGACTTGTAAATTTCCTTGGACTTTAATTTAAGATGACTCTGAGATATTATTTTGGGACTTAAAGTTACTCATGAAAAACTCCTAATTTTAATGTGCTTATATTCATATTTGGGTCCTTTCTGTTGTTGAAGATTTAATGTAGCATTTTTTCTTCTGTCATTTGCTCTCAATATGGAGTCTCAGATGAGCTATATTTAACAATATAATTTGTTATACTTTGTGAAATAGAATGGAAAATTATTTTTTGTGAAAGAATATATCTCACCTCATTGCCTATATTAGTAAAATAAATTTCACTTTCACTTACTCATTTTTTTTTTGAAATTTTCAGCTTCGTATCACGTAAACTAGGTCAATTTCACCAAATTTGAAGGGTCTGTCTTAAACTATTGGCAACAAAGGATACATGAAATTGGTGTTGAGTGACTACCAGCAGAGTCAGCAGCACCTGGAGTATAACAAAAGGGCTGCATAGCTGCCCCAGAGAGAAACATTAGAGCTAGGTTAAAATACCCTGGATAGAGGAAAAAATCATTCTAATGTGAAGCCAAATCAATTGTGAAAACCACACATCATTCCAAGACCTATTTCAACTACTATTGCCTCATTAAAACCTCTGCTGATCTGCTAAACCAGAGGTTGTATTTCTCTCCTTTGAATCTCTGCAGCACTTTATACTACTTTTGTCATAAATCATCATCTTTCTTACTGAAGTGCCTTATTCTCTGATTAAACTATGATTTATTTGAAGGTAGTAACTATGTGGGTTTTTTCCCTATCATTGATAATTTCTATAATACCATCTAGAACAAAGCAAACACTTAATCATTGGAGTTTGGGATGTTGCCAATGCCTATACCATTGTTTTATTTTGTTTTGTTTTTGTTAAGTATAACATACTAGTAAGAATGTATGAAAAAATTATATAAATACCGCTTTATAAATACAGCTTTAGGAGTGTTTTAAAACTATTCAATGATGTAGTGAGTATCCACTTAAGGAAGATACAAGCATTATCAGAACCAGAAGCTCCTCTGGTTCCCCATACATTCTTTTTTTTTTTTTTTTTTTTTTTTGTGTTCTATAGGGTGTGTGTGCTCGACAAAAAGACAGAGACAGAAAGCAAGAAATCACCCCCCAGGGGGGATGGCCACACCGCAATCCCTTCTCTTCCATTCTCCTCTCGGGATCATGGGCACGCACACACACGCGCCCGGAGTGAGTTTAAGCCACTGGGTCCAGGACTCGAACCGCGGTCGACTACATGAGAGTCCAGCAACATAACCATTATGCTAACTGCTGGTCCCCCCCATATATTCTTAATACCTACACACACTCAGGATGACCATTATCTTGACTTCCAGTGGCATAGATTTATTTTGTTACTTTTGAACTTTACATACATGGAATAATAACAAGTGTGGTCTATACTGTGTGACTTTTTAAATTCAAGTAGACTGATCCCAGATCAACAGTAGCAGTATTACTTGAGACCACATTAGAAATGCAGATTCTCAGCTATTACTCTAGACCTGCTGAATAAGAATCTCTTGGGGTGGTGCCCAAATTATGTGTTTTATCAAATTGTCCAGGTGATTATAATATCCAGTAGCATTTTAGAACCATGACTATGTAGTATTCCATTGTATGATCTATTCACCCAATTTACTGTTGATGGCAACAGCATCATTTTGTCTCCAGTCCTTATGAATCACACGGTATAGATGAATATGAAATGTTAGGTTGTTGGGAAAATCATGATGTATTTTTCTATGTTTTCCTATGCAAAAAATGTGACTTTCCTCACAACCCAATATTTAAATCTAAGTGGTGTGCATAGAAGAAGGAACTGCCTGCCTCTGAAATGTATCTTTCAAATTCTGATGCCAAGATCTGTTACCATGATCGGTATTTTATTGTAGTTTGTTTTGAGTCTTCTTACGGCTTCTTAAAGTACCACTATCCCTAGAGATGATAACAATTCAATTTTTTAAAAGCATTTTCACCATGTCAAATATGTTTTAGAAAATAGTGGAAGGAGAGCAAGGGATTTATGGGTATTTAGGAGGAGAGTAGAGGTCAGTCTGCCAAAGAAGAAAAAGCTTCCATAAGTTATTAGTTGATTTGTTTGTGTCATCATTGAACTTGAGCTTCCAGTGCCCATCCTACAATCTGAGCCAGAGTTAGGAATTCTTTTACATCCATATATATGGAAATTTTCTTCTGCTAATTTGACAATTTAATTTAAAAAGTTTTCCACCAACCCTTTCAGATTAGTATGGAAAAAGAAAAGCATGATCAATTCTTAACAAGAGAAAAGTTGCTTAAATATTTCAGACAGTTTAAAAATATATAGAAACCAATTTAAAAACATTTCCCTCTTGTAAAATAATTGTGTAGATGTAGATCACATAGACTTGATTTCTGAGGCAGTTGGATATAGGTTGCTCATAGAAATACAGATAATGCTCTGTGGAAAAAAAAAATCACACTAAATAGCTATGTTCATTAGATAAGCAAGTTTCTAAGAATTTCTTAAGTTAAAAGTATTTTTAGAACTGTTCTGTATAGCTTTAGAAATGTATCATAACAGGTATACATTGGAGGCCATTTAAGTGCTATGTTCATTTACGATGCATGCTATGGCAATCTTTGTCATACTAGCTTTACTGTTTCCACGAGAAAAGTGAATATACTAGTTAAGAAAGGAATATAAGTATCTTGTAATATTAGGAGTATTACTATTTATACTGTCAGTGCTAAACACAAGCACATAACAAAAAAGTCTGAACACACTTAAGTATAGTTTTAATTCCCCAATCCAAAATATCCACCCCATTCTCTGTGGATGAGCTTATCTCCCACTTTACCAAGAAACTTAAAATTAATTAGTTTGAACTCCCTTTTCTACCACTTGCTCAGTTCCAATGGACACTATTTCTGTAGCACTTGTAAACCACATGTGCTCTCAGACCAATCACCTGTTTTTTGTTTTTTTTTCCCCCAGGCTTTACTGCTTCCTCTCTCCTTTATGAAGCTTAAGGTCATGTTAGGTAACATCTTTCTATGTTACTTCTTCCAAGCTTCCTACTGCATAACTTTCCATCGTACTCCTTAGGCTTTAGCTAAACCAAATTTCTTTCAGGCCTTACAATACACCGAAAATCCTGATCTCAGCACTTTACCCAATGTTTTTCTTCTCAACCTTCAATGTTCTTTTATCTACTTTTGATTTTCTTCCTTCATATAATTCCATGCACTGCTTACATAGCATTTATTCAGAAAGGACTTCCTATCTGATACATCCTTGGTAAAATATCATGCTCTTATTTTCTCATGCTCAGTTTATTGTTTCACAGAATTTATGATGGTATCCTATCTCTCTTTGACCAGAGTATTAGTTCTATGAAGGTACTTCTCTTGCCTAAACTACTCAGTTTTCCTGCTCTATAGAAGATGCTCAAAAGGCCAGCAGGTGGTGTGGTGATTAAGATGCTGGACTCCCACATGGTTGACCACGGTTCAAGTCCTGGACCCAGCAGCTTGCTTCTTCACTTTCTCTCTCTCTGGTCAAACTAGAAAATAATAATAATAAAATAAATAAAATAATATTTTTTCTAAAAGATGCTCAATAGATAGTTGATGAATAAAGAAATCAGAATAGGTACATACCTAAAACAGAATGTTAGAATTAAAATTCAGTTAGCAGTGGTAGTCTTAAGTATCTGATTATGGGTACAGAAAGATTGAGGGGATTATATGGTATCTTTATGACATTGGCTCAAGGTCAGCTTATCACTTTCTAGTCTTTCCTATAATCTGGTTCTCTTTGCATACTGTCCATGAACTTTCTATCTCAGACCCTTATTTTCTCATCTTAGTTATACTTCAAGAAACATTTCTTCTTTTAAACAGCTGTTTATTTAGTTGTCACAGAAATTTCTTTAATAGTGCTTGTATGGGTAGACATTCTTCACTGTACTTTACTTGTTTAGTCCTTAAAGTTATTGTCCCTTTTGTAGATGAGGGTAGTTAATTAATTGGGCCAAATCCTTGTCAAATTTACAGTCCTATGAAAGGAGGAAGTCAGTAAACAAGAAAAATAATAAGATATTATATCATGATAAAAGGTGGCAATTACTTTGGGAAAAGGAAAAGTCAAATCAGAAGGGTTGGTAGGATTTAGGGAGCAATAAGTAGTAGCCTTTTTTTTTTTTTAAATCTCAGTCAGTGTAAGTAGTAGCCTTTTGAATAGACTGATTAGAGAACAGTTTTTGCATTTTCAACTGAGAGTCTCCATTTGTCTATCTCTATGTCTATTCAGTTACAAGAATGAGGCCAGGATCAAAGGCCAGAAACTTATAGAATAAGGAAAAGTTGACTGTCATTAGTACAATTTATAAGTCAGTAGTCCAATGAGGAGACTAACTTGTATAAGATAGGCAAAGTCAAAACAAAATTCCTGAAATCAGCCAAAGTTTGGAATTCAACTGCAGAGTCATTCAGATAATAAGAATTAATAAAACACCTTAGACTTGCCTCTGTGGTCTAGTTGGTAACATATCAGACTAGAAACCATATGTGAACCTTCATTCAAGTCAACCACTCCACTGGCATGAAGACTTACCTGTGAGTATGTATGTTCCCAAGATCCTGACCAGCTGAAGAACTGTAGGATAAGGATCATGGCATGACTGAGCCCTGTGAAGAGTGCTATTCTCTTTCTCTCTTTCTCTCCTTCCCTCCCTCTATCCCTCATCTCATACATTCATGTGCTGTTACATTAATAAAAATAAAAAAGACTTCAGAATAATACTGCTAATAATTAATCACCTTGTGCCTAATTCTTTGTTTTTTGATGCACCTTTCTCCCACCACTGTAAATATTACACCTAGAAGTACTTCTACATTAAATAGTATATGAAATTAATTCAGTTACATGTAAGTGTTTGCAATTCTGCTTCCTTTGCTGCAGTATTTGTTGGATCCTTTATGTCCTCTTCAATCTCTAAGAAAATCCATTTTCATCAAAATGTTTATTACTACAAACTGACTCTGTATAGATTCCTACAGATATTTCCCCAAATAGTCTCCTCAATTAGCAGACTTTGACTGCCCTGGAATAAGGAAAGTTAATAGGAAATAGAGCAAAATCATGAAGAGGAAAATGTAAGGAGTGTTAGGTTTGATTTGGGAGTGGTGGCAGAGTCAGAGAAGGCAAAGACGAAAATACCAGAGTCAGGCCATGGGTTTAATAAAACCAGCGTAATTTATTCTGCAAAAGCTCTCGGGTGAGGTTCCTTGGCCTGGTCAGAGGCTGAGGGAGTCATGCCCAGGATGGGTGCTGCTAGTTCTTAAAGGGCTGTTGTCCAATAGGTGGTCATCACGGGTCCTTGTGTGGCCAAAGAAGTTTGCTGTTTCTGTTCAACTTTGGCAGGCACGCCAAATGCTGAAAGGGCAGGAAAGTTCGTTGGTGATGGTGGACCAGATGCAGAAAACAGGAAAGTTCCTGCTGGTGGGAGTGTTTCCGCCATGTTTCTTTTCCCTTCCCCTTGACCTTACAAGGAGCACTAAATATAAGGATCTTTTTACTCTCAAAATAATTTGTCTTTAAGGATGCCATGAAAATATTTATTGATTCTACATATCCATATTTTAATATTTTATCTAATACTAATCAGTTGCGGCAATCACATGTTTAACTAGCTGTGAGGCTATTAAGGAGCTAGTATATTAAAAATGAATTGAGCTTCTCATGATGTACTTCTGTTAATCAGTTGCTAATTAACATATGAGGTACTCTACAAAAGACTTTGTTAAGGTAAGGGAGAGTGAACCATCAATAAAACACTCATTATTAGCTTAAGTTATGGACTTTTTTCCTTAATATATAAAGTTTACTTTATTTTTTTTCTTTTATTTATGTGAGAGAGAAAAGAGATGGAGACAGATACCATGGACAGGATTTCAACATGTCCAGTCCTCCTCCCAGAGTCCAGTCAGCCAGAGTCCAGTCAGCCAGGATCATGAGCATGTATGGCCAGGCCCATTATGAAGTGCATATAGATTGAGGATCCAAACTTCAGGCCCCATATGGGCCCAATATTATCCAATAGCATCATACCATATGTATCACTAAGGATCGACCTGTCATTTGTTTCTATTTTTTAATAAGCTAGAATATAATGACCCCAAAATTACTAATTCAGTTGAACAATGTGAGCAGTAGCAAAGGACTTTTGAATAAAAGAAATCAATAAGCATAAAAGTCACTCATTGCAAATTTAATGCAAAGAAAATAAATATACTACTGAATTAGTTCACTTGGGCTACTATAACAAATGACCATAATCTTTGTGGCTTATACACAGCAGAATTTATTTCTCACAGTTTTGTAGGCTGGGAAGTCCATAGTCAAGGCATTGACAGATTGGTGCCTGGGAGACCCTGCTTCTCATGATCACCTATTTTTTCACTTTAGTGTCACATAGAAGAAAAGGCTAGTAAGTTCTCTGTTATCTATTTTAAAAAGGCTTTAATCTCAATCATGACAACTCCACACTCAGGACCCAAAAGCCCTCCCTGCCATGACCCACACAGATGGATGAATGCATGCTCTGAAGGGGAGCACTGATGGATTATAAAATAACCATAAAAATAAACACACAAAGACACACAAGTAGAAAAAAGTGGGGATTGGGTGTCCTGACTCCTCTGATGGAGGCAGCCATGGCCCCAAAGTATTCCCAGGTTTATTCTTTTAAAGGGCAGAAAATAGGAGAAGGAAAAGTGGGATGCAAAACCAGTTGTTTTCAGATGTTAATTGGCTGAAGATGCAAAGACCCCTGGCACTATGTAGTTCTATGTAAATTTTCTCTAATCTTCTTGGGCCAATTTTGATTAACACAAGTGGTTTCCTTTAATTGATACTCCCCTGCAGTTTTCAGAACACAAAGGCAGTTAATATAGTCACATGTTAATGGCATTCATTGCCTTGCAAATGACAGTCTATAGAACTGCAGTTTCTGCATGTGTCTAAAGGATATCATATTTTCTCAGTTTTGGGCTGCTCCCTACACCTACTTCCTAATACCATTTCATTGGGGGTTAAGATTTTAGCATGTTAATTTTGGTCAGACACAAACATTCAGACCACAGCAACCACCATGATGTGAAAAATATATAGTTTACACCAGGAAGTGGCCTGTTGAGTGAAAACTTTGTCCCACTTTCTAGAGAGAAACTTATAAAAGGTTAAACCGCACACATGGTATGTGCATGAGTCAGGAACCACAAAGGCGTGAGAGGAATAACACTTGCTTCATATACCCTGACATGGCGAGTGTCAAAGAAAATAGATTCTGGCCTTGACTTCAAAGTTAATATTGATTTTTAAAATGTACTCTCTAAAGAAAATTTGATGAGTGTGTGTGTATGTGTGTGTGTGCATGTGTGTGTATATCTGTGTGTATGTATGTGTGTGTGGCATGTTGTAGTTTGACTTAAGAATTTGTGATCATTTTTATGCTTTCATATTTAAGTTTTTTGAGATATTTTGAAATTAGTTTTCTCTATTTTCCTATATCAAACTTCAAGTTCCAACTTGAACTTCACTCTGTCTAAATGAAATGTTTTATGAGCACTGTACATTTATAAACCTTTAATTCTTTGCTTACATGATGTTTCACTTCCTTACTGAAATATGTATTTTCAAGATTAAGATTGTGAAAGCTAATTATTTTCTCATGAAGTCATTGAAGTTGTACTTAGATTGTTACAGAGAATTAAAATAACCATCTTTCCCATTCCAGTTCATCTGAAAATGTTCTTTTTGCATATACTGGTATTTTCCTATTTTTTCTTGCTACAATGAACAATCATTATTTTAAATTATTCTCTCTAATATTTGACATGGTTAAATATTTCCACCTCTTGACATCATACTTTAATTTGGCTTTCATGACACAACTTTGTGGTACTTCTGTTTCTTCTTGATCCTTCTGTGAATATCTTATTCCTGACCCCTAAATGGTAGTGTTCTCTAGGATTTGTCCTTCAGGCTTTTCTTTTTTCCCTTCCTTTTTTTTTTTTATTATTATTTTTTAAATTTCTTTGCTATAGGGTACATGTACTCACCAAAGAGACAGAGACAAAAAGTAAGGAATCACTCCCGCACCCCTCGCCCCAGGGGGAATGGCCATGCCACAGTTCCTTCTCTATTCTCTTCTTGGGATTTTGGGCATGCCCATACATGCACCTGGTGTGAGTTTTAGGTTGCCAATTCCAGGACTTGTACCATGGTCAACTACAGGAGAGCCCAGTGATGTAACCATTACGCCATCTGCTGGTCTCTGTTTTGCAGGCTTTTCTAACTGACATGTCTCTGTGCAGTCTCATCTATATCATTCTCATTCAAACCTGTCTCTTGGACTTTAGAACACATCATTAATTGGTTGGTTCATATTTAATGCCAATATTATTTACATTACATTTTCTATTAATCTTTAAAAAAATCCTTTACACTGCTTATTTATCTTTTGAACTGTAGTATATATTTAATAGCAAAATAGTTTTCATAATAATTTGTAAATTTGGTGGCATGTTACTTAATTGCAGACTTCATTTCCATTTGTGTCACCAAATGCAGACTAGTGGCAATTCCTAATTAATTCTGAATAAGGTTTATTTAAGAGTCCTGGATTATCAGAATGTGTTAAACCATGATATCTATTATCTCAAAAGTGTCGACTCCTTCCCTTTCAGAAATTTATATGTTGATAAGTTTAAGTAAAGATTTGAAATAACAGTAATAGTACTGACAGGAGCATGGATAGTTTCTAAGCCCATTGTCATACAAAAGGCTTTAAAATCCAAAGTACTAAGACTGAATTTGGTGAGAATCCTAGTGATTATCTTTACTAGCGAAAAAATTTAAAGTCAGACTCATTCAGATATTTTTTATCTAAATTTAAAAATTCTTCCAAACTTTAAAAATATTCAAATACGGGGACAAACAGTTGACATAATGGCTATGTCGTTGGACTCCCATGTAGTTGACCGCGGTTCAAGTCCTGGACCCGGTGGCTTAAACTCACATCGGGTGCATGTGTGTGCATGCCCAAGATCACAAGAAAAGAATGGAGGAGAAGGGATTGGACTGTGGCTATCCCCCCTGGGGGGTGATTTCTCACTTTCTGTCTCTCCGTCTCTCTCTGTCTTTCTGGTAAGTACACGTACCCTATAGAAAAACTCCTCCAAATATATATATCCATATATAAATATCTGTGCAAGTTTTCTGGAATCAAATACTCTTACTCTCCATATGGCTTGAGGAATTTCAAAAATTTATGTGAAAGGGTATATTGAAAGTATATTTCACCCAGTAAATAATTCATTAGGACAAGTGCAAATATAGGAGAGGACTGATTCTGAATAGCTGGAAGAAAGAAAGACATTGAACACTTGTGAGATGTGACATTATAGTCTATATGGTACCATCATCATCTCTCCTAGAGAGACATGACCAAGTATTTAATTCTTTATAAAAACACTACATGAAAGTCAATTTAATATATTTGAGGGATATTATGAAAGCTCTTACTGTTGGATATGCCTCCTTCCCACTTTGAATCTTAGTGATATATTCACCTCGTCATAATAAACAGAATATTGATCAAAACTCAAAAGTAAAAGAAATATCATCTCGGGTCATTGATAATTCTTTATTGGAAGTTGGTTCAGTTATATCTCATTTCTTGATGCCTTTGTATTATAATATACTCCTTTAAATGTTATACAATAAAGGTACATATTGTTATGTCAGGCTCAGAACCATTGGGGAAAATCACATAAAACAAAAAATTACACCTGAGATTACAGATGTTTGTTTTGTAAGATTCTTTTTCTATCCATTAAATGATACTTGTAATGCCAGAGCCAATGGTAAAGCAATACCAAATAAATTTATCTGAACTTCAAGATATTTGGGGTTTTTATGGTATTTAAATATTTTTTGCAATATTTCCCATGATGCTCTGTGTAACTCACTAACTTCCATCGTATAAAATAAAACTGTACATGTATGTTTTTAAAAAGCAAGTGGAGGCAAAGAAATTATTCACTGATGCTGTAGAATAACGGTAGGACAGTTAGTATCAATGTATCTAAGGGAGAAAAAGGAAGGAAAGAGAATCTTAGATGGTTTTTTCTAGTTAAGTTCTTAAAGACCATTTGTGATTTTTATTTTTTCTATATTGCTAGATCAAGCATATCACATTTAAAAAGCTGTATTTATAGCTGTAAATGGAGTAAATTAAATTTGTTGACATCCCTTAAACAAATTTGTTGTTCCCAACTTTGCTACGTTGTTTTAGTTTGAACATTAACAAAGCAGAGTTAAAATATTGTAGGGGCCAGCAGATGTCATAGTGATTATATCACTAGACTACCATATGGCCAACCATGATTCAAGTCCTGGACCTGGTGGCTTGAAACTCATACGGGGCACATGTTCATGCACGCCCAAGATCCCAGGAGGAGAATGGAGGAGAAAGGATTCTGGCATGGCCATCTTCCCTGGGGCAGGGGGGTGATTTCTCACCTTTCCTCTCACTGTTTCTGTCTCTCTCTTTCTCTCTCCACCAAGTACATGAGCCCTATGGCAAAAATAAATAAATAAATAAATAACCTAAAAAATACATTGCAACTAGTGCTTTTTTGGAGAGAAGTATCTTTATTTCAGAAATTTACTCAAACTTAGAGATTACTGTGTATCACTAATACAATAAAATGATATAATCCAAGAAGTTTTCACTTCTGAATTTAAAAATATATGATTAGTTATCTAATTTGGTTCTTTTAGTCTTAAATATGCAGCTTTTAATTTTAGGTGAGAAAAAAAATTTTTTTGTAGAGGTTTTTTTCTGTAGAGCGCATGTGTTCACCAGAAAGCGAGAGACAGAGAGACAGAAAGTGAGAAATCACCCCTCAGGGGAGATGGTCATGCCGCAATCCCTTTCCTCCATTCTCTTCTCGGAATCTTGGGCATGCACACACACGTGCTCGGCATGAGTTTAAGCCACTGGGTCTGGGACTCAAGCCGCTGTCAACTACATGGGAGTCAGCCACATAGCCATTACACTAACTGCTGATCCCAATTTTATGTGAGGAAAATTTGGCATTAATAATAATATTAATTAAAAAGTTACTATGACGGGACCAGCAGATGGTGTGATGGTTGCATCACTGGACTCCCATGTGGCTGATTGTGGTTCAAGTCCTGGACCGGTGACTTGAAACTCATCCTGGGCATATGTGCATGTATCCCCAGACTCTCAAGAGATGAATGGAGGAGAGGGGTTGGCCTCCTCGAGGGTGATTTCTCTCTTTCTGTTTCTCTGTCTCTCTGCTAAGCATACGTGCCCTATAGCAAAAAGCTCTCTGAAAGAAAAAAATAATTTGCCTTGGGTCATTTATTGTTCTAAATAACAGATCACAAACACACACACACACTTGTCTGTGTCTATACACACATACATGCATATAGACAGGTATCACTTGGGTATATATGAGAAATACATATACATAGTAATAGATGTGCATTATCTATATGTACAATTATGTGTACTTTTATTTATCATGGATAAATGTCACCTATATTTGAATATATGCATATGCACCTACCCTTGGTATCTGTGGAGAATTGGATCCAGAAACCACTTAAGAATACCAAAATCACATGTTCAAAATGATGTAGTCTTTCATTTTAACCTGTGTATATCCCCCTATATATTTTAAATTAGTTCAAGATTTTTGCTAATACATAATACTATGTAAATGCTATGAAAATAGTAGTTAAACTGTATTGTTTAGGGAATAATGACAAAAAAAATATATTCATGCTCCACCTAGATAAAGCTGATATTGAGTTTGTAGTTTTTCTTTTCATTTTTGCCTAATGTTCTAAACCAATCTCTTCATTTCCTCATTTATAGTTAGAATGCCTAGACACTAACAGTCTAATTTAATATACAACTTCACTGACTGTTAACGCTTTCCTTATGCACACAGAGCACACTTAGAGCACCGCAGTTGTGTGTACCCTGAAGTCACAAAACACAGCTGTCTTGAGAATGTGTATTTTGAGTCTGTTCCCAGGATGAAACACTCTCCTCCTGGAGATAACATCAAGGAACCAAGACTGACCAGATGGTGGGCCTGACTTTACTGTGTCAAAGAAAACAGAATAATTTATCACACCTGACATTGGAATAGAACCACCTGCCTGTACCCAACCCACTATGAGCACTCCTCTTTATAAACCCCTGACGTATGTTAATCAGGAAGCAGATTTGAGACTACTCTCTCATCTGTTGACTGATGTTTGCTAAATAAACATTTTTCTGACAGCAATCTTCATTGTATCAGTATTTGGCATTCTGTGTAATGAGCATCTAAGCCAAGATCAAGACTTGGACTTCAGAAACACAACCATCACAGCTTTAATTACATAGTAAATATCAACAACAACAAAGCTTTTTCTATCCACAATTGACTAAATACACGGATGCAGAAGCTCTCAACACAGAGATCTGATTGGATAGTGCTAGGTGTATAAATATATATATGTATAAATTGATATATGTACATCATATTACATAATTAAATATATACAAGAGGTCCTCAAAGATTCATAGAAAATGAATATTAAGAAAAACTTATGCTAGATTCAAAAAAGTTTTCAATCAGAATAAACTTGCACTTCAATTTTCCAAAAACTTTTTGAAGTCCATTTGTACATGTGTGTACATATTTTAATAGATATACATTGTATATATGTAATATCTAGCTTACATTAGGTTGCTGTGAAAGTCATGATGTATTTTTCTTTCTTTCTCTTTCTTTTTTTTTTAGGGAGAAATTTGCTATAAGACAAGTCTGCTTACCAGAGAAACAGCGAGAAATCACACCTCACAGGGAATGGCCATGCTGCAGTCCCTTTTTCTCCATTCTCCTTTTGGGATTTTGGGCATACACACACATGCACCTGGCGTTGAGTTTTAAGCAGCCGGGCCTGGGACTTGAACCACAGTCATCTATGTGGGAGTCTAGCAATGTAACCATTATGCCATCGGCTGGTCCCCATGATTTATTTTTCTATGTAAAAATGTGTCATGACTTTCCTGACAACTCAATATATATTGCATATACAAATTTATGTGTTTATGTGCCCACGTATAGTATGTATACATATACATATGTGTGTATGCGTGTGTGTGTCTGTGTGTGTGTTAAGTCATTCAGATTGGGATTTGAATGTAAGCAAATTGACTTCAGAATCTACACTATTTCATTGGACTTCTCCAATTTTTATTTTGATTTATTTTATACATTCAATCAGTTTACATCACTTAGCTTATAAAGTAAATTTACTCAACATGAATACACTTCACGCCAGTCAAGTTCATGATACTATACATGTTATTATCAACAGATATTAATCCATTTCTGTTTCACATAAGTGTCTTTCCTCTCTATTTTTCTCCTTGGTTCCTTTCCTCATACTTTCCCCCTTCTCCTACCCTCTTCCCATACTGTCTTCAGTATCCCTAACCATTCATGCCTCTAAATCCTCTAGTCTTTCAGTTTCTGCCAGAGAGTGTGGACAGTCAGTATATATTAAGTGGAGACATACAATGTCTCTTTTTCATAGGTCTTCTTCATTTTTTAAAAATTATTCCTAGTGCTCAAGACATAGTAGACACTTAAGGATGTTTATGAAGGAGTGAAGTGCACAAAGGCACAAGGAATTTTAGAAATGAGAATTTGAATCATGTCACTGTGATCATGAATCTTAAGTCACTAGAAAAGATTTTTTAAAAGAATTTATTAATTTTTTTTTCACATGAGTTTTGACAGAGAGAGAGAGGGGCGGGGAGAGAAAATACAAGCCACCAGGTCTAGGACTCAAACCACAGTTGGCCATGTGGGAATTCAAGCGCCGTGATCACCATGCCACCTGTTGGTCCATCAGAAAAGATTTTACAGTCACATAAAAACCATTAACTTTAGACTTGCCCTATAGCTCATAAGAGAGCAAGATCCCACATGGCCCACCATTGTTTGAATTCTGGCCCTCAAGTCAGGAAAAACCATGTTGGGAGTGTGTGCATGCATGTGTCCTCAAAATTTTGATGGGAAGGAAGAATGGAGGAAGAAGGATTTTTGGTCAGACCATACCCCATAGGGGGTAGGGGTGATGACACAAATAAAAAAACTATGTTGAAGTAACAGAGAACATTCAGATTAAAAAATAAACAACTACAAAACAATCTTAGACTTTCATTTGACTTTTTTTTTTTTTAAAGTTAATGTCCAGGGCCAGCAGGTGGTGTAGTGGTTAAGGCACTGGACTCCCATATGGCTGACTGCAGTTTGAATCTCAGACCCAGTGGCTTCAAACTCATGCCAGGCACGTGTGCGTGCATGTCTAAAATCCCAAGAGGAGAATGGAGGAGAAAGGATTGCAATGTGGCCATCCTCCCTGGGAGGGTAATTTCTTACTTTTTCTCTTTCTATCTCTCCCATGGATGCACTTCCCTATAGTGAAAACCTCTCTCTTAAAACAAAAAAATAGTTAATGGCCAGTAGATTATGTTAGTAATCTAATAATACAATAGATTACTAGGTTAAGAAAAAACTTCTAAAAAGCTCCCTTTTCAAGATAGTTTTTTTTTAAAAAAAAAACAGTTTAGATATAACTTTCTGATACATGAAAGATATGCACAGAGTATCAGTCTTAGATTTTTGTCTTGTATTTTCCTTTCTTTCCAATTAAAAAAAAAAGTACTCAAATTATCTTCCCCAAGCTATGTTTATACAGCTAACAATTATACTTGTTTATCTCTTAATCATCAAACTAATTATTTTGATTCATGAGAGAATGAGGATGTCTCTGCTAAGGATAAGACAATAAGATAAAAACCAGCAGTCAGCGCTTCAATTCCTAATAACTTACATATAATGAGACATCACTTTTAGGATAATAAATTTCAAACTTCTAGAGAGAGAAAGCAGCTGAGAACTTCTACTATGTGATCATTTCCCCAAAATGGAAAGTCTTTGGATCAAATACAGCTTTTGAATCACCTATGTTGTACATGGTTCAGTGGTGTCTTGCTGGATATGGTACTCTCTTGACTAGCCTGAAGGTGCAGGGCATTAGTTTTAACACTTAGAAAAGTAGTGGAAAATTATTTCAGGATGCACTTGACATTTCTAAAAAGGAAAGAATTTATGTTCTCAGCCCAAAAAGAAATTAGGATGAAAGGAAAAATAGTCTATATTTTTTAAGTAACTGCCATCCAATGTTTTTCAAATTATGGAAATTCACAAGCCAGGCAATTATATTGTTTTAGATCATTTTTCTCCTTGTGGCAGAGTAACAATTGAGTAGGTATAATTTTAGTTCACCAGCTGGCATTGTCACTTGCATGCTGACAGATACCTGTTTTGAATGAATTGACAGATTGCTAAAATGTGTTCTGGTTGTTAGCTGTTAATTTAACATTCAAAATGAATGTAAAATTCAGTGATTAAAAGTATGTTTAAGAAACTAGAGTAACCTTCTCTGCTTACAAAGGGGGTATGTGTTATCATAACCCATTTTTAGATAGGACCAATAACTTCTCAAGGTTTGTTGATTGTTTGTATTTGCCTCACCAATTTTTAGCACATACTACATAGATTTTTTAATTGACTTAAATGGGTTATAACACAGTAATAAATATTTTTCTTTCTTTTTCTTTAAGAAGTTTTGCCTTAAAGTGCACATGCTCCCCAGAGAGCAAGAGAGAGACACAGACACTAAGAAGGAAAGTGAGAAATCACCCTTCAGAGGATGGCCAAGCCACAGTCCCCTCTCCTCCACTCTCCTCCTGGAATCTTGGACGCAAATGTACACACGCCGGACATGTATCAAGCCACTGGGTCCAGAACGCAAACTGTAGTCAGCCATGTGAGAGTCGAGCGACATAACTGCTACACCATCTGCTGGCCCCAGTATTTCAACTGGTTTTGGTAAAGTGGTTTGGGAGAGAGGTTCATGGATAGAGATTCTGACAGAGTGATTATATAAAGTTATTTACTGATTACTGGACACTAGCAGATTGAGAAGCTTGTTTTAATGGGATATTCTTTTTTCCCTCCTCACTTCCAGCTATTTGGTGATACTTAATACCTAGTAATGTATTTTGCTTCTATTCTTCCTTTAATCATTGCCTCCTGGGAATAGAATTGAGACTGACATAAGCTTAAATTCTCCTCTTTACTTAAAAACTTACATACTAGCACAAATTCCAGTACAGATGGAAGTGAAAAATGAATGAATGTCCATACTTAACCGAGTTTCTCAAACCACCAAGACTGCAGTAGTCATTAGTATTCATTAAAGCATTTGAGGCCTTCAGAATTTTCTATATATGAAATATCTTCCTAACTTCTTAAGCAATTCAAAGATTTGTGCCTGTTCTTACATCCATTTAATTCCATTGGAATGACATTCTAATTAGATATAAACAAATGAGAATGCCATTCATATACTTTTCAAACCCTAGTTTGATGAACCATGATATTAGGGTATTCTCGCTTACTTAACTAAGGTCACTTTCATTCTGTTAGGTCATCAGAAAAGTCATGACATATTTTTCTGTTTTTCTACTTTTAGATAGGACCAACAATAATAATGCAAAAATGTGTCATGCCTTTCCCAACGACCTAATACAGCACAGCTTTTCAACTGCAGGTGTATTAATAAATTTCCCTAACTCCAAAAAGTAAGAAATTCTTTATAATTTACTTGTGTCCACCTGATACTAAAATTTCTGGGAGTGTCTGATGAGATGGGAAAAATGGGAAAGGAAATTCAGAAAAAGTGGAAGTGAGTGCCAACTTTACCATGGAAGTATGCAAGAAAGCCACCTGAAAAGTTTGTTTTGTGTCAGATGCTGTGTCCTTGAATTAGTATTTAGTTCTCGGAAGTCACCTTGTCCAGAAAGATAGGAAGTCAGTATTACCTTCTGATTAGCATTTATGAAATACTTATAATGTGCCAGCTTCTTGCTGTGATTTCCTTAAATTAAATCATTTAATTTTCATTACAACTCTGTGAACTAAGTATAAGCATTATCCCTACTTAACAAATAAAGAAATGGAGAATTTATGAATTGTACTAAAGGATTTTGTAGTGAAAGAATGAGGGTACCAATGCAATCTGCATACTGTACCACTGTGCCTTTTACTGCCTTCGAAAGGAACAAATCTATATTGCAGCAAATTTCTCAAGGTGTATTTTATTTTCTGCCTTGAACAGCCCATCTATAACCTTTTCCCTTTCTTTTGTTTGGATTTTAATGGGCTCCTATAAACCTTTCTCTTATTCCCCCAAACAATGCTAACACCTTGTTCATTATTTCCACCAAATGAATCATGTACCTTCATTGTAACATTTAGAACACTGTTTTGCAGCTGTTCACTAACAGATTTATCTTTTTTCTTATTAGACTTTAAAAGCTTGAGATCAAAGTTCATATTTCATGTGTTTTTGTTTGTTTGTTTGTTTGTTTGAGAGGTTTTTGCTATAGGGTGTGTGCACTTGGCAGAAAGACAGAGAGAGACAGAGACAGAAAGCCAGAAATCACCCCCTACGGTGGATGGCTACACCACAATCCCTTCTCCTCCATTCTCCTCTCAGGATCTTGGGCATGTGCGCACGTGGGTCCAGGACTCAAACCACAGGCGACTACATGGGAGTCCAGTGACATAGCCATTGTGCCAACTGCTGGTCCCTTCATGTGTTTTCTAATCACCAGTATTTAGCAGAGTTCTGCCTCCCGGAGGTTGATGAATGATTCTCATGTGATCATTGGTTGTTCAACAGCTTGCTAAGAACAGAGCTGGAAGGGAACTTAGCAACTCCTGTAAAATTGTTGGGCTGTTCGGCTGTTTGACTGTGACTGTGGTGTGGTGGTTAATAGAATCAGATCCCACATGGTCCACTGTGTCTTGAATCCCAGTCCCCAGTGGCTTAAAAACACACACCAGGTGTGTGTGTGTGTGTGTGTGTGTGTGTCCTAAATCTCAGCAGACAGAGAAATGAAGAAGGAATTGTGATGTGACCCTGTCTCATTGGGGATGCATTCTCTCTCTACCTCTCTCTGTCCTTGTTTCTCTCTGAAAGTCTTTTGTACTCTTTGGCAATTACAAAAATATATAAGTGCTGCTGTTCTTATAAGTAGATGACCATGTAAAGAGAGACACACAGGAAAAATGTCATATGAAAATGAAGGAAGAGATTGAGGATGTGTAGCTGTAAGCCAAGTTTGGTTGCCAGCAAACCACCAGAAGTGGGAGGAAGGATTTCCCTTATAGATTTCACATTTCAGAGGGAATCTGCTGACATGTTTGGGTTTCTAGCCTTCAGAACTGTAAGACAACAAATACCTGTTTTATGCACATATACCTGTTCGTAATGCATTGTATGGCAGCACTAGAGACATACAATGAAAAAAGTGAGATGACACCAAAGCAATTACATTAACATAACTTCATTGTTTTTATTAGCATGACTATCAGCAGCCTTTTGTCCAAGCAAATTCCTTGATCGCTCATCAGCTCATCATAGGAACTTCCTAGAATATATAACCAACTCTTCAATGGAAAGCATCAACAGTTGGATCCATAAGATACTTCATTGGCAAAAATCTTTCTTGCTGATTCCACTAATCCCAGAGTGTGAGTGAGAATCCCATTTTATTTTTAAATCCCTAGATTGAAACACCTGCCTTCAACCAAACTTGTTTTCCACAAAATCTTATCTGACCTTTCTTACACCAAGACTCTACAAAGCTTTGTAGAGATAGTGTTCTCCCTTGGCAATGCAAGCAACCACCTCACTTTGTCATATGAGTAGGCTGTGTTGGTAATATTTGATTCCAGCATTCTGCTCCTGCTTTATGAAAGCTAGCTCTAATTTGTGTGACTTTTCAACATTTCCTCCAAATCAAGTATGAGTCCCCCTGCCCTGTCCCGATTTCAGTTTACTAAGACACAGTTTGTGGTGACAGATTTGGACTGAGGCATTTTACTTTACTTGCAGTTAAATATAGCTGTTGGGCTGCAACTGTGGTTAGATTGTAACCAACCGATTGAAAACTCGGTCATTTCTTCTAAATCCACAGAGTCCTGGTAATATAATTTGCTATGTACAAAGGTGAGAATTAATTTTTCCTTCAATCATCCTCTCCTCCATTTCCTCCCCTAGCTCCTTTCAATTTATGACACCATTTATGAATTTATATAACATATATATATAGTTATAATTATAACTATATATATATAATTATATATATATAATTTACATTTAATCACTATACATCTTTACAGTGTACAACAAGAATATAGTTCATAATTGTCACAAGAAAGACATTACCATATACATTATCATCAGCAAATAACTTATATCTGTGTCATTTAAATGTCTTGTTTTGTTCCCTCTGTTTCCTTTCCTCCCTCCTCCAAATATAGGCAACATAACATTTTAATATAGGCAACATAAGAGATAAGTGGTTTCAAAACAAGGTGTGTATAGGGAGTAGATTGCTGTATGCTATTAAATGAAAAAATTGAAGTCTACATGTTTCTATGAGGTATATAGTTTACCAGAAGATGTCAATGCTCCACACATATCATTGTATATTTACCCCGAGGAATTATTTCATCCAACACACTTGGACATACCTCTGTTACGAAATGTACCAAACATTAAGGGGATTTAAGTGGATTAAAAGATAAATAGGATGGTTTTCCTTTGGTTAAGGAGATCATTGTCTAATTGAAAGAAAGAAAGAAGTCAAATAAAGATTGAAAGAATTTATAATATGTAAGAGATTTCATCATGCAGCAAGACAGAAAGAGAGTAACACTAAGCAGTGTAAGGTGGGGCAGTAAAATAAATAAATAAATAAAAGCATCAACAGAGGACATATAATATCTTGAAAAAACAATATAGTTCCTTTTTTTCTAAAGTAAAATATTTTTTAAATATTTATTTTTATATTTCAATTTATATTTATCTTTCTGACACTTACCAACCTACACTCGTCTATTCATATGAAAGCATTGCAAATGGTATGCTACCATTACCTACCAAATCACTTAAATCCTTTGTTCCATGATCAGTGATAAACACCTATACACCAATCTCAATGAAATCTTAATTCTTATCTATCCTTATCTCTTCATCTACTTTATGCTTCTTTCTTGAAATTTTAACAACTACCCAACCTTTTTTTTTTTTTAACATTTCTGGCTACACCTTACTTTTGTTCATGTTATTCTTTTTATCACTTTGCCTTTTATAATTAGTCTGTTAGGGCTGCAGTAACAAAAATACTGCAGACTGCGAGCTTCAAACAACAGAAAATTTCTTTTTCATAGTGCTGGAGGCTGGAGGTCCCATATCTGGACACCAATACCTTGGTTTCTGGTAAGGGCTCTGTTCCTAATTTCTAGACAGCTAGCTGCCTCATCACTGTGCCTTCAAATTGCCTTTTTTGTGTGCATACATAGGGAGAGAGAGAGAGAGATCTGGTGTCTTTTCCTCTTATAAATACCTGTACTAGTGTATTAGGGCTCTACCCTTGAGAGATCTCATTTAGCCTTAGTTCTTACTCTAAAATCCATAACTCCAAATTCAGTCAACACTGGAAATTAGGGATTCAGTATATTGATTTCGGGAAGACATAATTCAGTCCCTAATACCTTGCTTTAGATACATGGAATAGGAAGTTGTGTGTATACAAGAAAAATAAAGTGTTAATGCAAAAAGAGTAATGAGAGAGAAGAGTTCATCAAAAGGAAGTAGATTGAGTATATCATGTTTGATGTAACCAGAATGTTGGATGCAGAAGTGAACAGAAATATTGTAAGAGATAGGTTTGAAAAATGAGGTTTAGAAGACATTGTGGAAGACCTTGTATAAATCTGAAGACTTGAAGTAACTGGGTACTTTTGTAATATTGCTATCAGACTAAAAAAAAAAAAAAAAGAGCAAGATCAGCTGATGTTTGATAACTGAACAATTGCTCAATAAATTGTGATTTACCTACTCTCAGAGTTAGATCTCTTTTAATGAATAAAATGTGACATAAGCTCAGCAAATGAATTAATAACAGAATATAGTAACAGAATTAGAACATTATTACAGGTTTGGTCAAAGCTGTGATGAGACCAACAAGAAACACTAAAGACACATACGTAAAAATTAAACATATGTTCAGAATTGTTCATAAATAAATTCTGCCACTAGTGATACTAAATGAATATCTCTAAGCCTGCTACTTTAATACTGAGATATAATGTGATATCATTCAAATTTAACAGAATAATCAGAACTTGGAAGAAATTAAAAAACAATTATTTAACGGTCATGCTACAGTCAACATAAAAAGTATGAATTGGCCAGTTTAAGTAGATTTTTGTTTTTTGATGTTATATTCTGAACATCTGAAATTTTCCTTATATTTTTGAACTTTCACATCTTATGAGATAGAAACTGTTTCTCACCTTAGAAAGTGAAAATGACAAAGGTGTTTATCCCATCCACCCTCCCAGCTAAAGTATTGTCTTATGATCTGGTTATGTCTTAATAAATCACACTTGCCTACAACTTTGAATCAGAAGCCAGTGGCACAATGAAGCAGAAACAATAGGACTCACTTGTGGTGCATCCAGTATCAACCCCTGCTTCTGGAAGTACAACAATCACAGAAACATTGTTATCTTTCGGGAGTCAGTTCTGCATGTGAAAAGGGCATGCGTTGGGCTGCAGTGTCTTAAATATAGTTTTCTAATCATTCTATAGTTCATGAGATACCCAAAATTCTTTTGGAGAGTTCTTTCTCTGTTTAAATTAATACTGAAATAACACAAAACTGGTAATAATGGTGGTCAACAGTGTATGAACTTCTGGATACTTGTTATCTATAGAGATGGACTCATGGCAGTCCATGGCATAAGTGATCGTAAACTTAACAAAGTCATTACTAATGGTTACTTGAAGTAGACTAGTAAAACCATAATAAATGAAAATCAAAGACTCTGACCAGCTGAATGACAGAAAACTACAAATTCTTGGTCAAGATGTAAAATGAAGAATATTTGTATGACTGTGTCTGCAACTTCTGATCTTTTATGTCATGATGATATAGCTAAATACTAAACTCAACATTTGATTCAGAGTCATATGAAGTGGATCACAGCTTTATTAAGACTCTCATGAAATAGGTATAACATCGACTTTTAGAAAATGACCCTTCAGTTCTGGAAATAAAGACATAGAGGAGATCTGGAAAGCCTAATCCTACCTAAGTGTTCACCTTCCACTGAACCTTCACCAGCAGAATCAGGTTCTCCCCTCTGTATTTTTAAAATGTACTTCCATGAGTTCACCTGAGAATAATCTTTAAAGAGAAAGTCCATTCTTTTATATACAATTCTCATCAGTAAAACTTTACCAATTCAAAGGTTAAAAAATTATAATAATAAAAGTTAATAAGAAATAGCCCAAGGGGTCAGTCCCATAGCACAGCAGTTAAACATAGTGCATCAGAAGCCAGATCCCACATGATCAACTATACTTTGAGTCCCAATTCCAGTATCTAGAATAATATATGAGAAATTCTAGATACTATTAAATTCCCAATTGTCTGAATAATTGGTATCCTAGAATATGAAGAAACTAATAAGGGCATTGATAATCTAGTCCATGAATTCCTAGAAGAAAACTTTATAAACTGAGAGAAGCATTCAAACATCCAGACTCAAGAAATACAAAAGACCCCAAACAGAATCAACCCACGAATATCTTTTCCATGGTACATTCATACCCATATTGACCAAAATTGCAGATAAAGATAAGATACTAAAATTGGCACAAGAGATACATCAAGTTACCTAGAGAGGTTAGCCCATTAGGTTAACTTTGAATCTCTCATGAGAAACAATGCAAGTAAGGAAAAAAATGGGAAAATATATCCAAAGTCTTAAATGAAAAACAATTTCAACCAAGATTATTATGCCTGGCAAGATTGTCCTTCAAATGGGAAGAAAAGATTAAAAAAAAATTCTCATATAAACAAAACTGGAAAGAATTTACCAACACCAGACCAGGTCTTCAAGAGGTTTTGAAGGGAGTGCCATACCAGGGAAACTAAAGACAGACAGACAGAAATAAGAGAAGAAGAAGAAAAAAAAAAGGCAAGAAAATGGCCAACTTGGGACAAACAGATGGCAGATGGCATAATGGTTACATTGCTGAACTCCTGTATAGTTGACCGTGGTTTAAGTCCCACACCTGGAGGCTTAAACACACACTGTGCAGGTGCATGCATGCTCAAAATCTCAAGAGAACAAAGGAGAAAGGATTGCAGCATGGCCATTCTCCCTGGGAGCATGATTTCTCACATTCTGTCTCTTTCTCTCTGATGAGCACACGTGCCCTATAGCAAAAGTCTCTATAAAACTAAAAAGGAAAATGGCCAACTTAATTGTAAGAACAAATCCATAAATATTGATAATAACATCAAATCTTTGTTAATGGATTGAATTCTCCAGTCAAGAAACACAGGCTTGCCCACCACCTGCCAGGATATTTAAGCCTGGTCTGGTCAGGCCTCCCTGGGTAAGCCTGTACTTGGGGCTTGGGAGCTACATTGAGACTTTTTATACACCAACTCACACACTGCAGTCTTGACTCTCTTAAGTTATATCTCCTTAGTTTGCTACCACCTCATCAAGATCTAAACATTTGGCAGAGGAGCCAAGCACCTGAAGTTAACCCTAACTGCTTGACCTGGGAGACAGAGCCCTCCAGTAGAAACACACGTGGGAACTACGTGTGAAATTTCCTTTTTCAGCACTACAGAATCTACTCCAATAAATAGAAAAAATCAAATACTACATCAGGTCACTAGTAACAGATCTTGAAGAAACATGAGAAAACAATGTGGTAACTCTCCCCAAGGTGACCATAGTAGCCTCTCACCATCTGTGAAGAGCACTGAGAAATACACAGAAATGTCAGGAAAGAATTTCAAGTATTCATACTGACAAAACTCAATGAGATGCCAGAGGAAACATATAATCAGTTCCAGGGAATGAGAAAATCATTTCAGGACATGAAAGAGGAATTCCTTAAAGAAATAGACACCTGAAAAAAGAATCAAGCATACCTTTTGGAAATGAAGAATACAACACAAGAAATAAAAGTTTCCCTAGAGATCATTAACTGTAGATTGTACCATGTAGAAGAAAGAAAATACACAGTAAATAAATGAAATGAAAGGCTGGTTCATTGAGAAGATAAACAAAATTGGCACACCATTAATTAGATTAGTCAAAAACAGAGAAATAAACCAGATAAATAAAATCAGCAAGGAAATAGGCGTTATTACAACAGATATAACAGAAATACAAAATATCATCAGAGAATACTATGAGTAGCTATATGCTGACAAACAAGAAAACTTAGATGAGGTGGAAAAATTTCTGGACACATACAACTTACCAAGAGTGAACCAGGAAGAATTAGAAAGTCTGAATGGACCCACAATAAGCAGTGAGATTGAACCAATAATAAACAGTTTCCCAGCAAGGAAGAGCCCAAATCCCAATGACTTTAAATGACTTTACTTCTGAACTCTATGAAACTTTTAAAGAAGAACTAACCCCAATTTTCCTTAAACTATTTCTAAAAATACAAAAAAAAGGAACCTTCCTGAATTTATTCTATGATGCCTCCATCATCTTAATTCCAAAACCAAACAAGGAGATGAAAAAAAAAAAAGAAAAGAAAATTTCCTGATTAATACGAATGCAAAAAATTCTCAATATGATACTAGCAAATCATATTCAACAACATATTAAAAAGATTATACACCATGACCAATTTGGATTTATTCCAGGCATGTAATGATGGTTCAAAACAATAAATGTAATACATAACATTAGCAAAAGGAGAGAGAAAAACTATATGATCATAGCAATCAATGCAGAAATCGCATTTGATAAAATACACCATCACTTCATGATTAAGACTCTCAGCAAAATCTGCACAGAATGGACATTCCTCAACACAATAAAAGCTATCTATGAAAAACCCACAGCTAACACTGTCTTGAACGGCAAAAGCTGAAAGCTTTTCCACTAAAAACTGAAACAAGACAAGGCTGCCCAGTTTCTCCACTCTTTTTTAACATAGTACTGGAAGTTTTAGCCAATGTAATTAGATAAGAGGTTCAAATAAAAGGAATCCAAATAGGAAAAAAAGAAGTGATGTTATCTCTATTTGCAGATCATATGCTGCTATACATAAAAAAATCCAAAAGAATCCACAAGATAACTCCTGAAAGTGCTAAATTAATATAGTAAAGTCACAGAATACAAAATTGACATACAAAAATCTATAGCATTTTTTACACTAGCAATGGTCAAACTAAGACAAAATTGAAGAAAGAAATCCCATTTACTATATTCACAAAACCAGTAAGATGGCTAGGAATAAACCCTTCTAAAGATGTCAAAGATCTCTACAAGGAAAACTATGAAATACTAGAAAAAGAAATTTAAAATGATACAAAAAGTGGGGAAAAAATCCCATGTTCCTGAATTGGAAGAATTAATATAATCAATACGTCAATTCTACCCAAATTCATCTACAAATTTTAATTCAATTCCAATCAAACTACCAGCAATATTCTCCACAGAAATAGAAAAAAATCACAAAATTATACTGGAAGCATAAAAGGTCCAATATTGCCAAAGCAATACTGTTCAAGGGTAGTAAAGTAGGAAGCATCTCACTTCCTGACCTCAAGATATATCACAAAGCTGTGATAATTAACACAGCATGGTACTGGGGAAAACAACCACAACAACAGGTAGACCAATGGAAAATAATTGAAAGCCCACAAATGAGCCCCAAAACACACAGCCTACTTATCCTTGACAAATAGCACAAGACAAGCCAGTAGGAAAAGAAAATCTCTTCAGCAAATGGTGCTGGGAGAACTGATATCCACCTGTAGAAGAATGAATTGGATCCTTATCTATTACCACTAACAAATATTAACTCAAAATGGATTGAAGATATAACCATAAAACAAATTATAAAAATGTTAGTGGAAAACACAGGAAAAACTCTTAGAGAACTCAGAGTAGGCAAAGATTTCTTAAAGAAGATCCTCAAAGCACAGGCAATATTCCCAAATATAGACAAATGGAACTACATTAGTCTGAGAAGTTTCTCTATAGCAAAAGAAACAATAGCAGAGTGAAAGGACAACTCTCAGAGTGGGAGAATATATTTGCAAACTATACCTCAGATAAGGGACTGATAACCAGGATACAGAAAATTTAAGCAGCCTATACATACACACACACACACACACATCAGTCCAATTAAAAGATGGGAAAAGGAGACCAGTAGTTGGCGTAATGGCTATGTCGCTGGACTCCCATGTAGTTGACCACAGTTTGAGTGCCAGACCCAGTGGCTTAAACTCACGCCAGGTGCGTGTGTGTGCATGCCCAAGATCCTGAGAGGAGAATGGAGGAGAAGGGATTGTGGCATGGCCATCCCTCCTGGGGGGTGATTTCTTGCTTTCTGTCTCTCTGTTTCTCTCTGTCTTTCTGGTGAGTGCACACGCCCTAGAGCAAAAATCTCTCTCAAAAAAAAAAGAAAAAAGAAGTATGGGAAAATGACCTGACAGAACAACCCAAAAGCATATGAAAACGTCCCTCACATCTCTTATCATACAGGAAATGCAAATCAAAAGTACAATGAGATACCACGTAACCCTAGTCCGAATGACTAAATTTTTAAAAATAAATAATGATAAGTGTTGGAGAGGCTGTGGTGAAAGGGAAACTCTCCTACACTGTTGGTGCGAATGCAAATTAGTACAACCACTTTGGAGAATGATACGGAGATTCCTCAGAAACCTACAAATAGAACTATCATACGAACCAGTAATTCCACTCTTAGGTATTTACCCAAAGGATAGGAAAACCTCTGTCAGAAAAACACTTGCACATCCATGTTTATTGTAGCATTATTTATAATTGCTAAAACATGGAATCGACCCAAATGTCCAAAAATAGTTGATTGGATTTAAATATGTGGCAAATGTACCCTATGGAATACTACTTAGCCATAAAAAAGCCAGCAAGACTCTAAAATTGATACAAAGTGGACAAATATGGAAGACTTAATGCTAAGTGAAGCAAGTCAGATTATGAAATACACATGGTGTATGTCTCCAGTCAATATATACCAATTGTCTGTGCGCTATAGCAGAAACTGAAGGTCTGTAAGGTACAAAAGCAGAGAGGGCAACAGTAGATACTATAGAAAATAATGATAGGATAGGAGTAACATGGGGATGAGTAATGAAGGGAGGGAAAGAAAGAGGGGAAGGAAAAAATACGTTTAATAGACAAAAAAGTGAAACGTTATTTGTTGATGATAATGTATATAGTAATGTCTTTATCTTGGTATTCGTGCTGGAAAAAGCAGTGTTGTACACTGTAAAGATAAATGTGATTAAATGTACATTAAAATAAATTAAATTAAATTAAAAGAGACACAGACTGGTTGAATGGATAGAAAAACAGAAACCCTCTATCTGCAGCCTGCAAGAAACACACCTCATGTATAAAGTCATAACATAGACTAAAAGTGTAGGGCTGAAACCAGAAAACAAAAAAAAGGACTGAAGTTGCGTTACTGATTTCAGACAAAATAGACTTTAAGACAAGAATTGTAAGGAACAACAACAAAAAAAGGCAAAAGGGCATTATATAGTAGTAAAAGGATTAATTCATCAAGAAGATATAACACTTAAAAATATTATGCTCCCAATTCAGGAGCACTCAAATACATAAAAGAAAGACTACTAGATCTATAGAGAGAGATTGCAACACAAGCTTAAAATTTTCAAATGTCAAATGGACAAATATGTAAATGACATTTAGAAAGCAACAACATATGGCACACAGGTTTTCACATTTTGTCTCAAGGCTTTTTATACTCTTAAAAAATACTGAGGACTCCAAAGAGCATTTATTAATGTGTGTTACATCTATTAATATATACTTCATGAAAAATTAAAACTGGGGACTAGCAGATGGCATAATGGTTATGTCCATGGACTCCCACATAGTAGACTGCAGTTCAAGTCCTGGACCCAGTGGCATAAAACTCACCCCGGGCACATGTGCATGTGTGCCCAAAATCTCGAGAGGAGAATAGAGAAGAAGGGATTGTAACATGGCCATCTTCCCTTCGGGGTGATTTCTCGCAGTCTCTTTGTCTCTATGACTTTCCAATGAGCACACATGCCCTATAGCAAAAAAAAAAACTAAAAAAAGAACCTGAAAAAAATTTAATTATGTACTTGTTTTTTATTTTCACATAATAATAATAAACATATTGTAAATAAAAAAAGTTTTATAAAACCTAATTTTTCCCAAGCTAAATGAAATTAATAATGTGATCATTTTCTTTTTTCTAAACATCTTTAATACATAATACATAATACATATCTTCCTAGTATTTAATCTGCTGCAATTAGTTGAAATAAAATAATAATAAAAAAAAAAAGCCAATGGGATTGTGGCTGGGGGGGGGGGGTCCTGTATGACTTATGTAAAGTCCCAGACCTGGTAGCTGGAAAAACACACTGAGTGCATGTGCATGAGTGTCCAGTTCCCAAAAGGGAATGAAGAGATGGCCATCCTCCTTAGGGAGTACTTTTTTACTTTCTCTACCCCCCCTTTCTCTCTGCCTCTTTCTGATGAATGCAAATGCTTGATAGCAGATTTTTAAAATATTTTTTAAAATGTGTATAATTAATTTTAATAGTCTTCTTAGATATTTGTGGATATTATTCTTTGGTATTACACCCACACTCAAGTGATAAAGTCTTAAATTTTAGTTGCAATATGGAATATAAAACAGTAGCAATAAACTACTGATAATCTGTTATATTCCAATCCATTGGTATATTCAGCACTTCAAGTGGATCTTTTACATATTCATACTCTTGAAAAATCATTTGTAAAGTACTGGTTCACTGAATTATGTACGTTTTCTAAATGTTGATATATTTCATACAATAAAAATAAATCACATTTATAAATATCACTGTCTCACCAAAATGGTTTTTACATATTGGGAAGCTATTGAGTTCACAGTGGCAAATACAAGTTTTCCAAATTTCAAGAAATCCAGAAGAAAACTTTCTAAACCTAGATGATCATTTGAACATCCATACCCAAGAAATACAAAGTACCACAAATAGAAACAACCAAGAAGATACTCTCCACAGTACAACATAGCCCAACTGGCCAAAATCTGTGATAAAGTTAACATTCTAAAAATGGCAAGAGAGAAATGTCAAATTACTTCCAAATGTAAGCCACAAGGCTATTGTTGGACCTCTCAGTGAAAACAATGCAAGGAATGAAAAAGTGTGAAGATGGACTCAAAGCACTGAAAGAAAAACAATTTTAACCAAGATTACTATGGTTAGCAAGACTAACCTTCAAATGGGAAGAAAAGATAAAATATTCTCACATAAACAAAACCTGGAAGAATTTATTAACACCAGATCAGCTCTTCAAGAAGTAGTAAAGGGAGTGCTATACCAGGAAAATTAAAGAAAGACAGACAGACATAAGAGAAGTACAACAACAACTAAATAACCAAGAAAATGGCTAACATAATGGTAGGGACAGGGCCAGACAGATGGATAATAATGTTGAATGTTAATGGATTAAATTCTCCAACCAAGAGATACAGGCTCTTTTTCTAGAACGAGAAATCTTCTATCTGTTGGCTACAAGAAACATATCTCATGGATAATGACATACAGAGAGTAAAAGTGAAGGGCTAGAAAAAGGTATTCCATGAAAATGGAAACCAAAAAAAAAATACTGATTTCAGACAAAATAGGCTTTATGACAAAAACCGTAAGTAGAGATAAAGAAGATCATTTTATAATAGTAAAAGGGACAATTATTCAAGAAGATATAACACTTATAAATATCTATGAACCCAACTCAAAAGAACCCAAAAACATGAAAGAAAGACTGCTAAAAGGAGAGATAGACTACAACACATTAATTATGAGGGATCTCAACACCCCACTATTTCCTTTGGACAGATCATCTAAACAAAAAATAAGCAAAGAAATATAAGATCTAAATGACATCATAAATAAAATGGACTTGAAAGATATCTCTAGAACCTTCCTCTCAAAAATCACAAAATATACATTTTTCTAACCCCTGTATGGAACTTTTTCCAAGATTAACCACATGACACAGCACAAAACAAGCTTTCACAGATTCAAAGGAATGGAAATTAAATCCAGCATCTTCTCTGACCATAATGGAATTAAACTTGACATTAATTTCAGGAAAGCCCCTCAAAAATACATAAACACATGGGAACTAAACAACCTACTCCTGAATGATTTCACAAATACTGAAGAAATTTAGACTAAAATCAATAGATTCATGGAAATCAATGACAATGAGTACATAAGTCTCCATAATCTATGGGACATAGCAAAAGTAGTCAGAAGAGGGAAGTTCATAGCAATCAGTGTGCATTAAAAAAAAAAAAAGATGGAGAGGTGATAAATGGAAAACCTAACATCATGCCTCATGGAATTAGAAAAACAACTACAAAATCCAAAGAATGCTAGGAGAGAAAAAATAATAAAGATTCAAGCCAAAAGAAATAAATAGAAAATAAACGAACCCTACAGAAAATAAATAAAAGCAAAAATTGGTTCTTTGAAAAAGTAAATTAGATTGACACACCATTAGCTAGACTTATTAAGAAAAAGAGAGAATGGAACCAGACAAATAAAATTTGTAATAAAATAGGCAATATTACAACAGAAACAATAGTAATACAAAACATCATCAGAGAATAGTATGAGTGACTATATGCCAACAAACGAACAAAACCTGGATGAAATGGACAAATTCCTGGACACACATAATCTATCAGTGTTGAATCATGAGAACATAGAAAGAATGAATAGACCCATAACAAGCAACAAGACTGAATCAGTAATAAACAAGCTTCCAACATAGAAAAGCCCAGGTCCTGCTGGGTTCACTTCTGAATTCTACAAAACTTTTACGGAAGTTTTCTATCACCCTCACCCTCAAAACAGATAAGGACATGACAAGAAAGGAAAACTACAGACCAATATCTATGATGAATATATATACAAAAATACTCAACAAGGTGCTAGCAAATTATATCCAATAACATATAAAAAAGATTATTCATCATGAACAGATAGGCTTTATTTCAGGAACGCAAGGGTGGGTCAACATACGCAAGACCATAAATGTAAATACACCACATTAACAGAAAGAAAGGATAAAAACCATAAGATTATTTAAATCCATGCAGAAAAAGCATTTAACAAAATACAACATCCATTCGTGATTAAGAGTCTCAGCAAAATCAGCATAGAAGGGACATTTCTCAATACAATAAAGCAATCTATCGAAAACCACTAAAAACTGGTACAAGACAAGGCTGCCCACTTTCTCCACTCCTTTTCAATAGAGTGCTGGAAGTCCTAGCCAATGCAACCAGAAAAGAGAGTAAAACAAAGGGTATTCAAATTGGGAAAGAAGAGGTGAAATTATCTCTATTTTCAGATGACATAATTGTATACATAGAAGACCCAAAGGTATCCATGAAAAAATTTCTGGAAGTAATAAATGAATATGATAAAGTGGTGGGGTACAAAATCAACAAAAATCTATAGTATTTCTATATATGAACAATAAGCAGACTTAAGCAGAACTGAAGAAAGTAATCCCATTTACCATAGCCAGTAAAAGCATAGGATACCTAGGAATAAATCTAACAGGAAAAGTCAAAGACCTCTATAGGGAAAACTATGAAAACCTAAAAAAAGAAGGATAAAATGACACAAAAAAGTGGAAGAACATCCCATGCTCTTGGATCAGAAGAATTAATATAACATAAATGGCAATTCTACCCAAATTAAACTATGCATTTCATGCAATTACAATGAAAACATCAGAGATGTTCTTCACAGATTTAGAAAAGGCAATCATAGAATTTGTCTGGAATCATAAAAGATCCCATATTGTATTGTCAAAGCAATCCTGCACAAGAAAAAATATAGTAGGAGACATATCACTCCCTAACCCTAAAATATATTATAAAGCTGTGATAATCAAAACCTCATGGTATTGGCAGAAAAACAGGCATGTGGACTACTAGAACAGAATAGAGTCCCCAGAAATAAATCTCAAAACATACAGCCAACACATTTTTGACAGAGTGTGCCAGTCAATCAGTGGGAAAAAGAAAAACCTATTCAGCAGATGGTGCTGGAAAAACTGAGTATCCACTTGTAGAACAATGAATCTGGACCCCTGTCTCTCCATTAACAAAGATCAACTCAAAGTGGATCAAAGATCTAAACCTAAGGCCTCAAACTATAAAACTACTGGTAGAAAGAACGGGAAACTCTGGGAGATATTGGGGGAGGCAAAAATTTCTTAAATAAGACTACCAAAGCACAGACAGTATTCCCCAAAATAGACAAGTAGGATTACATCAGATTAAGAAGATTCTGCACAGCAAAAGACACAGTAACTAGAAGGGACTGATAACCAGAATACACAAGGAACTCAAGGGGCTTATCCCTTACCCCCCAAAAGAGCAACCCAGTTAAAAGATGGGAAAATGAGCTGAACAGACAATTCTCTAAAGAAGACATATGAACAGCCAAAAAGGACATGAAAAAATATTCATCATCCCTCATCTCAAGGGAGATGCAGATCAAAACCACAATGAAATACAACCTAATCCCAGTCAGATTGACAAAGATTGAAAACAACAACAACAACAAAATGATAAGTACAGGTGGGACTGTGGTGAAAGGGAAACTGTCCTGCCCTATTGGTGGGAACATAAATTGGTCCAGCCACTGCAGAGAACAATATGAAGGTTCCTCACAGATCTACAAATAGAGCTACCATATGATGCAGCCATTCCACTCTTGGGTATCTACCCAAAGAACAGGAGAATGCTCAGGCAGAAAAGTGCTTGCACATATATGTTTATTGAGGCATTATTCACAATTGCTAAGACATGGAGCCAATCCACATGTCCACAAACAGATGAATGGATTAAAAAAGCAAAAGTGGCACATATACTGTATGGAATACTCTGGCATTAAAAAAAAGCAACAAGACTCTAGCTTTTGATGGAAAGAGGATGAATATGAAGCTTTACTGTTGAGTGAATCGATCCAGACCATGAAGGAGAGATACTGTATGCCTCCACTTAACATATACCGATTGTCCACACTCTATTACAGAAATTGAAAGACTAGAGGATATAGAAGTGTGGAAAATGGTTAGAGATACTGAAGACAGTGTGAAGAGCGTGAAAAAAGGGGGATAATATAAGGAAAGAAATTAAGGTGAAAAATACGATGCAAGACATCGTATTTTGGGGACTCAAAAATAGAGTTCTATCTGTTGATGACTGTGTATAGTATCCTGAACCGGACTGGTGTAAAGAGTATTCATGTTAGGTATATTCACTTTATAAGCTAAGCAATGTATACTGATTGAAGGTATAAAATAAATTAAAAATTAAAGGAGCTGGCATTATAAATCACTTAAAAATAAATAAACAAATATGTAAGTAAACAAAAAAAGTAATTATGGCCAAAAATTTACCAAAACTAATGACAGGCATCAAAAACAGATCTAGGGAGTTCAGATAACATCAGGATGATAAATACCAAGAGTCTATACGTAGGTATAATCTATGTAAATTACAGAAAATTTAAGAAAAAGTGATAATCTTGAAAGAAGGTAGGGGTGGGGGAAAGTAGAAATACGACCATCGGAAGAAAATGGATAAGAATTACATTGGACTTCTCGTCATAAACTTCCTCAGAAAAAGGAGAATGCAGTGAATTTTTCTGTGTGTTAAAAAAGAAAAGAATTTAAAATGTTTATAAAAAGTGAAATTATCTTTTAAAAGTGTGGGAGAAATAAAACATTCTCAGACAAATAAAAATAGAGGTAATTTATCACTAGTAGACCTACTTTGCAAAAGATGTTAAAACAAAGTTATTTAAGGACAAGTAATGTAATAGAGAACAAGAATTTATATCTCCATAAAAAAGAACAAAATCATAGAATAAGGAATAAATTATAGTACAATAAAATATTTCCAATCAATTTTTCGTTATTCCTTAATATAATAACTATTTATTTAAAAGAATAATAGCAGGGCCAACAGGTAGTGTAGTGGTTAAGGCATTAGACTACCACATAAATGACCATGGTTCAAGCACTGGACATGATGACTTGAAATTCTCACTGAGTGCATGTGTGCATGCCCAAAATCCTGAGAGAATGGAAAAGGGGTTGGGGTATGGCCATCCTCCCCAGGGGGTGATTTCTCTCTTTCTGTTTCTCTCTGTCTCTCCAGTGAGTAAATACACCCTCTAGCAAAAATCTCTCTCACTCAAAAAAGAGAAAAATAGCAACAATATTTGGGGTTATTATAACTTACAGATAAATGAAATGAGTGATAACAATATTATAAAGGAGAGAGGAAAAAGTTAGGAACACTGTCTTATATGGTGCCCACACTACCTGTGAAATGGTATAGTATTATTTAACATAGATTAGTTGTAAATGTATATTGAAAACTGTTAATACAATTAATAAAACTTTTTTTTAAAAAAAGCATAACTGTTTATGCAGAAAAGGAGAAAAATAGAATCACATAAAAGGTTCACTAAAAATTAAAGAATGTATAAAAGGAGAACATAAAAAAGAAAACAAGTATTCCAATAGAAAGTTTCAAACTTAGAAGACACTAATAAAAATATAACAATTATCACTTTAAATGTAAATGGTTTTTGTATACCAATTAAAAGACAGAGTGTGGGACCAGCAGATGGTGTAGTGGTTATGTTACTGGACTCCCACATATAATCTTGAAAGAAGGTAGGGGTGGGGGAAAGTAGAAATACGACCATCGGAAGAAAATGGATAAGAATTACATTGGACTTCTCGTCATAAACTTCCTCAGAAAAAGGAGAATGCAGTGAATTTTTCTGTGTGTTAAAAAAGAAAAGAATTTAAAATGTTTATAAAAAGTGAAATTATCTTTTAAAAGTGTGGGAGAAATAAAACATTCTCAGACAAATAAAAATAGAGGTAATTTATCACTAGTAGACCTACTTTGCAAAAGATGTTAAAACAAAGTTATTTAAGGACAAGTAATGTAATAGAGAACAAGAATTTATATCTCCATAAAAAAGAACAAAATCATAGAATAAGGAATAAATTATAGTACAATAAAATATTTCCAATCAATTTTTCGTTATTCCTTAATATAATAACTATTTATTTAAAAGAATAATAGCAGGGCCAACAGGTAGTGTAGTGGTTAAGGCATTAGACTACCACATAAATGACCATGGTTCAAGCACTGGACATGATGACTTGAAATTCTCACTGAGTGCATGTGTGCATGCCCAAAATCCTGAGAGAATGGAAAAGGGGTTGGGGTATGGCCATCCTCCCCAGGGGGTGATTTCTCTCTTTCTGTTTCTCTCTGTCTCTCCAGTGAGTAAATACACCCTCTAGCAAAAATCTCTCTCACTCAAAAAAGAGAAAAATAGCAACAATATTTGGGGTTATTATAACTTACAGATAAATGAAATGAGTGATAACAATATTATAAAGGAGAGAGGAAAAAGTTAGGAACACTGTCTTATATGGTGCCCACACTACCTGTGAAATGGTATAGTATTATTTAACATAGATTAGTTGTAAATGTATATTGAAAATTTTTAACACAATTAATAAAACTTTTTTTTAAAAAAAGCATACTGTTAATAAAATTAATAAAACTTTTTTTTAAAAAAAGCATAACTGTTTATGCAGAAAAGGAGAAAAATAGAATCACATAAAAGGTTCACTAAAAATTAAAGAATGTATAAAAGGAGAACATAAAAAAGAAAACAAGTATTCCAATAGAAAGTTTCAAACTTAGAAGACACTAATAAAAATATAACAATTATCACTTTAAATGTAAATGGTTTTTGTATACCAATTAAAAGACAGAGTGTGGGACCAGCAGATGGTGTAGTGGTTATGTTACTGGACTCCCACATTAGCTGAGCACGGTGCAAGTCCTGGACCTGGAAGCTTAAAACTCATGCCAGATGCATATCTGTGCATGTCCAAAATCCCAAAAGGAGAATAGAGGAGAAGGGATTGTAGCATGACCATCCACCCTGGGGAATTATTTTCACTTTCTGTCTCTCTGTCTCTCCAGTTTGTACACATACTCTACAGCAAAAATCTCTCAAAAAATAAAATAAAGAAATAAAATACAGGGTGTATTAAAGAAAAAAAAGAAATAAAATGATACTCAACTCTTTGTTATGCACAAGAAATATAGAGACACAGGTTGAAGTAAAGAGATGATGGATATCTCATGCTAATGCTAACCAAAGGGAAGTTCAATAACTATATTCAGCCAAATCAAACTCCAGAACAATGATTAGAAAGAAAGATGATTAGGGATAGAGAAACAGATTATACAGTGATAAAAGTATCAATCTTCCAAGAAGATTTAATGATCTTAAACTTGTAAGTACCTAATGGAGCAAATATCAAAATTCCTGAAACAAAACTGGCTAACCTCAAAGGAAAAATGGGCAAATCCATTGTTATAACTAGAGACTTCAATTTCCCTCTGTCTGTAAATGATAGATCAAGCAGATGTAAGTCAGGAAGAATGTAGGTGAATTGAACAATGCTATTAACTATATCTAATCAATATTTATGAAATACTTGATCCAACATCAATAGAACACACTTCTCAAGCTCATATTAAACATTCATCAATATAGATCATATCCTGGGCAATAAAACACACCTCAGCAAATTTAAAAGAATCAAAATTATGCAATGTCTGCTAGGAGACCACAATGGAATTAAAGTAATGGAACTGCATAACGGAAAGCTGAAAGCTAAAAAATCCCCCAAGCACTTGGACATTAAAGAACACACTTCTAACACATGGGTCAAGAAGAAAGCTCAGGATAAATATTTAAAATATTTTGAATTAAATGAAAGTATCAAAATTTATGGAAAAGGTAAAAACTGTTCTTACAGGGAACATTGAATGCATACATATATTAGAAAAGAACAAAAGTCTAAAGTCAATAGTGTAAGCTTTGATTTTAAGAAACTAGAGAAAGGAGAACATATGGGCCAGCCGTGCCAATGCAATGGCAGCATGCTGCTGTGTGATTGTGGAGCTATGTAGAAGATGAGCATGTGATTCTCAGGTCTAATTGTGCATTCAGAGCATGTCTGTATGCCCATATCCTGGGTGGGTGGGAAGGTTGGAGTGAAGATTATGGCATTAGACTCTATGGAGGATGCTCTCTTTATCCTGAAAAAGTAACTTAAAGTAATAAAAATAATAATAATAAAAGGAATCTTTGTCATCTAAAGAAAACAAAAAAAAGCAAGAATTTGAGCAGAAATCAATAAAATTATATAGAGAAAAACAGTAAAGAAATTGAAGGAAAGGACCAGCAGTTAGCATAATGGCTATGTCCTTGGACTCTCATGTAGTCAACCGTGGTTTGTGTTCTGGACCCGGTGGCTTAAAACTCACACCAGGCGTGTGTGTGCATGCCCAAGATCCTGAGAGGAGAATGGAGGAGAAGGGATTGCGGCATGGCCATCCCCCCTAGGGGGGTGATTTCTCGCTTTCTATCTCTCTGTCTCTCTGGCTGGCTGGCGAGCACATGCACCCTATAGCAAAAACCTCTCAAAAAAAAAAAAAGAAAGAAAAAGAAAAGAAAAGAAAAGAAAAAAGAAATAAATTAAAGAAAAACTTCTCTTTGAAAAAAATGAGTAAAATTATTAGAAGTCTATCTAGCCCAGCTAAGAAAAGAGAGACCACATCAATTACTAATGTCAGAAAGGAAAGAGATCACTTTACTAGTGATCTCATAGACATTAAAAGGCTAATGAAGGATTATGATAGACTCAAAACCTGTGAAAATAGACTTTACAGTCTAGCAATTTGAATAATTGAATTAAAGTACCATCAATATAACCTTGAAATTCTTGACTTGTTTGTGTGATCCTATTAGACTCTGAGTTGACTCTAATTTGGAAACTAGTGAGTAATTCATTGAATAAAAGATAAGTTTTGTTAGGTGAGAGCTTCATTCCATTCACTTTTCCTTTCCTCCCTTTCTTAAATAGACTTTTAATTATTATAATTTTGCTTCCTCTATCTAACAAGAACTGTATTAATTATCTATATATGTGGTCTATTGTTTTCATCTTTTCTTCTGTCAATGAGTGTTAACTTCACAATGGCAAGAATCTTTATTTGTGGCATTTAGGTTACATACTCAGCAGCTCCATTAGAGATCGGTACCTGGTATGTAATTTACAGATATTTGTTCAATGAATTTCAGCAGCAGAGTAGTATATGTTGTCAGTGTTTGCCATTCCTATTGTCACTTGATGCGAATACCCTTTTCGTCTGTGGGGAATGTACATGTAAGATAAAACTATGTTCCACCATGACATCACCAATCAAAGTAGTTGGTATTCCACTTATTTTGTGTATCTTCTTTGTCATATCCTATTATTTTCTTCTTTTTAAGAGAGATTTTTGCTATAGGACACATGTGTTTGCTGGAGAGATAGAGAGGGACAGAGAGATAGAAAGCAAGAAATCACTTCTCAGGAGATGACCATGCCATAATCCCTTCTCCTCCATTCTAGGGGTGAAAAGAGATTCTGGGTATGCACACACATTTGCCCAGGGTGAGTTTCAAACCACCAGGTCTAGGACTTGAACTGCAGTCGACTACATGGGAGTCCAGTAATGTAACCATTGTGCCATCTGCTGGTCCCAGCCTATTACTTATTTTCTGACTCAGTTTCAATTTAGCCTTATCCTAGGCTGGACCTCTGTGAAATCATCAGCTTGATGAACTTGTTTTCTGGTAGCTGAAGAGGCTTAATCAATGCAACCAAATGAGCTTGGACAATTTCTGAGAAAAACTTCTGGGGGTTTCCAGACAACAGTTTTATTCTTTCAGAGTATTGAAAATAAGAAAATATTCTACTTTATAATAAAGCAAAGGTTTTTCATGTGTGTGAAATTAAAACCTGACTCCTCCTTTCTCTCTGACCAGGATACTAACAGGATGCTTTCAGCCCCTCCATCCCTGACTCCCAGCACCAGCAGCTGGTGACAGTACTGTGTGTTCTCCTCACATCTCCTACAACTAAGATACAGACATAGGTTCTAGCTGTAATGATCAGTAGATTGGCCTCAGTCCTTGAAATCTAAGCTAGTGATACAGTAAAACATGAAGAACAGAATCTAATTTCTGGTGATGGTAATGAAGCAGTGACGGCAGCTCTTAGGCATTTGATCCCTGGTATCACTGGTGCCTGGGACATCATTCCTGCGATGTGTTCCCATAACCAGTTTAATAATGACACCAACAGTGGCTTCTCACACTCCAAGCCTGTGTCTCTCTCCAGCCCCCTCAGAATTTTATAAGTTATTGAATATCTTTTTAATGGAATGTTTTACTGTCTAAATTAGCTAAAGTTTTTCTCCTGTTGCTTGTATCTAAGTATCTTGGAACACTGAAACATTTCCGAAGCATACAGCATGAAATATCCAGTTCAGAGCCACAGGTGGATTTTCAAGTGTTTTAGTCTGTCTTCTCTCTCCATCACAAAATGCACATAGTAATCATAGAACACTAAAAAAGTTTGTAACATAACTCAAACAGCAGCACAATAAATTTAATTTCATAAATTTGATGGGAGTTAAAAATAATTAATAAACAATAGTGTAGTATTGTTTTTAGTTAATGTACAAAATGAGTTCAAATTGTCTTTAGTAATTTCTTACCAGACTTATGGAAGGTTGAATGCAAATAACTTATACATTCACAAAGTTAGCATGGTCTTTGACTGCTTAACAATTTTTTCAGAGAGATTTTTTGTCATAGGGTGCATGCGCTCACCAGAGAGAGAGAGAGAGAGGAGAGAGAGAAAGCGAGAAATCCCGCCTCCCCCTCCCCCCCCCACGGGAGATGGCCACACTGCAATCCCTTCTCCTCCATTCTCCTCTCAGGATCTTGGGCATGCACGCACAAGCACTGGGCATGAGTTTAAGCCTCCAGGTTGGGGACTCAAACCATGGCTGACTATATGGAAGTCCAGCAACATAGCCATTACACTAACTGCTGCTCCTGAGTAAAGAATTTTTAAGATGGATTTTCTTCAGACTGTTTCCTCTTCCCAACTACAGTACCTGCCTGACATATATAATGTAGTCAATGCAAAACTATGGTAAAAGGAAGTCAGCTGTAATGATTTCCAATCTCCACTTCATTGGAAGAGTCTGAATCCAAAATACACATACAATATTAAATGTTAAGTCACTAGAGAAGAAAGCTGAGGCTAGTCCCATTAGTTCATATCTTAGAAAGTTTCTATAAAGAAGTTTCCATATAAATAAGGCAAGCAATTTCAAAGGCCCACGATTGCTTTATTTTGCCTTTTCATATTTTACATCAAATTAATTTAGAGCATGCAAATATCCCTTTCATAACTCAATGTGCTTCAGTAAACTGCTGAACAATTTTTGGAAAAAAGAGGTGACTTGGACAGAACAGATTCCATGCATTTCTGTGCTAATTTGGCTTGACAGTTCAATGATTGTTCTATACCCAAAGTTAAAACAGCAAAAAGAGACAGAGGAGCAGCAGCCACTTGGAGAAGTTCTTTACTTCCCTCTGCTGGATGATAAGGGTTATGCTCAATTTCTGTAGGCTTTTAGCCATAGAGAATAGGCTATCGCTGGAAAGGTTTGCTTTCTATATCATAATGAATATAAGCACTTTAAATAATGCAAAAATATCAATAAGTATTTCTGAATTTTATCAAGTAAAAATAACTTGCTGAAAATGTGGTAACATATAAAAAATAAGCACCTAAGAACTGAGGAGAGGAATCTCTCTCTCTCTCTTTCTGTTTCTTTTGTCTCTCTCTCTCTCTCTTGTCCTATTACCTATTAATGTAGGAAAGTAAAACTGTAAACTGATGGTAAGAAAAGTGAAGAAATGCTGTAAAAAGCTGTAACTTGAATTATGTGCCTATTGTTTAACATTTATAAAAGTCAAACATCCATTGCACAGAAAATAAACTATGAGGATTTTGCTAAGCAGTGTTTTCAAGATAGTTATTTTGGGAGAAATCTGGAAATTAACCCATGCAAAGGCCTTGGAAGGGAACTAAGCAACCTTTGAATATTATTTTCAGTCTGAGAAGGTGATGTCATCAGATACAAGAAGGAGCTGGATTCAAAGACAGAAGTGTGAGTGTGAGTGGAATTAGTCATCTGGCTTAGCAGAGACGGGAAGAGTGGAGAGTGAAACTTCACAACTGCCATTTATCGGTGTGGTACTCATGTCCTATATATAAAGTTGCTATGACAGGAAACAGGGTAAATACTAGCTCCTGCCTATCTTCAGAGAACTCTATCACTGAGGACAGACAGGAAATAGAAACTACCCTAGCATTTCAAGAAGGAAAGACTCTGATGAAGGGAATTAGAGGTTTAACAAAGCCTTTAGAATTAGGCAGGGAAGATCACTAAGGAGGGCGCAAGGGAAACCAGGAGAACTGCAATCATGGAAAAGGCTGATGATGATCCTGGTTCTCTGTACTTTTAAATCTGGTTGATTCTCAGTAGGGGGACCAGCAGTTAGCATAATGGCTATGTCGCTGGACTCCCACGTAGTCGACCACAGTTCGAGTCCCAGCCCCGGTGGCTTAAACTCACGAGAGGGCGTGTGTACGTGTGTGCCCAAGATCTCGAGAGGAGAATGGAGGAGAAGGGATTGCGGCATGCGGCCTGGCCATCCTCCCCCCCCGGGGGAGGGGTGCTTTCTCGCTTTCTATCTCTCTGTCTCTCTCTGTCTTTCTGGCAAGCGCACGTGCCCTATAGCAAAAACCT
>NW_006159757.1:4605189-4634220 GCF_000334495.1 Tupaia belangeri chinensis
GCGCGCGTCCCCTATAGCAAAAACCCCTAAAAAAAAAAAAAAAAAAAAAAAGATTCTCAGTAGGATGCCAGTATTTTCAGATTATCAGCCAATACTGCTTCCTACATATTATTGGGCTTCCTTTTATCTTTATTTGTGTTGATGTTTCATACTTTAATGAAGTCATATCTATCTTTAATCTTTGTGGTTTCCGTATTTAGCATCTTATTTAGGAAGGTTTTTCTTAATGCAATATGGTAAAGATATTATTCTGTACTAACACTAATATTTTGTAATGCTTTTTTTAAAGTTTATATTTAATTCACCTGATATTTATTTTATGTATCATTACAGATTGAACTACAGAGTCAACCTCTAAAATTTTAATTAAACATATTCCATAGAGATTTTTGTTGTGGCTGGATAGAATATATGGATTAATTTCAGAGGAATTTTGGTTATTACAATATTGAAACTTTCATTCAAAAGCAGTGTGTCTCTCGGTTAATTCTATTTTTATCTATGAAGAAAATATCAGAGCTTTTTTTAATTTCAATTTTGTCCTTTTCTCCCTACGCTTAGTCCTAGACATTTTAAATCCTTTCTGAAAGGAATCTTATTTATTTTATTTTCACAAAACTATGATCAATAATAAATAGAAAAACATTGATTTTTGTATGATGTTTTGGCATCTAGTTACACTCTTAAGCTCTTTTATGATTTTTACTTATTTTTCTATTGATTTTCATGTTTTTCTAATTCCAAGCCTAGAGACAATTTTGTCTCTTCCTTCCCTATTCTATATATTCTTCTTCTTCTTTTTTTTTTATTTGCTTTGTTGCAATTGGTAAAAACACTTAATATTAAATGATTGGCAAAATAACAAGCACTTTGTTTTATTTCTGATTGTTTTGGAAATCTGTCTAGTATTAATTATTACATATTGTTTTTTTTACAGCTCTCTAATATATATCATTACAAGAATATCTAACAATTAAAAGGTGGTAATTTGTACCACAAATAGTTGGCAATTTTTTTTTCCAGTTTTTGCTATTGGGTGTGCATGCTCACCAGAGAGAGAGAGAGAGAGAAAGAGAGAGAGAGAGAGGGAAATTGAGAAATCACCCCACAGGTTCAATGGCCATTTCACAGCTCCTTCTCCTCCAGTCTCCTTGGGATTTTGGACACTCGCACATGTGCATTTCATGTGATTTTTAAGCTGCTGGGTCCAGGACTCAAATTGCAGCTGGCCATGTGGTATTTAGCACTTTAACCTTCAAGCCACTTCCTAGCCCCATGGCAAATTATTTTTTAATCTATTGAAATAAGTTCATTATGTGTAACTTCTTCTTCTGTAAACCTATCAGTTGTTTTAATTGCTTTAATTCATTTTAAACCATTTGCACTTTGTCATGGATCTTCAATGGAAGCTGTGAGTTCTGACCATTTATTTTAGACCCTTCCTTTACGGTATTGAACTTTCGTACATAACCTAGTGATTAACAACATTATTGTTATTATTATTAATTATTTTCTTTGATTTATGCAGCAAAGTAAACTTTCTCAAGCACTGGTGGTTCTTCAGGCAGTGAAGTATAAAGAATGAACTAGGATCTCATGATTAAATAGTAGGGCATGGGAAACAGTTTCTCTAGAGTCTCCAGCTTTTCTATTATGAGCAGAGAAGACATGTTCTCTCAAAATCACGTGTAAGGAGAGAAGTTCAGTCTTTTAGTACAGTTTCCCTGAAGGAAAGTCTTCTCTGAATTCTGCACACAGAGCAAAGCATTATCTTCCCCAAGGACCGAATGGATCCAATCCAGTTAGCTGCGTGCATCTCCTCTGGTAATGACTTATTTACTCTTACAAATATATAAATAATGACCACACATTCTTTACTGGGTTCAGCTCTTCCGGTTTCCAGTCAGTTGTTTTTTGTAGCTCTCCTGCCCTAAAGCTACAGCACGAGCACAAATTGGCTGGGTAGAGGCAATTTAAGTGACAGGTGATATGCTGTCTTCTCAGATCTGTCTACTTCTCAGACACTGGCCTCAGTTCCTGGAAAGATTAAAGCCTACTCAGGTCCCACTTTCCTTAGTGAGTCCTTTCGCAGTGCTGTCCTCCTTGATTCATATAGTGAGACTCCTGCTAGACCTAACCAACCTGTCCAGGAAATGTGGCCGTGGTCCAGAAAGAAAAGAAAAATAATAAATGCAACTAATACAACTCACGTTCAAGCTGAGACCATGTGATATATTATAAAAGGATTTCTTTTTTCTTCTTGATAGTAGACATTTAGTTTTTTAAAAAAATAAGTGAGGCACAGTTGTGGTGGTGCAGATAAGTAGGGCGCCACTGAGTGATACTTGAACCACCTGGGAGGCCCCAGTTTTGATCCCAGTTTCACCTGAACATGCTGAGTGTGCCTAAGACTCTGACTGACTGGAAGGCTTTTTGAGGGAATTGCAGTATGATATATCCTCTCTCTTCATCTCTCTCATGAAACAAGTAAATGATAAAACTTTTTTAAAAAGTCAAATGAATATGAATTTTTAAAGTCAGTTAATGATATCCTGAAATACCAGCTTTTCAGCTGTTTTCTTCTGTATACGCTTCTTTATTTAGGGACAGCATTATTTTTCAGTGGAAGTTTTCACAGATTAACCGTGTCATGAGTAGTAGCAATCAAGAATAAAATGCAGAGTTCTGAAAAGGAAAAGCCAGGAAATATAAGGTCTTTTCTATATAATGAAGAAAGCAGTATAGATAGCATTAGTATATTATGTATTTCAAAAAAGATAGAAGGGGATTTTGAATATTCCCAACACAAATAAATGATAAATATCTGGTGATGAGTATGCTAATTCTTCTGATTTAATCTTCACATGTTGTATTTATGTATCAAAATACCACACTGTAGCCTATAAATGTATTCAATTACTATATGTCAATGAAAACAGTTCTTAATTTTAAGAAGTATAAATGTACGTGTAAATTATGTAGAATAAGACCTTTTGAATTCCAAGTTTAGTAAAAGAATATTTTATATTATAGTTTTGATATGTCACCTGTGGCTAAGCCCCATTCCTCTCATACTAAGACCTTGTTCCAGACATACTAAGCTGCCTACAGTTCTTTAGAAGTTTGCTGTTCCCTTCATAAACCATGCCTGTCTGCTATTCCTTTTACTTGCTCCTCTGTGTCTAGGGGTCATAATGACTCCTCAAAACCACTTACCAGGGTGATGCAGCATCCTAAACTGACTTCTTTAACCCTTATCCACATTTTTCCCAAAAGATTTTTCATATGATCTCAAATATCATAAATGAGTAGTTCACTGTGTCTTATCTGGCTTTAGATTGACCCATAAAAGATGCAGAAAAATTTTGTCCATTTCCCTGGGCATTCAGACTCCACTCATCTTACTATATAGAGGAAGTATTAAGAACAGATGAGACAGGGATGCCATGGAAGCATGACCAAGACTGCAAGCTGAAAGAGCATGGAAAACCATCATCATGCAGAGCTACTGTGCTAATAACATAGAAAAAGATAGCAAGAGATGAATTAAGTGTAGTTAATGTTGTTGCTAACTATCTATTCTAAGAGGACAAAAAAAAAAAAAAAGAACTAAACTCAAATCATCTTCCAAGACATTTTGAAGGACCATTGCTAAAATAAACATGACATATAGCTCCTCAGATGTAAAATACCCTATCTTTATAACTTGCAAATTTCATCCAAGAATTTCAAAGCAGTTTTCAATGCAAATAACAAGAGCATCAGAAGAATCTATGCTTCCAGACTCTTAACATACTCTTATGTAACTACAGAGACTGCCTTGGGTTTTAAGGGAATTTTTAAGTCATTCTTGTAATGTCTGTTATGTTAAATATCACAGTTGTCAGTTCCATTCATGATCATTAGTTTTTCTTAATACCATGAATAAAAATGATCAAGTTTCTCAATTTTGTATAAAAATTACATTTAGTTTATCTTGCAGTCTTGCCAGTAACCAGGGTAAGGAAAAGCAGTTAATAGATCATGAGGTATCCTAAGCACTATATTTTGGGTTAAGCTAGCAATATTTCAAGAACTCAGTTCATTACAGAGATTTCTCATTGGAAAGATATAATAATAAATAATGACTTAAGATATTATGCTAACAGCACTCAGAGCTCTGGAAAGCACTGCTTGAGATCCTTTTAATGATCCACATTACACCAAATATAAAGGGTCAACTAAGCAAATCACAATAGTACATAAATATCTTCATTAAACATTTAAAGCATCTTATTTCCTTTAACAGTTTAGAAGTCCAAAAATTTTAGGCACTACTGACTTTAAAATAAGATCTTTACATCAAAATATATGGCATTGTACAAGTTTATGGACCAAAGCCTTGAATATAGATTTTTCCTTTCATGGTGTAAATTTTTATGATGCTAGTAAAGGTCTGAAAATCATTTATAGTTTTAGTTCAGAAAAATTAATTGTAGATATACAAAGGGTATTCACAAATGCATACAATGAAAAATCCATGTGTGAATTTCAATATTTTTGCATGAAAAGAAATGTAATTTAATTCCACTTCTCTGCAAACTTTTAAAAATACCTTATGTTGCCCTCTCTGTACCTTTTATTGCTTTATAGAGGCATAATTGATAAATCCAACTGTATATATTTTATTTAAAGTATGTAATATGATATTTAATATATACATACACATTATGAAACGATTACCATAATCAAATTAATTAACACATTGATCACTTCATATAGTCTTTTGGGGGGGACGTTATAGTGTATAAGACCTATTCTCTTAGTAATTTTGACATATGCATATGTTATTAATTGTAATCACTATGATACACAACATATCACCAGAACTTATTCTTTTTCCATAACTGAAACTTTGCACCTTTTGACTAACAACTGCCCAGTACCTCCAGTTCCCACCTCCAGTGCCTGGTAACAAATCATTTTACTTTCTGCTTCTATAAGTCTAATTTTTAAAGATTCCATATATAAACAAGACCATGCAGTATTTGTCTTTCTGTGTCTGACTTACTTCACTTAGCATAATGTCCTCCAAGCTCATTCATATAGTAAATGGTGAGAGTTCCTTAATTGTTTTTAGTGATGAAGAATGTATGTATGAGAGAGAGAAAAGAAAAGAAAGAAAAGAAAAGAAGAAAGAAACAAAGGAAAGAAAGAAGAAGGAAGGAAGGATGGAAGGAAGGAAGGAAGGAAAGAAGGAAGGAAGGAAGGAAGGAAAGAAAAAAGAAAGAGAAAGAAAAAGAAGAGACTGGTCCATGGCCTTACGGTTAAAGGATGGCTGATCACTTAGTTTTAATCCTGGAGTTGGCTGATTGAAAAACACATCAGGTCCATGTACATGTGTGCCAAAAATTCAGACAGAATGGCGAAATAGAGGAGAAGGGATTGTGGTATAACTACACCACAATGTGGGATACTTTCTCCCTTCTCTCCTTACCTGCCTCTGTCTCTCTCTGGGAATGCATATATCCTCTGGCAAAATTAATATATAAATATAAATAAATATATATATATATAATTAATATATAAATATATATATAAAAGACATACAGAGAACCATTTATAGGGTCTTGTTACAACAGTGTTCTTTCATTATTAAGAGGATATCTGGGGAACCAGCAGTTGGCATAATGGCTGGGTCGCTGGACTCCTACGTAGTTAACCTCGGTTCGCGTCCCAGACCCGGTGGCTTAAAACTCACACTGGGCGCGTGTGCGTGTGTGCCCAAGATCCCGAGAGGAGGATGGAGTAGAGGGGATTGCAGCATGACCATCCCCTCTGGAGGGTGATTTCTCACTTTCTGTCTCTATGTCTCTGTCTGTCTGGTGAGCGCACGTGCCCTGTAGCGAAAACCTATCCAAAAAAAAAAAAGAGGATATCCGTTTGAATATCCCAGTGGAACTTCAAATTTATCATACTCCATCTTATATCTATCCAGTGCCTCTACAATCTGCACCTACTCATGAATCTCATGTATTCCCCATATCAACCAAATGATAAAAGTTTCTGCCCAGTTAAACAAGCAAAATTCTTCATTTTCTTTCATAGCTTATATTCAGTGAGACACCAAGGTCAGACAATTCTACTTCTGTTATGTTTCCTATATCATTCAGTTTTGATTTTTTTTAATGTATGTGTGTTGGCTCAAGTCTTCATATTTTCTCATTTCAAATTTTATAACAATACTTCAATTAGCCATTTGCCTCTTTTGGGTTTCTTCTATTTTATTTTCCAAACTTCTCAAGATGCCTATCTTTTTCAGCTTGAGCTTCTATATCAAAATACCATAAACAGATAGCTTATTTTACAGTTCTAGAGGATTGAAGTATGAGATTAAGGTGCCAGAATGCGTTCTGGTGAGGACCCTCTTCCAAGTTGGGGCTGTCCATTTCCTCTTGCATCTTCCCGTAGTAAAAGGAAAACAGGCTAACTCTTGGATCTCTTTTTACAAGGCCACTAATCCCTTCTATGAGAACTCCACCCTCATGACCTAATTTCTTTCAAAAAGGTCCACCTTCTACACTAATAGATTAGATATCAACATATAAACTTTGAGAGGGAGCACATTCAGTTCATCACACTGGCTTTCTGAAAAATACATTTAATTATAGCTCTGTCCTAGTTGAAGTCTTTCAGTGGATTCTCTTTGTTGTTGAAGGCATGGCATAAAAAAACCTAACATGACCTGGGTCTTCCTACCTTTCCAACTAAATGTTCATCTCTATCTCACTACTCTCCAACAGGAAAACAGGAACTATGCCTTCTCCATGCTGAGTCTTCAGAGATACTGTACCTCTGTTTATGACCTTCAAATCTCTTCCTCTCTTTTAATTAACTTCCATCAGCCCATAAAACTCTATTCAGCTGCAATGTTTTTCCAGGAAGACATTTCCAACCATACCTGTAATTCACACTCTCACTCCCACATGGAGCTTCCCTGTTTCATGCATTTCCCAAACAATGTAGGTTTGTCATATTGCATTTTAAGTGTCTGTTTTCTGGCCTCGGTCCCTTTTAGACTTTCAGCTGTAATGCACATCTTGAATATTTCAGAAGTAAACATTTAAGGGAAAAGAAAGCTCATAACAACAGAATTAATGTATGAAAGCTCATAACAACAGAATAAATGTATGAGTTTATTTCGTTGCAAAAAATTTTGAAATTCCCGCATAGTTTTTTCATAATACACATTTTCTATAAAACGAAATTTCTAGCCTGGAAGAAAGTTCTCATCAAAGTCCAACTATTTTCCACAAACTTTTGAACAACCTTCATAACTATCTAGAGCAACTTCCTAAATACTTTCTTTTTGCAATATGACTAATTTTTCACATGAAAAACTAGTTTTTTTTCCTCAGAGAACTTAAACATGAGATAACTGTTTCCTCATTTTTATTTAGAACAGTCAGACTTTACTTGGCAGGCAAAACATCTCATTTTTAACTATTTTAAGTTGAGATTGAAATAACTAGATAAGTATAACATTCTTCAAAATTGATTATTTACTAAAACGATATCATTATTATAAAATAGATATTGAGAATTGTTATATTTTAGTTAGTATAAAGGACTGACATTACAAGTTAATAAAATCACACACCATTCTTCCCATGAGTGGATGTGAGTTTCTATTGCTGTGCTTAGGGCTAAAATGAATTACCTCAGTTTAGATTACAACTCTTCCACTTCCTAGTTGTATAAGCCTGTACCTTTGTTTTGTCATATCTTAATGTATAGGGGAGAAGGAGGTTTAATTAATTTAGAGTATTAGTATAATATATAATGGATTATTAGAACCTCCCAAAATCATTTACATTTTTTATCACATTTGAAGCAGTTTTCTGTTGATCATTGTCTTAACCATTTTCTGTTGCTATTACAGAATACCTGAGACTAGAAGATTTATAAAGAACAGAGGTTTATTCATCTCACAGTTCTGGAAGCTAGAAAGTCAGAGATCAATGGGCCAGCATATAGTGAAGCCCTTCTTGCTGCATTGTACTAGGGCAGAGGCCGTCATGTGGTGAGACAGGGCTAGTGTGTGGGAAAGAGAACAAGAGAGGGCTGCTTTGATAACAACTCATTCTTGCCATAACTCTTCAACTCTTCAGTCCATGAATGGATGAATCAGTTTTCATGAGTTACCTCTTATTCAGCTCCACCTCTTAATACTGTTGAATGGCAGTTAAATTTCAACAGACGTTTTAATGGGGATACTTAAGCCACAGAAATCGTTATTAGTGTTTTAATTAAAACCACAGATTTTCATTGACTTTTACCTGTCTGGAACACATAGTTGATGATCCAGAATCCATTCCTTTGGTTTCTTCTACACAACTCAGAACTCATATTGAGGTTTTAGTAAGGCACTAACTATAATGATTTGGCAAAAAAATCAATACAGTATTATGTGTTACAGGTGCATGCACAAAATGAGTAAGTGAGTGGGGAAAAAATGGTAAGCAAGTGAGCACACTCACACATTAACCCATCACTCTGTGAGAAAATACTGGCCATATGTTGATTCTATATTTTCCATAAAACTCAAACTCCAGATGCTCTGGTTAAAAATTAGACACCTGTCTAAAATCTCTAGGGGAAAAAAGTTGATTAGTGGTTGCCTAGGGCTAATGCAGAGGGGGTGGGTTGTCAGAGAATAATGACGAGTCACTGCTCGCTTGTGGGAATGAGGATTCTTTTTGGGATGAGGAAAACGTTCTAGAATTAGATTATGGTGATGGTTACACAACTCTAAATTTACTAAAACAACCACTGAACTGTACATTTGAAATGGGTGAACTTTATGAGATGCAAACTCTATTACCAATAATGATGTTGAAAAATTTGGACATCTAACATACAGTATTTTTGAATGCGTGAGTGAATGAATGAATTTGCGAAAAAATTAAAGGCAAGAACTCATGTTGTTTTACAAGTTTAAGCTAACTTCTCTTTAAATTGTTTTACATTTCCCTTCTGGCTCATTAAAGGTCACTTAGAAAAATACAGACTTTTAAGTTTATTTTTAGAAATTGTGTAAAAGCAGCATTTTCGAAGGCTAATTATACTTGACTGCCATCTAGTGGTAGAACAGGTGACAACTCCACTCTAAGTTCTATCACTGTACAAAGTCATGCACCATGATGCCTTGCAGATTGCAGATTTCGAAACCAGGTCAAGCAGTCTTATCTCATTCAGCTCTCATCATAGTACTTAATAATAACATTATTATTAATTCTATAATGGAAAAATATATTATATGTATAATACTATACTTTGTTTTGCTCTTCAATGTCTACATGTTTCACCTCACTGCCCCATGGGGTATGATAGTAACAAAGTGCTGCTCTTCTGGCCTGTTGACAATTGCCACCTGGCCTCATCCACCTGCCTCGGATGACTAACAAGGGTTGTGGATTGGGGGACAGGCATATGATCCAGGTCAATCTAGTCAGGTTGCCTGGATTATCAAATATAGACAATATTAGTAAAACCCTTTTATTCTTTATCATAAACTGTAAGTACATCCGTCCAGAGCTGTCCATGTTATGTGTCCTACTATGGTAAAGTTAGTATCAGAGAATAAACTACAGAGGATATTCCAAGGAAAAAGGCACCAGGTGCAAGCACTCACAGGCTTCAACTTTAGGACTGTACAGTCATTCCTGGAAAGTACATCTGTCCAGAGCTGTCCATGGTTATGTATCCTACTATAGTAAAGTTAGTATCAGAGAATAAACTACAGAGGATATCCCAAGGAAAAAGGTACCAGGTGCAAGCACTCACAGGCTTCAACTTTAGGACTGTACAGTCATTCCTGGACAAGCACGATCCTTGTCCTTCCTAATGAGGAACCTGTGTCAATACATTATTTTTTTCCTTAACATTTAGCAAAATACATTCCAATGGTTTACAATCAAACAATTTTTTTTCGGAGTACAATGACAAATAAAATCATGACATTTCTGCCTTGACACATTCACAAGGAAGGTTTGAAGTTGCCATACACACACATGGATTTTCTGTCTTGTGCTATTCTCACCAAATCACACTGTCCTAGAAGTATATGAACAGTTTTCTAAAAAGTTATTGTCTTTCAAACATAAATTCAGTATCGTTATATTAAGAAGTAGTTTCTCCCTACAAAAATTAATTTTTATTTTGGCATTGATATGTTGATCCACAAATACTATTAATATGATTGTGATGGGTTTTCTAATTCTCAATTACCAAGTTGGACTTTTCTGTGCTTTCTCTATATATGTGACGCCATTCCTTCTGATCCAAGCAAGGGTCGTTTAACCTACATAAAGTAAGGCATGTGGACTCATACTAACAGGTCAATGGAAGAAAAGTCTTCCAAATATTCTGGAAGTACTACTTGATACAAACCATACATCCAACATAGCACTGAACTTTCATTACCAGAAGCTTACTTATATTGAATAAACCACTCTGGATAAATGTGTTATTTGCCTTCTTTCAGCGTTCTGAATGTAGCTTTTTTACTGATTATTATATTTCTCCAAATAACAGGCATGATAAAGGTAGCCCTTATTTTGACATTTATCAAACTGAACTTTCATTCACCTTCACTCTGAATCATTCTGTCAGTTAGTCCTATGGTTCGAATATGTCACCCCAAAATTCATGTGTTGAAATCTGGCGAGCCATTATAACAGTGTTGAAACGGTGGAAACTTAATCTGAGTATGGTGTTGAAAGGTAGGGCCTTTGAAAAGTATTTAGGCAGGAGTTAGGGAGCCCATAATGGGATGTTCATGGGCTTATAAAGAGCATTAGATGGACACACACGTACGCCTTTCCTCTGCCATATGTGATGCGGCAAGAAGACCCTCACCAAGTGCTGGTGTCATTCTCTTGAAGTACTCAGCCTCCAAACTTCCAAGAGCTAAATAAACCTCTATTCTCTTAAATTACCTAAACTAATAACAAAAATGCAACTACTAACAAAAATACCTGGCATTTCTAAGTAATTCAATTAGTAGTCACAGAACAGACTAGAACACTGTATCAAAGTTGTCTACCTACCGCCCAGTGATTCTTAAAGTCAAGGTTTAAGCTAGGCAATATTATTTGCATTGTTATTTTGTATATGCCATGTTTGAATGCTGATATGCTAATTTTCTTGATAAAACTCCCATGGAAAAATGTTTGAAGCTATCACAATCAAATTGTAAACTTTTATATAACTGGGGACTATCACCATGACAATATGATGAAGCAAGAGCTAAGCTTATTAAAAAATATAAATTAAGGGACCTCTTCTCCCAAGTTCATGTTTAAATTTTACTAAATAAATTCTGCAAAGCTTAAATGTTAACCTTATATCTATTTTTAAATGTATCAATAAACTCCAGTTGCCTTGATCAAATAAGGCATGATAATAATAAAATTGATCTATATGTCTATCCTATGTCATGACCACACTGCATCAGGATTACTATATCTTTGCAGTAAGTTTTGATATTGAGAAACATACGTCTTCTGATATTGTTCTTTTTTTTTGAAGATTGTTTTGGCTATTCTGTATCTTTTACTTTTCTTCATGAGTTTTAATCAGCTTGTTAATTACAGCAAAGAAGTCAAAGGGATTTTTTGCAAAGATTGTGTTGAATCTCAAGAACCAACTTGGGGAATATTACTTCCTTAATATTAAGTTAATACTATATTACTGATCACTAATATTAATTAGTTAATGGAATCCATTTTAGTGACATATTCTATTGCCTTAAAATTTGTAGGCAGAAATAAATATTGATGGTTTAGTAATTCACTCTAGAAAATTCTCCTTGCTGTTGAAATATGCTATGATTTTCTCAAATAAGTAAGCCCTTAGTCAGTTTGCATTATGCTTTAGGTAATGGGAAAATAAAATCTGTGTAAATATATCTTTAAAAAAAAAAAGTCCCCCCCCCTAAAAAAAAAGTTTTAAAAAAGACCATGGAGAAATTACTGTTTATGTTGAATCCTTTTTTTTTTTTTTTAATCTGTACCATCGAACATGAGAGTATGTCTCCATTTATACTCCAACATCCTTAGAATGTTGGCATAGATCCTGTGATTGTTCTCCAAAAGATTCCAGTTGAAAGGAGAAAGAAAAAATGTAAAGGAGGGAAGTGGACAAAGAAGACAAGGGCTTTCACTCTTTATTCATGAAAGAAAATCCTCCCCTGAGATTTCTGCCTACTTGTTGTTATTCAGAACTAAGTCCCATCATGGCTTCTAACTGCAAAATAGATGGATAATTTTAGTGTTTTTTTAGATTTCATAACTTCAATTGTAGAGAAAATGAAGGAGAAGAAAGATTGAACCAAAAGTTAATTGAGCCAATTCAGAGGGTTTACTAAAGTCACCTTTCAATGTGGTAGGCTGAGCATAGCTATTTACTTCTCCTTCCTTCAAGATTTTTTTTCTGAAAAAATGTATAAGATAAAATCTTTAAGAAAACATGTAAATCGATAACAGATCCAGAAGAAGAAGAAAAATAATCTTTGCATATCTGAAGATACTGTTGGCCAATAGGGATTGAGATGACTGGATCCAGTGAGAGTGTCTGAGCCAAAAACCAAAGTAGTTAAAACAACAAACCAATGCCAACAAAGAAAAGGGCCACCTTAGAGATAGGAGTCATTTTTCATAAAGAATTCATAAGGGTTTGAGTAACTAAAAGTAATGGTTAATTAGTATTAAGGAAGAAAATCTAGCCATAGGGTGGGTACAGGAATAATTGTTTAAGGGACTCTCTGCAGAGCAAGTAGATCAGCCATGCTCCTTCATGTAGTTGTGTAAACAAAATGGTGAACTATAGCATGGACCCCAAACCCCTGAACCGTGGACTGGTACTAGGTAGTGGCCCATTAGACACTGCGCTGCTTGTAGGTGCTGAGTGATGAGCGAGCCAGTGAATCTTCATCCGTATTTACAGCTACTCCTCGTCGTTTTCATTACCGCTTCAGCTCTGCCTCCTGTCAGATCACGGTACATTAGATTCTCATAAGAACCTCAGATGGGCCCATTTAGTTACAGGAAAACCAGCGTAGGGCTCCCATGGACTCTGTATGATGGCGAGTAGTGTGATTATTTTTATTATATATTACAATGCAATAATAATAGAAATAAAACACACAATAAAGGCAATGCACTTGAATCATCCAGAAACCATCACTACCTCCCACTCTCCCATCCTTGGAAAAAATATCCTCCATAAAACTAGTCTCTAGTGCCAAAGAGGTTGGGGACCCCTGGGCTATCAAATTGGTCCTCAGACTAAAAGCACTGAAAATACCTCTTTAAGCAAAATGAGAGGCCTGAGGAAGGACGAGTCATCTTTAGAGTGAACCTGGGAATGGAAACAGATAACAGAAAAGAAAATTCTAAAATCCTAAAACAGAGAGAGAGGAAAAAGAGAGAGAACTCCGGCTACCAGTGAAACTAAAGTTCTCCACAATGAACATAACATTTCTATTGGCAGTTATGCTCTTTCTCAATATTCTTTCCCTCTTGTCACCCAAGGATCATCAGAAATGATATCACTGTAGAATATCAGTCCATGAGCTCCTGAGTTGGCCATCAGTTGTCTTTCGAAGAGGAAGACTGAAGATAGAACTAGTGTTCTGAAAGAAACAAAAATCTCCCAAAATGTGAAGAAAAAGGAAGTCGCAGATGAGAGAAAAGTTAAGAATCACAGTGACTAGGTAGAGTCCATCTAGCACTCACGTAGCAAAGGTTAAAGGAAAAGAAAAAAAGAAAGAAAGAAAATAAAAAGATTCAGTGGGGCACAAAATTATGGGGTAAACAGTAATAATCCTGATTAAATAATATATCTTGGGGCCAGCAGATGGCACAATGGTTATGTCGCTGGACTACCACAGAGTCAACTCAGTCCATGAGTCATGGAACTGGCAACTTAAAACACACTGGGCATGTGTGTGTGTGTGCCCAAAATCCCAAGAGGGGAATGCAGGAGAATGGTTTGCAGTGTGGCCATCCCCCCGGGGGGTGATTTCTCGCTTTCTGTCTCTCTGGTGAGCACATACACCCCATAGAAAAAAAAACTCTCTCTTAAAGAAAAAAAAAAAAAAGAAGAAGAAAGAAAGAATAAATTGAGATTAAAATTGTCCTTTGAGCAAAATTAAAGAAAAAAATGTGCAAGATTCATCACCTAACATATATTACTTATTTTATCTACATAAAAAACAAGAGCTGTGAGCATCCAAGTTGTCAATTGAAAATCTAGAAAAAATTGTCAATTGAAAATTCATCAACATTAGATTTGTCAATTGAAAATTTAGCTGCTGAAAAAAAAGCTATTGACTTTTAATTTTTAAGAAAAAATATTAGGAGTTAGACTTCATATCACTCAAAATTATTCAAGTTGATGGTATAGGTATCAGAGCATGTAAGGACTAAACAATCTTGTCAGCAACAAAACTTTCTTAGAAAAAAAAAAGATAAAAAATTAATTGCATGGCCAACTGAGTAGCCTAGTGGCTAAGGGAATCAGATCTCATATGGCCAACCATGATTCAAATTCTAGGCTCCCTACCTTGAAACATATCCCAGGCCCATGAGTGTACATGCCCAAACTCCTGACAAGATGGAGAGATTAAGGAGTGGATATGTAATATAGTCACACCACATCGGCAGAATGCTATCTCTCTCTCTTTATAGTGAGTGTTCACACACTCACACACCTTGTCAATTAAAAAAAGCCCATTGCACCGAAATGAAACAGCAGTGTCAGAAACAAAAGATAAAACTAGAGTTTAGGAAACAGAGACAATATATAGTCTAATTAATTATTGAAACTTAACACGTATTTATAATTGAGGTATGAAGAGTGCAGAAATTATCAAAGAGGATTACTTTGTGGTGCAAAAATAAGTTGTCTGTCACTAGAATTTTGTATGTTTAACCAGATAAGATTAATAAAAATTGAGGAGGAATGATATTTAACTATGCTGGCTTGTTCAAGGTAGGGAGTTCTACATACTCAGTATTTTATTATGATATTTGAAAATGTTCAAATATGTTTGGATACGCTTCAATTGTGACTATTATAACAATAAAAAGAGTTAGTACATCCAAACTCTGGAGAAAAATAAAAGAGCAGTCTTTTTTTTTAATCTGACAGTTACATATTCTTTACAATGTCAAAAACACTGTTCATTTAGTACTCATAACATCCCTAAGAGGCATTTATTATTTGAATCCCATTTTATATATGAAGGCATATAGACCATCACAAATAAAAAAATAGGCAAGGAATAAAAATACAAATATACTGGTGAATGGTCAAATTTATACATTAAGAAGAGAGTTTCCTATTGCATAAAATAAATATAGCTACATTTTATTTATATGATAAGAAATTTTAAAATATATAGGTTCCATTATTACTGGAAGTAATTAAAGGAACAAAGACAAATCATACAAAAGTAGCTAAAAGAGAGCAACTGGTAGTATGGAAATATGAGCAGGATGGGACCAGCAGTTAGCGTAATGGCTATGTCACTGGACTCCCACATAGTCGGCCGCGGTTCGCATCCTGACCCGGTGGCTTAAAACTCACGCCGGGCGCATGTGCATGTGTACCCAAGATCCCGAGAGGAGAATGGCGAAGAAGGGATTGTGGCGTGGCCATCCTCCCTGGGGAGTGATTTCTCGCTTTCTGTCTCTATGTCTCTCTCTGTCTGCCTGGCAAGTGCACGCGCCCTGTAGCAAAAACCTCTCCAAAAAAAAAAAAAAAAAAAGAAATATGAGCAGGTAATATTCAAGGTGAAATATTTTTACAAAAAGTAAATAATGATAACAGTTTAGTTCACCAGAATATTGCAATACTTGTGTGAAAATATGGCAATATAAAATTACTATTGATTTTATTATCTCTGGGCAGGTGTAGCTACTGAAAACAATGGAACCTATACAAAAGCTACTAATAAAGCACTTGCAAAGAGACAGGCTGATGCCAATGACTCTCTTCGCAGGTCTGGAGCCAGATTTTCCCCTTGGCTATTTTCAAAATGTGCCCAGTAAATTATACATACACTCAGACACAAAATCAGTTGGAGTTGGATGATCACATAACCCAAGTCGATCCTATCAGAGCCAAACAGACTCAATGCCAAGATTTGACATTACTATCTTTTTAAAATAAGAGGTTTGTTTGCACATTGCTGATATGATGGAATATACAGCTAACATGACCAAAATCAGTTTGAAATCATGGAAATTATGGCCACACAGAAGAAAATAGATCGACAGGAAGAGAAGACAATAAATTCGGGGGATACTGAATAATTCTCTTGATCTGTGTCCTTACATAGGACTCTTCATTTGTGTGAGTCTGAATTTTTTAAAAGTCATTTTGAAATAGGTTCTGTCATTCAGCACCAAATAAAGATTCATAAATATGCATTTTGTTCATACCAATAGGCGACAGAAGGTAATGTGGTGGCAGGCATCCTAGAGTGCTGGGACATTCCTGAATTTCCCATCATATTTTAGGTTTTTTGAGTAATAGTATCAACATTTGCACTCAGAGATAGTCTCTACTGGATAATACCTTTTCTGAATACCCTACTGGTAACCTAATTCCTTTGAAGAAAAGAGGAGATTCTTGATAGGATTCTAAGCTGAAAACAAACCTGCCTGGTTGGTTGAAAACAGATGCTATTACAGTTTCTAAGTATCACTAAGAGACATGCATTTCTAGCTAGAGCTATGTAAAGATCTACAGTAAGAGTTGTCTGATCTAATAAATAAAATATAGGAGGCCCAGATAAGTTTCAACATCAGATAAATAATTTAAAAAACAAGATATATTATACTAAAATAATTACCTGAAATTCAAATTGAACTAGGTGTCCCATAATCTACACAGCATGTCTATCTGTATTCCTTCCTTACTGGCACTGGAGGACCCTATCTAGTCACAAGACACACACCACTCGCTCACCAACTCCATTAGAAACAATGTGAACATGGTACTCTTGGCTGTTGCAGGGAGAGCAGCCATACTTTGGGGCATTTGGCCTCCCATTCACAAAGAGTCTCAGGGTAAGACCTGTAGAGCATAAATGTTATCTGGCAGTTGAAGAAGCTGCAAGAGAGTAGAAGGCCATTAAAGAATTTCCAGGAGGGGGAACCAGCAGTTAACATAATGGCTATGTCACCGGATTCCCACGTAGTTGACAGCGGTTTGCGTCCTGGACCCGGTGACTTAAAACTCACGCCGGGCGCGTGTGCATGCGTGCCAAAGATCCCAAGAGGAGAATGGAGGAGAAGGGATTGCGTCGTGACCATCCCCCCTGGGGGGTGATTTCTCGCTTTCTGTCTCTCTGTCTCTCTGTCTGGCAAGCGCACGCGCCCTATAGTGAAAACCTCTCAAAAAAAAAAAAATTGCAGGAGGGACTAGTAGGTGACATAATAGTTACATCCCTGGACTCCCACGTAGTCAGCCACAGTTTGAGTCCTGGACCTGGAGGCTTAAAACACACTGGGTGCATGTGCATGCATGTCCAAAATCCCAAGAGGAGAAGTGAGAAGATGGTTATCCCTCCTGGGACGGGGGGTGGGGTGGTGATTTCTCACTTTCAGTTTCTCTTTGTCTCTCTAGCAAGCTCATGTACCCTATAGAAAAATCTCTCTTAAAAAAAAAAATTACCAGGAGAATCAGAGTGTTGCCTTTATGTGCCAAGCATGCCCAAAGCAATTAATGAAACAACCCTATGAGGTATGTCCTATTAATAATATCTACCTTTTTCAAGAATCACCTTTCCCAAGGCTACTTGATCCAGAAAAGAAAAACAAACACACAAAAAACCCCAGGAAATCATTTAATATACATCACTGCAAGCCAGAGTGTGTTCCTGGTGTACATATGACCCAGATTGTTTCAAACTTAAGACCAAATTTTCTGAAGTATTTAAAAAATGAGCAAATGATCTCAAGGTGGGTCAGATTCCCTTTAAGAATTATATACAAATCCAAATATTCAGTTAGATCGGTTAGATGAAGGCCACTAGGAGGCGTGTTGCCTACTGAATTTATAAAGATTGTCTGCAAAATTAAGTCAACAAGGGACAGCCATGGCTGAGAGATGGGGAGATGCAGCTCAGAGAGCACAACTTGAATTCCAAGACCTCACTACTCCCAGTTACAATCCTGAAGTCCTCAATTATTTGAGCTGGCAAGTAAAGCATCGTTTATGTAAATAATAATAATAGTTAATGAGTCTATCATGATGCCAAAAAAAAAAAAAAGAATGAGCAAGTGAAAGAGAAAAAAAATTTCTTCTTTGTTGGAAAATGGCTCAAAAGAATGATAAAAGATAATCACCTTTATTTAAACACAAGTCCAAAACATCAATGAATACTAAAGCAATCAGGTGAAAAATTCTTGGAGAATAGACAAATCACATTATTTCAAAATATTTCTCCACAGTGCATTTACTCTATATGTTCAAATACTCAAGTACCAAATACTCATATACCAAGGGAAAACTACACCTTTACAGTGACATGATGCCAAGTAATCAAATTCAGCATCAGTAGTGAAACAACCTATCATCACATGCCTCCCAATGTGTTGAATAAGAAGTATATATCACCTACTTAGTGTCCTGCACTAATAATTCTTAGAGTTCCCACACTCATAATTATTCTGATTCTAATTATTCAGAAAAATCAAGTGAGTCCAGATGGTACCACAGTAATTAAGAGAAACTAAAGAGACTTCAAGACTTCAACACCAAAGATAAACCATGAAAGTTCATTGCATCTGGCTTTAAATATATATCAAAAACATTTTGGATAGTTGGGAAAATTTGAGTATCAAATGTATTATTAAGTCAATATAAAATCATTATTCATGTTTGAAGTATGCTACTACTGTGGTTATGAAGCAAAATGTTTTCATACTTCAGCATGGAAGAGCTGCATTCTGAGTGAAGCAGCTTAATGTCTGCAGTATGTTTCCAAATATATTTCAGAAAAAGTATACCTATGTATGTGTGCATGTAGTATGTACTCTGTGTGTATATATAGAGAGAGAGAGAGCTAGAAACAATGAAAATGGGACCAATTGTTGGAAATTTACGAGCTAAGTAAAGCATATATAGACATTTATTATTCTTTTGTGTGGTTAAAATTACATACATTTAAACTTCTTTAAGTGAAAAATAAAATGTAATATTACCGAAAATAACAGAAGACTGAAGTAGGAATAGAACCTTTTCAGCAATGCAGAGTCATCTGGCCGTAGACAGACTCCAGGCCTTCTCCATGTGTTGGGTCACAACCATGCTAAGCCCAAGACAGAAACAGGTCAAGTGAGAATGGGAGAGTATTCATGAAGGCCGTCATCAATGTCATGACCAACTATTGGTGTCATTTGAACTAGAACCTAGAAATAAAAGGAACCTGGTTCTGTTCAAAGACATTTCAGACTTGTTTAATGGCGTTTTACCGGTCATGTAAGTCTGAGGACTCCCATAAGGGTTTAAGCTCACCTGGGAAGTGGATTAAGTGTGACCAGTTCCCTGCAGTGACTTTCAAGACTATCCTGGCAAGGTCTTTCGTTGGTCAAATGCACATCCTGACTCGTCCCTGGGAAACCTCAGCTCTTTCCTCTCTAACTGCCTAATCCAAAACTCAATCTGCAGAGTGCTCTTGAAGGTCTGACTGGTGAACCATCACTAAAAAACTCTCCATTTACTTTCACTTTCATATGCCCTTCAAAATAATAGTAAATACAGAAAAAAAGTTTTAAAATTAGAATTCTTGATCACCAGTTCATTATAAAATATGCTTATTTGTTCTGATATCGCTTTAAAATGTTTCTCTTACATAAGTTCTAAAATACTGGGCATAAATATGCAAAGATTTTTCCTGGCTGAATGATTTGTTGTTGTTCAAAACAAGCTCACACCAAAATCTATGAAAGTCTTATCAAGGAGCTTGCAAGTTATGTATTTCTAATTAACTTTACGAATTAGCTTTTGAACTTACCTTTTTCTTCCCTTAGAGAAACAATAATCCAATTCTCCATATACAATATATGTTAGTTCTTAAAAGTTTTATCTCCCCCCACCTCTACTGAAATACTAAAAAAGCATGTAAAATCATTTACTTCATTGATTTACTCCCAAGCTTTCACACTTAGGAAAAACCAGTCACAAAGAGGAATCCCTAGCAGTAATTTAGCAAACAATGCAAGCAATTGGGATTTTATAATAATAAGATAATAAAAAGAAAGTAGAATCTGAGGTATGATTATTTTGTTATTTCTTGCTCATTAGAAAGAAGAAAGACTTAAAAATAGTTTTCAATTATTTTCAAGGCTTATTGATGTTTTCCTAGTTGCAAAAGAGAAAGATACCATGAAAAAATAAAAGAAGTGTTGGAAGATTATTCAGGTTCAAAAATTAATTTTACACCACCACCTTCTTCATAAATAGCAGAAAACTTGTCTGTTGCCTCTTTGCATTGCACATGTGCAGTCTATCCCAAGCATTGGAATAGTTGTTACATACACTACATAGTACTGCAAAGGGCAAGGCAGTGGTAAAACATGACACTATGAGGCAATCTCACGTGGGAAGGCTCCATGTTCAAGTCCAGAGACCTCCCTGAATATGCCAGGCATGCATTCGCCCAGGGTATAGTACTGGCAGAAGGTTAGAGGTAGATCACAGCATCAAGACTCTGTTGGGAGTTCTCTCTCTCTCTCTTTCTGTCTCTGTCTTTCTCTGTTTCTCTAACTCATGGAAGAAATAAGTAAACTTTTTAAAAAGGAAGGCAGAGAGGCAGAGGCCCAATACCTTAATTTGATAGTTTCCATATTGGAGACAGAGACATTGAAAGAGATGAAATGAATTGTTCTTTACTTTAGCTAACCATTTTGCAAACACTGCATAGTCAGAAACATGTTGAAAAGAATGAACATTTAAAAATGTAAAGAATAATGTATTCACATGTGGCAGTGGTATAAGTGAGAAGAAGGGGAGATTGCTTAGTGGGAGACCAACAACATGGACGTTTACTGTCTGGCACAGGGTCAACATGATCAATGCCACTCTGACATTGAGTTACTCTGCTTACTTTATTACATTGGAACAATTGTGATAACACTGGGTCTATAAATACCCACCTCTCTATGACCCTCCAAAATCTGCTCTCATTGAATATTATATACTTTTTTCCACTGTACTAGGGAAGAATTATTTTGTGTCAATTCTTTGAAGCCATGCACTTGGAACCTGGGCCAAGATAATAAAATAAAAGAGATGCTGCCACTTGGTGCCTCTCTTTGTGAAAACACACCGTCTCCAAGTCTGTGTTCCCAGATCTGTGGTTCATGAGAGAAAATAGGATGTTCAGTCAAGCTGCACTTGAGGAGCCCCAGTGCTATTTTTTTCTTTGTATTGTAGCCTGCTCTGTAAGCAAGCTAAATCATATATTCTCTGAGCTACAAAGGGACTTGATTTACAAAATCTTCTAAGCAACCGATTGCTTTTGTACCATGGGTTCCTGAGCCAGATCATCAGTCACAAACACACTTGCTCAAAAGAAAAAAAGTAAAAGAGAAAGAAAGAAAAAGGAGAAAAGAAGAAAAAGAAATCCTTTATTTTTCTCTCTTTTTTTTCCCCTGAGAAACATAGACAAAAACATTCATGGGAACATTTATGATATTAATAAACTGTCAAATTATGATTTTGTGAAACAATACCTAAGAAATACATATTGCTCCTATCTCATTATTTGTCAGCATTTTTCCATTTTTAATTGGAAGATTTCTCTCTGACTTGTCATATGTCTCTGTTGGAATGAAGTTAACAATGCCCTTACCCTTCAGCAAATACTATTCTCAATCTCTTGCTTATACTCAAGAAGAGTTTATATCCTTCCTAAACAACAACAACAACAAAATGGTTAAGCTGACTACTGTCTGAAAATGTATCATTTGAAACAAAAAGGCAATTATAGAAAAAATATGTCTTAAATATAAAGTTTGCTTTTAGTGGGAAAATTTCTCTCCTTTTACTGAAAAGGGAATATAATAATGGGGCATCATTAGTGAAGACTTAAGATACTCATTTGCCAAGCTAAATGTTACTCATGGCTTTAATATTATTTTTGAAATACATATTTCACTCTCTACTCCCAGCACACACCTACCTGAGAATCTTTCTGTTCTTAATCTTTGCCTTGGCTTTCACAGTGTAGCCAAGTTTCCAAGATTGTCCTTTCAGAACTGTATTCCTGACTTGCAAATAGATCCAGGCTATTCTCCCCGTGTACCAGATGCAGTTCAGGTATCTGTTTCTGAGGCTTTCCCATGGAGCACAGGTGCTACGATGAGCAATAATTCCATGCACAATCTTGTTCCTTAAGGGCTGATCTACCAACTAAGGTCCCATCGCTTTTCTTCTGTGCTCCACCTCTAACCCATCATAGAAGTTTAAACATACTGCATGCTTACACAAGTTTGTCAGCTGTGATATTTTCCTATGTCTACTACCATAAGTTTCTGAATTTCTTCAGAGTGTTCCATTGAGGTTCACCTTAAACTATTTTGTTACTAAATCTTAATTCTCTTAAACCGAGCTTTCTGGCATAATTTGTTACTATGTTATGTAGATATTTATCTTTCTTAATTAAAACAAATCTTAACCAGGTAATAAAAATTTAGTTTAATAAGTTTAATCTTTTAAGAAATTCTCAGACTGTTTTCTAAAATGGTTATGCCATTACCAGACATGGGAGAGATTCAGTTTCTCCACACAATTACAAACCCTTTGTTTTACCTGTGATCACATCATAGCAATTCTAGTGACTGTGATATTTTTATCTCATTATATTTTGAAAACTTTTTTAAAGTTTATTTATGTATTTATTTTAAGAGAGTTTTTTTTTTTTTTTTTTTTTTTTTTTTTTTTTTAAGAAATGGGGGCTCCCCAGAGAGACTGGCGTAATGGCTATGTTGCTGGACTCCCATAGAGACAGAAGCGAGAAATCACCATACGGGGGAAGGCCATGCCACAATAATCTCTTCTCCATTCTCCTCTCAGGATTTTGGACACGCACTCACACACACACCTGGAGTTTCAAGTCACTGGGTCTGGGACTTGGACCACAGTGGGCTATGTGGAAGTTCCGCAACATAACCATTACACTATCTTCTGGTCCCTAAGTTTATTTATTTATTACATGAGAGAGAGAGACAGAGGCAAAGTTACAACACCCCCAACAGGGTCTTGAGGTCACAGTGTACTCTAGTCATTCCTGGATCTTGGGCATGTGTGTACCCAGGGTACTCAGGGAGGTCTTTGGTTATGAATTGGTAACCTTCTCATGTGTGTCTGCCTTACAGTTTTTCACATTTTACTGCTGTGTCCACATTTGGCTTCTCATTGCATTTTAATTTGTATTTACTTAATGATCAATGTAATTTTTTTAGAGAGATTTTTTTTTTTTCTATAGGGCATGCACTTGCCAGAGAGACAGAGACAGACAAAGCTAGAAATCATCCCCAGGGAGAGATGGCTGCACCACAGTCCCTTCTCCTCCATTGTCTTCTTGGGATTTGAGGCACACACACACATGTACCCAGTGTGAGTTTTAAGCCATTGGGTCCAGAATTTATACTGTGGTAGACTAAATGGGAGTCCAGTGACATAACCATTATGCCATCTGTTGGTCCCCTTGATTAATAATCTTTAGCACATTTTCATACATATGTATTCTCTGGTCAAATGGTATTCAAATATTTTTGCCTATTTTTTAACTGAGATTGTCTCATTGGGTTATAAGATTTCTTTACATATTCTGGATACAAATGCTTTATCAGATACATAAATTGCAAGTATTTCTGCCTGTCTTCGACTAGTGTTTTAATTTCTGTATTGGTGTTTTTGAAATATGAAAGTCTTACATTTTTATGTAGTTCAATTTATCATTTTTTTTGTATGACTCAGACTTGGCTATGACCATTTTTTACTTACTTTGTTTTTGATGTTCCTGGCATTTGAGAGACTCTGGTCAGATATCAGATCATCTGGAAAATTATACACATTTTTGCATAGAAAAACATAGAAGAATTCATCATGACTTTCCTGATGACCCAATGTTTTCCTTTTTTTCTTTTTTTATTTTTTCTTCTGTTTTTTGGGAGAGGTTTTCGCTATAGGACACGTGCGCTCGCCAGACAGAGACATAGAGACAGACAGAAAGCGAGAAATCACCCCCCGCCCCAGGGGGGATGGCCACGCTGCAATCCCTTCTCCTCCATTCTCCTCTCGGGATCTTGGGCACGCACGCACGCACACGCGCCCGGCGTGAGTTTTAAGCCACCTGGTCTGGGACTCGAACCACGGTCGACTACGTGGGAGTCCAGCGACATAGCCATTATGCTAACTGCTGGTTCCCCTGATGACCTAATATTTTGAAGATTGTCTTCCAATTGGAATTTGTCTGATTTTTTTAATGATTAGAATGGAGTTATGTTTCAAATTTATATGAAGAATGGGAGTTATGTTTCACCTCTTCAATGACAGAGTAGCTATATAAATTATTTATAACTATTCTGCCTGGGATATTTGTCAATTCCCCCAATATGTATTTTTTTCCCAATCACTAATTTCTATAAGTATGGATACATGTATACTTACTTTGTATTTGGGGCTAGAATCCAATACTACTTTATTTTGTTGCTCAAAAATTTCCACTATGGGCCATTGGAATCTCCTGATTGTATCTCTTTGACTTAACACCCCTCACCCATAATTGAGGGTGTTTTTTGTTTGTTTCTGAGTACTTCGATACTGACATGATAGTTCAATATCATCTTTACACATTCATCAGTTAATGGGATTAGCTATTTTTCTAAGACACCATGGCTTCTTTTGTTGAAGAATGCTATTAGAAACCAAACTCTAGATGGTAGATGGAACTATTGCTATAGAGTGCCATTGCTTCTAGGCCCTCTTAGCTGACAGGGCAAGTTAATATATGTGTATATATTAGTATATAGACTAGCTATGTAGTTATAACTATGTGTGTGTGTGTGTGTGTGTGTGTGTGTGTGTGTTTGTGTGTGTTACATTCATAGTAAATTACCTCTGGTATAATGTTTGAATAATGAGAAATAAAGTCTAGCAGATAAACCCCCCTCTCTCCCACAATCTCCAGCTAGGATATTCAGAGAAATAACAAGTTTTATATGACCTTTATGAAAATATCCTGCAATTTCAAGCAATTAGCTTGTATCACAAAGCTATGGCAAGATGGTAACACATTCCCGTGTATTTATGCCCTCTGGTTCCTGTTTGTCCAGAGTTTCATACTGTCATAAGTCTTAGCATATATGTTTTGGCCTTGGCTGCTGCTTCTTTTTTTTAAGATCACCTGGGCCAAATTATATGGGAGCTTATTGATGACGATAAATGAAATAATGGATAAATTGTGTCACAAAGTAGCATCACAATGATTAGGCTTTCATCTGTGGTTAATTGAAAAGTGTAGGTGGAGGTAAGGTATTAGAATAGTTACTATGGCCCTTGATGTCATGTGGGCAATGATAACTAAAAAGGGATTCTTTCAGAAAAAAAAAAATAGCTCATGGAAACTAAACACTGACTTAAGTAAGCTTTAAAAGCCAGTTTGCAGTATCTTAGTATCTTTAAGGGATATTCTTCTCCTGCAGTCACAGGGGCAGGCTGTACTAAAACTTGGAGTGGAAAAAAAAAAAAAGTGAAGAAGATTATATGCAAAAGTGCAAGGGATCTCCTAGTTAGAGTCAGAGACCTCTTGGGGATGAAGACTGTGAGACCTAAAAAGATCAATCTGAATGGGTAAATTCAAGATTATTTAACACACAAATCCCTCTTAATGCTCTGGGCCAGCAAAAGTAGCTCCCTTCTTTTTGTTGAGGGAAAATTACCTCTCCTTGCCTGGAGTGCAGTGGCCTCAACTAAATAAAAGTCCCTGCATAGTGATACCTATTGTCCTTAAAATTTGTCCCTATCCCCCACTACATCTAAACTAATATCCAACTTGAACTCAGAATGGAAATGATTCACAGACAAAATGAACTGCAAGACTTAGTTGTAGGAATTAAGGAACCAGTGAGCCTATTGAAAGTGAATCTTGCGGTATTGTACTGGGAAGTGGAATATCACCCTAAATAAGGAAGAATTTATTAACATGGTATATTCACCCATAACTTGCAATTTAGTGGCCTGACAAAACAAGTGAGACAATTCAAAGTTGGATATTCAACTACAGTTTCTCAAGTATTGGATATAATAATAATCTAAATAGTGACAATGCCAAAACTTTCTTAGTATAGTATTGAACAAGGGCTCTGAGGCTTTAGGAAACTGGATATTTAGAATGGTTTATCAACTTCAGACTACTGAACACATTACATAGTTATGTTCCTATGGAGAACCAAAAGGACAGTTCTTTAACTCACCTCTGTGACTACAATTAATGGCTGAAAATGCTGCATAGAACTGGAATCCATAATCTAACCGAGGATGTTAGGATATTAGAATGGTAGAGATCAAACAGTGAACTGTCAGAGCCAGGGTATTTGTAGGTTCCTTCATGAGTCTTAAGACATGGCTGGCAGCCAGAGTGTCTTGACCCACAAAGATCTGTGGTAATAGCTAATACAACACTGTGTTTTTAAACATGAAAGAAATAAGACCATAGTGTTGCTTAATTTGCATAATTACAAAAATCTAGATAGTGAGTAGAAAACTGCTATCAGGGGGAACACTGAAAGTTTGCCATCTCTAGCTCAGTATCCTCATCTACTTCCATTCATGAATCTAGAGCCCATTGATTAAAATGAAAGCCAGTTACCGTGATGACGGTCACTGCAATTGTCTTTGTTAAGTACACATTTAATCTTTCACCTATAGGGTTGGAGTCCTCTTCAGAATAACCATGCAGTAGAAAATGGGAATAATCAGACTCTTGAAGATCTTGTGATCTGAGCTAAATTAATCATAAGAGACCAGGGGCCAACAGGTGGCCTGGTGGTTAAGGGTACTGGACTCCCACATGGCCAACCGCGGTTCAGGCCTTGGACCTGGCAGCTCACTTTCTCATTTTACCTCTCTCTTCTTTCTCTCTGTGTCTCTCTCTGGTCAAATTAAAATAAATAAGTAAATAAAATAAATAAAGTTCAATAAAATAATTCTTTAAAAAATAATAAGGGACCAAAGGTTTTCTGGTACAAGTGCAGGTAAGTTTATTGAAGTGATAAAGTTTCAACCAAAGTCTATTTCAAAATGAGTCATCAGGTCCATGGACCTGTGGTTATTTCGTCTTCATCCAAATGTATTATTAGTACTGACACTCTTAGCATCTGGTAGAATCTGTATTGTGGTTCTGTGACTTATAAAGTAAGTATCATTGTTATAGGATGGACAAGTTGGAGCCCATATAAAAGCTTCCTACCCATCTCAGTGAAAGTAGTAAATCAGAAGCAGTGTTACATCTCAAGGGACTTAATTATATGAGCCAAAGATCAGCCCTATAACAAAAGAATTGGCGGATGCTGGGGCAGTGAGCTTCACAATAATTCCATCCAATGCACCTATCTAGATCATAGTCGGAGACAGTTGGAAGAAAACAAATGTTGGTGGGCTCCTATCAACTAAGGCAGGTGGTTGCCCTCATTACAACTGATGACTAATGCTGACCAATACATCCTGTACCATTTCATATGCCTGACTTGCCAAAAAAGATTTTTATTCCCACTGGCGAGAAAGATCAAAAATTGCAATTTACAGAGCAGTGAATGTTAATTCTCCTACTTCCAGGCCATTTTAAGTCTCATACTCTCTGTCCTAATGTGGCAGTGGAAAACTTGAGCTTCCTAACAATCCATGAGATTCTGCTATTTGGACCTGGTAACTGAAAGGTGATAAGTGCTGGAGAATCAGATGTGTCCCAGGAGGTGGCCTGCCATTTAATGAAGTTCTCAAGGGTCTAATGTCTTGAAATAGGCCAGGATATAACCTCTAAGCTAAAGGACAAGTAATAGCTACTCACATTTCCTGCCACTAAGAAAAATACACTGCGCTTTGTGGGTCTTCTCATATTTTGGAGGGAAGAGGTGCTACAAATGGAATATGGCTCTGATCCATCCGTTTATTAACTCAGAAGCCTGACAGATCTGAGAGGGGCTCAGAGGAAGAGCTGACTCTGCATCAGCTTCAGTTTTATTTATTCCTTCTTATCATGGGAGGAATGCAAGAGTTTTAATAGTTAACAGGTTCTTTTTGATCAAAATACAGACAGTGCATTTAAGTGCAAAGATTTGGGAGAAGAAAAGCCTTGGTAAGAATGGGTGTAGGTATTGTTTAGTAGAGACACAACACAGAAAACTTCGCTTATTTAATTAATAAAGAACAGTAGTTATCTGATCTAGGTTTTAGAGTATAATTCATGAAATAATGTGTGCCATCCTTCACGTGAGAATAGCCTTAGCTATTCCCTTGATCTCCATTTAGATGCCAAATGGAACCAGTGGAAAGAAAAACATGAGAAAATCTACAGTCTGGATGAAGAAGGATGGAGGAGATCTGTGTGGAAGAGGAATATGAAAATAATTGAAGAGTGCAATTAGAAATACAACCAAGGATAACACGGCTTCACAAAGGAAATGAATGCCTTTGGTGACATGACCACTGAAGAATTCAAGCAGATGACAAATGGCTTTCAAAACCAGACATGGGAACCAGCAGTTAGCGTAATGGCTATGTCGCTGGACTCCCACGTAGTCGACCGCGGTTCGTGTCCCGGACCCGGTGGCTTAAAACTCACGCCGGGCGCGTGTGCGTGCGTGCCCAAGATCCCGAGAGGAGAATGGAGGAGAAGGGATTGCGGCGTGACCATCCCCCCTGGGGGGTGATTTCTCGCTTTCTGTCTCTATGTCTCTCTCTGTCTGTCTG
>NW_006159757.1:4634660-4643411 GCF_000334495.1 Tupaia belangeri chinensis
CCTCCACTGAGGTCAAAATGGCCTAAAAAAAAAAAAAAAAAAAAAAAAAAAACCAGACATAAAAGGAGTGGAAACTGTTGTGTCTCATGTGATGAAGATCCCTAGAGAGAGCACAGTGCTGGGGACACCTTGGTTACAGATTTCTGGTTACCAAACTATGAGAAAATAAATTTCTATTGCTTAAAAAAAAGGGGGGATAGTTATTTATTTATTTATTTCATGAGTGACAGAGACAGAGAGAAAGAGATAAAGGATTTTAAAGAGGGCTCTTATGCTGTGATCCACACCCAGTTTCAGCCAGACCTAGATCATGGGCATACATGGGTGGGGTGTACTCAGGGAAGTTAGTGGGTTGCAATCCGGAACCATCGCACATGGGTCAGCTTAGCAGAACTTCATGTTTCCCTGCTGCACCACTGTCAGGCCCAGAGTGTACTTAATTTTTTACTTTATGATTTTATTTTTAATTTCTATATTAACATATAATAATTGTACATATGTGTAGGGCTACAATATATTTTTCAGCATAGGTGTAATGTTTAAATCAGAGTAATTAGCATTACTCATCTCAAGTACTTGTCATTACTTATGTCAGGTACATTCAAAATCCTCCCTTTTAGTTACTTTCAGATGCACAGCAAATGACTGCCATCTATAGCCTCCCTACTGTACTTTATAGTTCTAAACATTGTTCCTTCCATCTATGTGCAGTTTGTTTCTGTTAATCAGTATCTTTCTGTAATCCTGCCCACTACTTCACCCACTGGAATTGTCCTTACTGGCTTCTAGAATTCTTTACCCCTGTTTCTATATGAGGTTATTATTATTTTTTTCTTTTTCAAATTCCACCTGAGAGGGAGAATATAGGATCTTTCCTTTTTCTATGTCTGACTTATTTCACTTAACATTGTGTTATCTAGGCTCACCCATTTAACATCAGGTTACATAACTTTTTCTTTAATTTGCCAAAGGGCATATGGACTTGCCACATGGAGAAAGAGAAAGAAAGGAGAGAGAGAGTTAAAAAGCAAAAGAGAAAATGAAAGAGCAGCCCCCCTTGGGGGATGGTGACGCTTCAATCCCTTCTCTTCCATTTCTTACTCCTTTTGTAATTTTGGACATGCACACACACAGCCTGGCATGGTTTTCATGCTGCCAGGTCTAGGACTTAAACCTCACAGTTAGTAAAGTGTGATTCAGCACCTAAAAAACTATGCTGCCAGTTGGCCCTAATGGCTGAATAGTCTTCCATTGTATTTATATACCACATTCCTTTATTTATTCCATTGTCGATGAACTATTACAAATGGTTCTGTAATAGATATTGAGGTTGTACAATAGATATCTTTATGATACAGTGATTTTATTTCTTTCAGATATATGCCCATTAGGGAATTACTGAATCACGTGGCAATTCTACTCTTAGTCTTTTGAGGAACGTCCATACTGTTTTCCATAATGGCTGTACTAATTTACATTCCCAGCAATGATGTAGCAGGAATAACAGTTTCATTTGATCCTTGCCAGCATTTTTTTTTTTGTCTTTTTGATAATGGTAATTTTACCCCATGCACTTTTAAAAATACCTTTTAGTTAATGGTATTGGTAACACAAAAACAAGTTTTTTTTTTACAGTTTATGTATTTCTTGAGAGAGAGAGATGGTGGCTTAATGATAAAACACAATACTCTGCAAAGTTATAAACTTGGGAAGTTTCTAAGTTTGCATTTGCATTCAGAGATCTCGGAGTATGCCAGTCATGTGCATGCCCTTGACCCCTAGAAAGCCTGAAGCTGGAGGTAGGTCTCAGTGTCCAGAGCCCACTGCTATTGGGGTGCTGTTTCTCGGTCTGTCTCTCTGTCTCTTTTACTAATGAAATAAATACATAAATAATAAACCTAAGGGGGGAAGAAAGAAGATAAGCACTCTCAGAAAGGTTCCGCACTGTGATCCCTCCCCTAGCCTTCTTAGCCAGCCAGGATCACAAACACATGGGGACAGGTCAACCTAGGAACTGAACCCTGACCTTCCATGTGATTCAAGCATCACAGAACAGCAAGATACCATTGAGCCACCGTAGCTTGACTAAGGATAGTGTTTCAAAAGAGAACAAGTACTAATATAATCTATGTAATGTAAAATAAAACATACATACTAATTTTAGAGTAAATGAAGCATGTTGATTATATAGATGTACTTATGACCCAGAATAGGAAGGAGTGTTTATTCTCAGTAAAGAATTATATAATCAATTTATATAAATGTAAAGGGAAATTCCAGAACTCATTTCTTGATAAAGCAAATTTTAGATTTTAAAGAAAATTGGAAACATTTGAGGGAACCAAGAGTTATTGGAAGTAGTTTCTATCTTCCTTACTCAGCTATGCCTAACAATTGAAATGCATGGTCTCATAGGGAAAGTAAGAAAAAAAATTTAAACAGATAATTATTAAGTTGGCACTAAAAAGAAGACCTTTGTAATAGTGAATGATTGCTTGAAAAATAATTCTTTGATTTCTTTGGAATATGTTTTTTATAACATTCTTTATTCCATAGAAGTCAAGGAAAGATAGTTATAAAATGATCTGCAGGATTGCATTAGCGCCTCTGAATGATTCGCCTACAAATTCTTTTAGTTCAATTCAAAAGGAAACCAGAGACATTTTCATTCAAGAATATGCTCTTGGTTACATACAGTAGAATCTGCCAAAAGTACCAGACTTTTAGGGAAAAAAATTGACTCATGAAGTTTTATTTTAATTTTCAAATAAGATTGTTTGCTTTGTTCTCAACATTAAATGAAAGGAAATCTTAAGCTGATGTAAAGTTTTCATTTGTTATCTAAATCCCTTTTCACTATCTTATATGGGTTAATTCCTATGATCACAGAGAACATATTTTTACTTCAATTAGCACGTTTTATGTTTGTGAGGCTACCTCTGTTGAAATGCTAGCATCGTTACCAGGTGGTCTGCTTTAAATTTAGATATCGTCTAATAGGTAAATGGTGCTGCTTTAGGTGTTACAAGAAAAGGTCAACTGGCTAGATTTTCCTAGAACTATCAATCAGATTCCAAGAGCATCTTTTGATGCTCTCCTTAAAATTATAGCATGACTAATTTAATTGCATGTATTTTGAATAAATAATATTTTTATAACAAATTTTAGACAACATAATATCTTTATAAAACTGCTAAATACATTGAGTTGTCCCATTTTTTAAGTTTCAACTATTTTTCTTCTGCTTATGTTGAATTTTCTGTGTTACTTAAGGGCTTTTTAAATTTCTTTAATTTATTTATGGAAATTCAAAATTCTAAACATGTCGTTAGTTGCAATAGAAACCCACAGTAGATGTCATAATAGTTACATTGCTGATTTCCCACTGTGGTTCAAGTGTTGGACCAGGAGGGTTGAAAGTCAAGCCAGGTGTGTGTGCATGTGTGCATGCATGCTCAAAATACTAAAAGGAGAATGGAGAAGAAGGGATTGTGATGTGGTCATCCTCCATGGGTGGGAGTGAATTCTCACTTTTCATCTCTCTTTCTTTCTTCCTGTCTCTCCAGGGAGTGCATGTGTCCTAGTGCAAAAAAAAGTCCCTCCAGGGACCAGCAGTTAGTGTAATGGCTATGTCGCTGGACTCCCACATAGTTGACCGCGGTTCACGTTCTGGACCCGGTGGCTTAAAACTCATGCCGGGCGCATGTGCGTGTGTGCCCAAGATCCCAAGAGGAGAATGGAGGAGAAGAGATTGCGGCATGGCCATCCCCCCTGGGGAGTGATTTCTGGCTTTCTGGCTCTCTGTCTCTCTCTGTCGGTCTGGCGAGCGCACGCACCCTATGGCAAAGACCTCTCAAAAAAAAAAAAAAAAAGAGAGAGAAAGAAAGGAAGAAAGAAACCCAATGACTGCCTTTCTCTTGCTGCTGCATAGATTAGTCAATGACATCCTAATTAACTTCAGTATTTTTCCAGCACCAGAAAGCACCACTTAGACATTTTGAGTAAAACTTTTACACATTCCATGTGCTTCACTCCATTTCCCTTTTTAAGTTTTTAGTGTGGTGGTTATCTATCTAGTCAACAGCCTGGGTTCCTCAGGCCTTTCCTGGAAACAAAACCTGATTTATCCAATTAGGAATAAGGAACTGGGAATATCTAACTTGTCCTCTTTTCACTTTTCTTTTTGGAATCTGCCCACTCTCAGAAAGCGTAGTTGATATCCTCTTGTATCCAGCAGAGAGGGCCTGGCAAGTCTGGGCTTCCAGCCCAGTTTATGACTAAGTGGGACAATTGCCTATTGCTATGGCAGAAGAATTGGAAACCCAACATTGTCATATACGTCAGCTACGTTCATCAATGACCTTATCAGTATGAGGATAACATAATAATGTCCATTTGCTAAACATCCTTGCCCTCAAAGGTTGTTCAAAAATGATGTAGAAAATATATTAGCCCTCTATCGTACTAATATCTAATGTATTGCTGTACTTTTTCTGCACATTCTGCAAACACAGTTTTATATTATGTACATACACATGATTAAATCTAAAGTTATTTATTTATCTATCAATGTATAGCAAAAACTATGAGACTTCATTGTTTTTTCAAGTCCTATTTGACCTCACAAGATTTATTTTAATTTTCTTCCTTTTTGTATTTGTAACTCCTATTAACAGTAAGAAACTTTTCATTATCTTTAATTTATTTATGTGTTTAATCATAGTTTCTTTAGCTATTAGGGTGAAATTGGTCCTACAATTCATCATAAAAAGACTAACTGGAATGTAGTAATAATAGGATATAAAATTGATAAACAAATTCATTAAATGATATCTTTATAATAGTATTTAAAATAAATACTATTGTGTCTACTTTACAAATGAAGAAAATGAAAAACTAGAAGGTTTAAGCTCCTGGGAGGGTATCTTTAAAAAGTAGAAAAGGCCAACCTAGTGTATTATGTCCTTTCTCCCCTAATAAACTAACTCCTAAGATACAATGATATCATAAATCATCTTAATTAACTAATATTAAAAAATAATACTACTTCTAAAATTCACTAGCTTTTGAGGAACTGAGAGCATTAATAGGAACATAATCCAGATCCTTCTAATTATTAAATAATCATTAAGCAATTTAAATTCTTAATACAAGAACATACTAATTTAAGAAAATAATGCACATTCAATAAGTATTTTCTAAGCACTTCTCTGCAGTGCTTAGAAATATTGTCAAATATTGTATTGCCTCTTTCTCTTCTCCAAAATGTTTTGGTTAAAGTTAGTATGCCTCCTCTTAACTTGCTTCAAGATTAAATCAAAGAACACATTTTTAAAGACATGAGAAGAGCTTTCTTTGTTTCTTCTTTTCTACTTTCCCAGAAGAAACAAAAGCATCTTGACCCCAAAAATGTTGCTTCAGTGGGACCAGCAGATGGTGGAATGGTTATGTCACTGACTCCCATATGGTCGACGACAGTTCAAGGCCCAGACCAGTGCTTGTGCGTGCATGCCTAAAATCACAGAGAATGGAGGAGAAGAGATTGTGGTATGGCCATAGCCCCTGGGGGATGATTTTTCACTTTCTGGCTATCTGTCTCTGTCTTTTGCTCTGGTAAGTGCATGCACCCTATAGCAAAAAATATCTCAAAAGAAAAAGTTACTCCAAGTAAGTGGCACATTTTCTCTATAGTTGGTTTTATATAACAAGGACTTATTTCTCTCTTTTAAAAAAATTTATTTATGATTTTTAATTAATTTTTTTATAGAGCACATGCATTCACCTGAGAGAGAGAGAGAGAGAGAGAGAGAGAGAAAGAGGAAAAGTGAGAAAGCAAACCACAGGTCTGAGACTCAAACCATATTTGGCCATGTGGGAATCCAGACCTCAACTACCATGCCTACTACTGGCCTAGGATTTATTTCTCTTAATCCTGATCTCTCACATTGATATAACTACATATTGTGTCTTGATATACATATTCTTCTAGCTAATATACAAACAAGTGTCTCTAATATTTGGTTTCAATTTGACATGTCTTGAATATATAGACTCAAAGTTCCATTTTCTTTTTTTTTAATTTTTTTATTCATCATTTAACTTTATGTATTTATTTATTCATTCTAATTTAATCAGAGAGGAACAGAGCAAGAGAAGAGAGAGAGAGAAAGTAAGAAAGCAAGCCACCAGGTCCAGCACTTGAACCATGGTCAGCCATGTGGGAGTCCAGCACCCTTAACCACTATGTCACCTGGACCCCCAAAGTACCATTTTCAAGTATTTTATATTTTAATATAGGTATGGTGAGATTATTAATAATGTTGCTGGTTCTTCATCTATGACAAATTGTTCAAAGATGAAAGAATCCATGTGGGTTACTTTTCTAGGAATATTTACCTAAAGTTGAGAGTAGCTGAGAAAAGCTGTATGCAAGCCAATCTACTATTACTACTTAAAAAACCAAAGGTAAAAGTTCAAAGGGGGATTTAACTTACAATTATAATGAATGATCCAAATGAATAAACGGTTATCTTTTTTTTGGTTATTTCCACCTAGGACATGGATTATTTGTATAGTATGATAACAGATCCTTTCTCCAATAACACTTTTCCCTTCTGAGCTTCAAGAATGTTGCTCCTTTGTTTGCCATGTATAGAGAGAGTCAGCTATACATGCTTAGAAAGTGTAAGGCACAAGACTTTTGAGTGAGTCAATGCACACGTGCGTCTGTGGTTGTTTCAGTTTTGTAATTAGCATTATTTCAGCATCCATATTTGTTATATTTTTATGTTTTAACTATTATTTATGAGAGGTTTACTTTTTAACTTCATACAAATTGAGTACAGATGAGAAGAACCAGTTATAACTGCCTTTTGGTAGGAATATCTGGGAAAGTGATCTATTTTAATACATTCAACGGTAATTTATTTTATGACTGAGTGCCTGTTACATGGCAGACACTGTACTAAGCTACAGATCATTGGTTCTCAACCTAAGCTGCACTTTGAAATAACCTAGAATGATTTTAAAAATACAGGGCACGGGTTCTGTCTGCTTGATTTCAGGCTGCTCCAGAGGTATAGCCTAAGCTTTTGAAACTTTAAATACTCCTGTTGGTTCTAATGCACGTTCAAGATTGAGAACTATTGAGAAGAGCAAAACAGTATTTCTAATCAGAGGAGTCTTTATTTCACTCTGCAGCGTTTTCTCCTCAGCTAACTTCTCTTTTACCGTACACACCTTAAACTACATGAATTCAAGAATTTGGCCAATTTTCTGACAGTATCTATATATAGTCCAGTCCAGTGCCTGCCTAAGTAATTGCTTAATCAATATTTGTTGAATGAGTGAAAATGGTTTCTGAAAACAAATGTAATTTAATCTTATATCTTTTAACTTTCAAATCTACATCTCTCGTCATGTCTTCCTATCAGCAAGTGGACCTTTTAAATATTCACAGCCTGGGACCAACAGATAGCACAATGGTTATGTCACTGGACTCCCAGATGACTGACTGTGGTTTGAGTCCTGAATCTGGTAGCTTAGCTCTGTTTGTGCACGCGTGTGTGCCCAAAACTCCAAAGGAGAATGGAGAAAGGAATTGCGGCATGGCTATCCCCCTGCCCCCCGGGAGGGGGAGATTTCTTGCTTTTTGTCTCTCCATTTCTCTCTGTAGGAGAATGAAGGAGAAGGGATATTGATGTGGCCATCCCCTCTGGGGGGTGATTTCTCACTTTTTGTCTCTGTTTTTCTAGCCAGCACACATGCCCTATAGCAAAAATCTATCTATCTATATTTTATATGAATATATAAATACATATACACATATGTGTATATATATTATACATGTGTATTTAAATATATATACACATATTCACACCCATTTTGTCTTTTAGCCTTAAGCATAATGCAGAAGTATTGAAAGCAAGAATGCTGGCTCATAATAACAGCACTCCATTTAATTTACAGATACTTACTCAAACTAAGGTTCAGATGTCATATAACAATCAATTGTAGAGATCAAACTAGATCTAAATGTTTTGGACTCTGAGTCTATTGCCACTATACCACGTTAATACTAATTGTTTACTATTTTCTGTACAACCAGATAATGCTGGAAATCAAGTGGGATTTCAGTAATCACTTCATGTATTCATGAAAAGCATTCTACTATATTACACATTTCATTGGTTTGCATCCTGGCTCTATATTACCTAAAGATCCACCAATCAGAGTTTCTTACAATATTCTGTTCTAATTTTCCAAAAGTTTATGACTGATTAGGAAGTTTTATTGATTATTTTTTAGTATGCTCAGATTTAAACATAAGGGGTTAAACATGTCACAGATGTGACAGTTCACTCTCTTTCCACAAGATTGTGAGGTTTAAACAGTAAATAACCTCAATACTAGAGGACATTGATGTCTTCAAATAATCTTTTGAGTTTCCCTTGCAGGTTATATCTCAACTGCCATAAACGAGACAGGGTGAAGAAGAGAAACCGATGCAATGAGCAGCCCTGGAAACACCCTGTGATGGCTTGTCTGAGAACAGAAAGATGAAAGTTACTCTCCTGAGCCTTGCAAGTACAAGGCTGGTCCAAATCCTTCCTGATAAGCATCAAACGAAGACAACCAGCTACAAGAAATTCCTCCAGCGACAGAATAAATATTGGCACACCAAGAAATAATCTACTGATGGGAATAGAGGCACTGAAAATCATCCCACGGCTAGTCAATCCCAGGTTCAGC
>NW_006159757.1:4643442-4646080 GCF_000334495.1 Tupaia belangeri chinensis
TGACAGAATCAGGACGATATCAAAGCAAGTATATTTCTAGCCAGTTATAAAAACAATTATCCCTGGTTTTTACCTCTTGTTGGCACTTCCGTGCCTTTCCATTTACTCCACCAGATTTGTTCTTGCTACATTTTGACTCTGATACCAAAGTCGATTTAACCAGGAGAGTCACTGGGGATTTGCTGATTGTCCAATAGAGCAGATTCCATAACCTCCCTACCCCCACCCAACATCGACTGCAGGAATTGTTTTATAGGGGCCATGGTCCCTTATCCAAGGGTGATACACAGTGTTTATCTGTTGAATAAAGCACTGTGGTGCAGTGAAAGGAGATTAGTACAGGAGTAAATAAACCCTAATATTTTAGTCCTAGCATTTTTATTGTATTGTATAAATAATAATTTTGCTTTGCCAAACTCACAGATTTATTATATGGATCAAATATGATATCTCATGTGCTAGTACTTTTAAGATTATAAAGTTATCTATTATAGAAATAGGGATTGTCATTAACATAATGTAACAAAAACATTTGTGAGACATTTGGTGTCATTTCTCTGTGAAAGAGATGGGTATCTTCTGGATTGCTGTGCAATCTCTAGGCAGTAGACTTGTAGAAAAGTTACATTGATATGTTTAAGATTGAGTACTATTACTTTTTGTCATTTATTCTTTCTTTGCCCAGGTCCCAGATTCTTAGAATTGATTTTAGTAGTCAATATGATTTAAAAATTTAAGTCATATAGTAGAAGTAGAAGTAGTTTAACTTCCTACACTGGGCAACAGTGAAAAGTAAACCAATCCTTTCTTCTTATTTGAAATCATAACTATTGTTTGGGTAAATAATTATTTTAATACCTTGATCAAATCAAAAGTGAGATTTTTTCCTACCCATCTTATATTAAATCCACTAATATATCATAAAAATGTGAATGTAGCCTTTTTAATATTAGTTTTATTGGCTATGAATAAATATTCTTTTTCATTCTATGCCTTGTGTATCTTGTGTCATATAAGGCCCATGTTTCCTACTCTACAGATGAAGAAACTAAAATTAAATAACTAAACATGTACCAAGTAAGGTAGCTGGGATGGATATCCAAACCCATACTTTCTCCGATGAGCCATGATACCGCTTAAGAAAAAAGTACTTGTTAGAATAATAATAATGGCAGTTTCTATGGCAGCAGCGATAGGCCCTACAAAACAAGCATTTTTTCTGTCATATGTTATTACGAATTATATTCCATTATGCAATAAGCATTGATCCTATGTGGTGATAGAATTTCTGCTCAGAAAAATATTTTTTCACTAGTCGTTATGGTTTGGATAATGGTATTTTCCCTAAAAGTTCATATTTTGGGAGTTGGTCTTAGCAAATGGTGATTGGATATCCCCCAAAATTTCATGTGCTGAGACTTAATTGTACTGTAAAGATGTTAAGTGACAGACTTAATCCTTTCATGGTGTCTCAGGTAGGCTCTTTGGGGGTGATAAATTAATTAGAGCAGACTTCCATGACTGAACTCTCATTCGTATATGAGGAGATGAAAAAAAGCAGCCAAAGGCTACATGGATACAGACCAGAACAAGTAGACACTTGGTCATCAGAACAGTTGCTTTGCTCCAAATCCTCTCTATCATGTTACTTCATCAAAAGTTGGATCTGGACCTTGGACCTCTGAACTGTGAGCTGAATGTACCTTTTTTTTTTCTTGTCATTTACCCAGTCTCAGGTATTTCTGTTAGCAACTCAATAACAGACTCAAACACATCGTCTAGTAATGAAATAGGGTTCAGTATTTTAAGTCTGTTACATATAGATAAGCTAACTTTTAAAAAGTTAATAGTAGGTAAAGGCTCAGGAGCAGCTAGCTGTTCTCTAATTTCAGGGATCCAGAAGGATGCATTTTTAAAAGTTACTGGGTACACAGCTGTGGCCAAGACCCTGTAGGCTATGACCACTTGGCAGACCCAGTTATACTTCTGGTCCAACCTAACAGCCAGGCATGGTGGCATGCATGAGTAATTCCAGTGACTTGGTTGGCTGAGGCAGGAGGATCCCATGCTCAGGCTGAGGCAGGAGGATCCCATGCTCATGACTGGTCTAGGCAATGTAATGAGACTGTGGGTGTGGTGATGTGCACCTGTAATATTTGGGAAGCCTGAGGCAAGGCGATCATGGACATTATGGGACAGCAATGAACTAGCCATGATGCATATTTGTATATAAAAACAGAAAAATACTTCATGATTTTTCCAACAACCCAATATTAAAAGTAGGAAGTGGGCCAGCCCATGGCCCGGTGGTTAAGGCAGATGGATTCTACAGTGGGTTGACTAAGCATGCACCATTCCTTTATGTGCGTGTGCACATGTGCCCAAAATCTTGAATAGAGGGAGAAATGGAGGAGAAGGGATTGAGGTGTGATCATGCTCATAGGGAATGCTTTCTTCCTCTGTCTGTGTCTCTTTATCTCTCTTTCTTTGCAACAAATACAAATATCTTCTGGCAATTTTTTTGAAATGCAGAAAACACACTGCAATTATTCAATGATAATTATTGAGTATCACATGGAATATCATAACTTAGAGATTCTTTTTTTTTTCTTTTCTTTTTTTTTTTTTTTTTTTGAGA
>NW_006159757.1:4646135-4654598 GCF_000334495.1 Tupaia belangeri chinensis
AGAAAGCAAAAACCCCCCCCCCCCCCCCGGGGGATGGCCACACCGTCATCCCTTCTCCTCCATTCTCCTCTCGGGATCTTGGGCATGCACACACACATGCCCAGCGTGAATTTAAGCCACCAGGTCTGGGACTCGAACTGTGATCAACTACATGGGAGTCCAGTGACATAGCCATTATGCTAACTGCTGGTGCTATAACTTAGAGATTATTGACCTCATAAAACATATTTGTTCATAAAAAATGATAAATGTGCTGTTTGAGTCTCCAGAATTTTCACTCAGCATATTTTACATACCCCATTTTCTTGTAGTTTTGGAGGAATTTCCCTCTTCAAGGGGTTCTTTTCTTTGCCAGGAGCTTCCAGTTTGTATCAAAGTTAGAAATTTCCACTGAGCCTTTTTCCATTTACAAAGAAAAAAAAATCAGGGATATATCTAAAGTAATAACTCAGCTTATTAGAATAATCCAATGATTCTGCTGGCAGAAATATATCTTGTTCATAAAACTATGCAGAACTGTCCACTGTGAAACAAATTCACTAATAATAATCTTTGTCAATGTTTCAAATGTTGTTACATCGAAAAGAGAAAAGTCAGGTAAGCATTTAAGAGATTCAAGGGATAAATCCACTTTCTACTTGATGGTGCCTTATGCTGGAATCATTTGCCCTTCCTGAATTGGCCATTTGAAAAGGCACTTTGACTGCCTATGTTATCTGTAACCTACTGGTTTATCAACTATATAGCCTTTCTTTAATTTCCTTTTCTTTGTCGCTCAGCACTCAAAGTAAAGTCCTTTTTTCCCCTTAGACACTACATAAGTTTAGGCTTATATTTACTATGGCCTCGATGACATAAATTTCTCTTACTAACAGGAGAAGGAAGTAAAGAAACTCAATAGGCAATAATGTATGAGCATTGTAGGAAATTAACCTAAATGACCAGTAGAGGTCTCTGCTACTCTACAAAAATGTTTAAAATCAAAAAGAAAACCAAAAGTTTTTCAAAACAAATTTACTGGCTAAATTACACTGTGGTTACCAAGAGTGTATTAAAAGTAGAAAGTATACTCTTCTAGTGGTTGAAGAAGAAAGAGAAGAAGAGAAGAAGAAGAAAAGAAAGAAGGAATAGCTTCTGCTGGATTTTTGAGGTATGTAGAGGGTCTGATCATGGAAGCAGCCATTTGAAAGCAAATCCAGCAATATTTCATGGGAGTTTTTGAAGTCAGGTCCATGCAGGCAATATCTGTAGTTCAGGGAAGTCCAATGTGGAATAAATACATTAGGACAAAGGAAAATCTGAGTTGAAAACAAATGATACCATGTTAGACAGGAAAAGTTACAGAAATGCCTGATGCCAGGTTTGCAGATCTTAAATTACCATGCTGGAGTTTCACAGCTGTAATTCTCTGATTTCTCTTCTTTTCTTTCCTAAAGTTTATTTATTTATTTGAGAGAGAAAGCAAGAGAGGTCCCCTGGACAGGGTCCCACCACACCACAATCTCCCACCTAGCATTTCAGCCAATCCAGATCACTGTTGCACCACCCACATGCTGAACTTGACCAGGGCTCTGAACCACCTGGCTCCGGCATAATGCAGTAGCATCCTAGCACCTATGGCACTGCAGCGTGGGTCCACAGCATAATTCTGTTACTAAGAATGACAATGTGAAAATTGTGGGGAAACGGTATTAAAGAAATGGAGACACTGTGATGTATCAACACAGAAATTAGTCATATAAAGACAATCAGGGGCTTAAATTATGCCTGGATTCATTTCGTAAGAGTCAGAATGACATTATAGAAAGAAAAAAAACAGATGAATCAGCTCTGAGGATTCAGACCCTCCACATGCCCTGAATTCGTTCTTATTTCCAGATAAGGGAATGAAGTACATAAATAATTCAGGTGATTATATTATACATATTATACCTGAAACAACTGGACTCAGGGTTAAGTACCTAGGCAGGCCATCCTAGGCCAAATTTTAATTTGGTTTTAACACATTTTCTATCATTATTCTTTTTTTTTTTTTTTTTTGAGAAATTTTCACTGTTGGGCGCTGCTGTGCCCCAACACCACCCACCCCCAACTGTGTCCTGTCTGCTCATGTGCATTGCTTCCAGTTCTGGTCACACAGAATGTATTCAGAGCTGAGGAAGAATACGGTAGGGAAATCAAGTTATGCTTATCAAGTGAACCTAGCCTGTGTACTGACATGTGATGATCTTTGCTTTCTGGCATGCTATTGATTAGACATATGGGTGAACTTACCCAGTGTTGTCCTAAGGACAGAACAAACACCAGTATGGAAAAGTGTGAAGAAATAGTGCTATATGCTGGATTGTCAGGTCCATAAGTGAAAAGAATGGGTTGTCTTCCCCACCCCACTTTTCTTTCGTTCTTTATTTTTTTGACTGCATTACCAGCACTTTAAATGAAAAATGGTGTTTGATTTTTAAAACTATAACTAATCAAGGGAACAGTATAATATTAAGTAGTACGATTTTCTTTTTTTTTTTTTTTTTGAGAGATTTTCACTGTAGGGCGCGTGCGCTCGCCAGACAGACAGAGAGAGACATAGAGACAGAAAGTGAGAAATCACCCCCCAGGGGGGATGGTCACGCCGCAATCCCTTCTCCTCCATTCTCCTCTCGGGATCTTGGGCATGCACGCACACGCGCCCGGCGTGAGTTTTAAGCCACCGGGTCCGGGACACGAACTACGTGGGAGTCCAGCAACATAGCCATTACGCTAACTGCTGGTTCCCTATCATTATTCTTTAATCTTAACTGTGGATTGAAATAACTTACAAAATACTGATTGGGGTCTATTACCTAATAAAGAAAGAAGAGGAAGCAGAATTAGCAAAGGGAGACGCTGAACTAAGATCAAGACGCAGTAAGCATTGGCTAAGCCAGCGAGCACTCTGAAAAGAGTACCATCCACTAGGGTCAGTCATCACACAGAAGGCCACATGGCCCAAATGGCTGGCACTTTATCTGCCCTCACTCCCTAGACTCCTATTCTGTCCCCATATGTGAGTTGCCCAGTAGGGCATGACCCTAGATCTTTTCGATAGAAAGTGAAAAGACCATCTTTAAATAGCATCATTATGTTAAGAAGAAGACAGAGGAGAAGCCTGCAAAGGGATCTGACCACTTAATTGCACAAGTGGGAGAACATTGGAGATTGATGAAAGCACCTGTTCTAGATTGATGGGTTCCAAAAGCAGGATAGAAATGGGTCGTAGAAATACAACAAAGATTTTGGGAAAGGAGAGATTGTTTTCACATTAGGATGCAGTCCTTTTAGCATCCACGTGCTTGTTATAGAATACGGAAATTTTCCCTTTCTCAGTGGACAAGCTGAAGAAACTTCAGCCACTGCTTGTAACATTTCCATGTGTCTTCATGGAGCAATTAATAATCAGTAGATCAGTCCTTTTAGAGTTTTGTTTTTCTGGTGAATGGGAAGGTGGAAATATTTAGAGGATGAAAGAGCAGGCAGCAAAATATTCTGTGTGGTTTCTAACCAGACGAAGCCTCCGTCCACATCCTCCTAACTAAAGCAAAGTTAATAAATTTTATGTCTCTTTTCAATTCACCCAGTTTCCACTTAACTCAAGATGCCTCCCATGGGAGTCACCACCAATGGCTGAGAACTGTAAATCTTTTCTCAGTTTTAGCAGAAGAGAGAACTTTGATCTCTCCCTGAGAAGCCATGCCAGAGCCAACTATGGAGACATATTCTTAGCATTATACTTTGGAATCTTGATTTCATTTCATCCAAGAAGAATCACTACGTGTGAGGTTTACACTATATATAAACACAAAATATTCCAGGATGTACTATTCAACAGCAGTAGAATGTGACAGAAAACCCACAGTGTCAATCGGAGATACTCATTTTACCGCAAATCATCATTATGAAGCTATGAGATTATTGCGAAGTCAATCTCTTGGGGTCTCAGTTTCCTCATCTGTAATATGATTAGGTTAATATAGTTCTGTAAAAGACCTTTGGGCTCTAAGACTCTCATTAAGCTTTTTAAATATAAACCATATTTGGAAATCTTGTAAGTTAGATAGAATTTTATGAATATGTTTAGAAATCAAGCTCCATGTACGACATTATTTCACGGCACATACAATATTCCAAACCCAAAATAACCAACATAAAAGTAAATGTTGTGAACCTAATACATTTATATTACATGGGAAAGTCTGCTTGTATGTGCATTTTTAGAAACCTTAATTAAACTCAGGATCACTTCGTCCACAAGATGTCACTGTCTGCCACGCTTTGTTTTACAATCAACCTGTTTACTTTTCCCTTAGGGCTTTATGATAATATGTCCCAAGTAAGAGTTAAGTACATCCAAAAAACTTTTGTAACAATTTGTATGTTAAGTGAAATCCTCTGTATAGTTAGCAGATTTTAGAAATAAACATGTAGTCCTCCAAATTGCTTTTCATATTTTCCACTGGTTTTAGAGTAAAAATATTTCTGATACATACTATTATTAAAGAATCATATCAAAGAAGAAAAAAGGGGGCTGGAAGTAATTTTATTAACAGCTAGAACAAGCTAATAATACCTTATCTTTTGGGCTAATTAGTACAGGTGTTTTCTATTTATCTTGTTTTCTGTGTAAAACAGCCAGGCAAAAATTTTGCCTAACTGGAGCAAGTACTTTGCTATGAAGCTTCTTATAATCTGAGAATATAGAACAGCACCTGGCATTTCTATTTACAAGACTGAGGGTCCTGCAGCCATGGACCTTCCCCCAGAACTTGATGTAACATCTGTGTTTTTGTTTACAAGGCCCTTCTCATCATTTATGCCTCATTAGCAACACCAGAACTAAATTGCAACACCTTTTCTGGTTTAAGAACCTGAATGACAGTGGTGAAATTTCACTGGAATCATATACATGACTGTGTATAACAAAACGAAACTTATGAACCCTGCACTTAGTAACTGATGTAATAAACTATTTCACTGTGTGACAATTTTATCCCTGAATCAGTTCCTTGGCACAGACTTTGAAGATACTGTAGACAAAGGATCTTACTTTTAATTGCCTAGATAAACTCAAATCACAATTATCAATATAATCCGACTGCTAAATAAAGATTTACCCCATTAATCTCTATGCTTTGTAACTACTGTGATGAGATTCTATGAAATATTTTATAATAATATGTGGAGAATTGTCAACCCAAGCATAACAATTGAATGAAAAATCTGTTATTTTCCAGGAAAAATGTAGTATTTGCGGAGGCCACTGGATGTCAGGCTTCACTCTTAAACAGCTAAATGATTTCAGTCCCATTAATGGTAGCATACTTCCCTGGATTTGGAGCTACAAAGGGTAAGTTGTTTTTAGATTCTGTTATCTTTTGCAGCTATTAATTTCATCTGAATCAAATTACATTTTTTAGCAAATATATAAGTTGAGAAGAAGCCACAGGTTTTACTTTCTGTTCGATATGCCCACATCCTTTCTTACTTTCTTTCAGATAACTTTATTATTAATGTTATGCTTTCTACTTTAGAGAGAATGAGTAACAAGAGTCCCTCTCTACTCTCTAAAGTAAAATTTGTTATTTGGCATATTGCTGGTCTCAACTGGGACATCACCATAAAGATAATTGAGTTTCAATATTGTCCTCAAGTTCTCCCTGTTGTTCACACTACAACAGTGTCACTGATTGTGTCCAGTAATTTGTTTTGGCTGACTACTATAAGCCCTGGCAGAAGCAGCAAACTAGGTATAAGAGAACCTAAGTTCACAATCTTGTTGTGCCACTTCTTGCTGAGTTACCTGGCAAAAGACGTGTATTTCACTCTCCACCTCAGTTCTAAATGTTGTGAAATTAAAGTAATATCACTTTACCTCACAGTCGTTTTATGAGGACAGTAGTAGAAATTTTATTACCACAAGTTGATGGCCAGTAGAGCAAAGTCATATTACATTTTCAGAGAAACAGATATTTCATTCTTCCACCAGTCGGACTCCCAAATCCAACCGAAAGAAGCTTCATCCAATGAACATAGCTTTTACCAACAGGATGTTTTTGCTTCTTGGTGAGAAACAGAGATGCAAATGCATGAAAGCTGGATGCAATCCATTTGCTAGGCCCAACTCACCGAGCCAGATGGAAGGTTGGGCATTAGCACAGTGCCCTAGAGCATGTGCTGAATATGAAGCATGTCGCCTCCTTGGCCCTGAGTCCACTTTCAACACGCTTTGGCGCATACTGGCTTTATTGTTTCATTGTTCCACCCAGGGGCAATTCGAATACCTTTGGTTAATGTGCTGCCAGGCTAACAGAAGACACAAAAGTTCTGTACCTGGCTATTTCCATCTCTTGGTGCCATGTAGGAACTGGGCACTGAACTGGGCAGTTGGGTATGTGCTTGTGCCCATTGTGGTTCTCGGATTCAGTCTAACCCAAGCAATACCCATGGACTATGCTGGCATCCCCTACTTACGTGTGCTTAGAGAACTTGGACAACAAGAAGTATCATCTTCTACAGTTTTTAAAAGTTTCTCAGAAATCTGAAGGCACAGTCATTTTAAAATTTTTTTAAAGAAATTTATATTACATTTAATAACATATATCTATACAGCAAATAACATTTCTTTCTCCAGCACGATTACAATGCATATCAATCAAGACAAAGACACATCACCATCAGTAAATAGCTTTTCATTAGATTAATTATTTTTATTATTCTTTTTTTGTAAACATTTGATTGCTATACATCATTTGGCTTGTAAAGAGAATTTACCTGACATGAAATACTTCTCACACCAGACCAGTTGAGAATGCTATACATGTTATCATCAAGAGGTAATAAACCATTTCTGTGTCCCACAAAGGTCACGCCTCTCTATTTGTTCTCCTGCTTTCTGAAGGCACAGTCTTAACATTACATTTCAGATCGCATGTTCTCACACTTTCAGAAATTAAGTTAAATGATTCTTGTTCTGCATTGGTCAGGTGGACAGGTTTAAAAAGAAATCATAAACTAACCAAATCTTACCAATTTATCATGGAGGAAAATAAGACTTTGGTGACATTTTCTTTTCTTTTCATTCTTATCTATTTATTTATTTTGAGAGTTTTTTGTTTGTTTGTTTGTTTGTTTGTTTTTGCTATAGGGCGCATGTACTCGCCAGAAAGAGACAGAAAGCGAGGAATCACCCCCCAGGGGGGATGGCCATGCCACAATCCCTTCTCCTCCATTCTCCTCTCAGGGTCTTGAGCACGCATGCACACATGCCCGGCATGAGTTTAAGCCACCAGGTCTGGGACTCAAACTGTGGTTGACTACATGGGAGTCCAGCAACATAGCCATTACGCCAACTGCTGGTTCCTGTGGTGACATTTTCTGTGTGGCCAAATTTTCTTGGCTTGGAATAATAGGCTTTCTTCATGGTAACCTGACATTTTAGTACTCTTAGTACTTCTTAGCACTCTGCCTTATATTACTCTTTAGTACTATAGCTTTTCTCGACCTTCTGATCACTCCTCAGCTAGCAAATCTCACCCTCTCCTATCAACTGGGATGTGTCTACTAGGTAGGAAACTGACACCGCTGATGATTTACAGAGTATATGTAGAGTTTGTTGGATGGCTAAAAGTAGTGCTGTCACACAACATATCACAGAAAAGGCTGAAGATGTAGGGTGTAAACATTGCTGTCCATATTAATAACCTATCATTAATAACCAATCCAAAGAATATGCAATAAAAAGATTATTTCGGAGGACCTGAGCAGGCGCGTTGTTTTAATTCTTTTAGTGAGCAATAATTAACCCTGCAAAGAGTATAACCTTGCAATATGACAGTATTATAACTTCTTAATATATTTAAGCCAAACATTTGATTGAAGAGATATATGGTAATTGTCAGAGATCACTAGCAGAGAAAGTATTTCCTTGGCCTGTTTGTATTCCATTATGTTAACATGTGCTTTATGGCCAGTCTGGGATTGATGTATTGATTTGGACTCGTACTGCCAATTTCCATTCATCCCAATTCACTTCTTCGTTTGTTAGGGTAATGATCCACAAACTATACAAAAAATTAGGGGGGAAAATCTGTGAGGCTGCAGTACCAAGTATCAAAGAAAAGATCTTTTTCTCCATTATAAGTGTTCGAGGCAGTGTTTACTCATCTGCTTGGAGGGTCGGTCTCCAGGAGCCCTTTGTTTTATTCTTTCCTATGTCTGTTTACAGTGGCAGATTCCACCTATAGTATTTTTATTTGGCTAATGAGCTAAAAAAAAAGTTGAATTAATTTTCTTGGATAAAGGAGCCCAGTGATATAATAGGCCAATGTTTCATGTTATTCAGAACTCAAACCCAAACCTTTATTGTCTAAAACCTTTGAGTCTTCATGAGAAGAAAGAATAGCGTTTAAAAATATATCTAATCTGCTTTATATA
>NW_006159757.1:4654913-4671163 GCF_000334495.1 Tupaia belangeri chinensis
TATATATATATATAAATTCTCTAGAAATCCTCTGGCATATATCACCAGTTAATACAAATCGAGGTTTCTTTAAAATAACAACTTTATACTGTGTGTGTGTGTGCAAACCGGTCAGCCATCTGCTCTCTTGCCTCTTGTCACCAACGTAGGGTAGTTTTTATCATGTCACAAACAGATCATCAATGAACTTTTTGCACATAGGTTTCATCTTTATTTTCAGCTGAGGTGGCTTTGACTCGTACAAGGATGATGAGAGCAAACCCTTGAACGGTTCAAGATGAAATGAGAATAAACTTTGGCCAATAAACAGGGAACAGTGAGTAAAGGCATCAAGTTCGAATTAAATTCATGGTACTGTAAAATAGTAACCTCATTGAGGATCAAAGTCATGCTTTTTTATCCAGCGCTGCTTTGTGACACACACATTATGTCAGCTCCACTAGCTCATTTGTCTGCTGCAGCTCCACTTTATCAGGCTGGAGTAAAAAGAATTGATGTGTCTGGATAGATAAAGTAAATGGAAACTCAGGACTCATTCCAATATGCTGTACTTTGATATATTTTGCAAACCTGAGAGCAGCTGCTGTAACACTAGTTACTGTTTGTATTTAAATATTGTACATTAGGAGATCTTTGAAAAGGTGTTTTATAATGTCCCTCTTTTTTTTTCTTTGTGAGCACCCATTGGCTCTCAGATTGCTCTTTTTTTTCCTTTCATTTCTTCACTGTGTTCACCAATATTTTCAGAGCCTGCGCTTTCAGAAACTTTTATCTCATTACCGCGTCAGATAAGACAAGTTAGGATTCTTTAGAAAGTGCTGATTGAAAGACAATTTTAAATTGTAAGAGTTACTTGCTTTTGCTTTAGGGTCTCACCCTTTATAGTATTATAGTGGAGGTTTGGGCTTTCATGAACTAGTAAGATTGGTTTTCCAAAATTTACTGGTTTCATGTCTCTGTCCTTTCTGGTTGAAAGTGCTGCCACATTTAGCATAACAAATGTATCTTGCTAATGTAAGATAAAGAGTCAATATGAATGTATTTTCACTTAACATTGTATTTTGACATAAAATAAGTGTCATTTATATCAAAATTAAAATCTTTAGTATGTTTTTATACATAAAATAATAAAACAAAATTACCCCCACCAATTTACAAATAATAGAACCATGATATGTCTCAAATTATTAGATCAAAACAAATTTTACAATGTGAGTTTTGACACTAAAATTGCTGATATTCTTATAGGTCTGGGTTGTAATCAGGCTTAAGTTATTGCTCAAGGGACAACTGGGAAATTATTTTTAAGTGACAAGAATAAATTTCTGAATCTTAATTATTCCCATACTTTGTCCTTTCTTACCTTCAAATTCTTTACAGGCTCAAATTAAAATCAATGTTGAGGACATTACTTAGATCATTCACACCCCAAATGTCCCCATTCCATTATTTGGATGCTTTAATTAATGAGGTCTTTTTTTGTTGTCCCGTTTCAACTTATCTCAGTAACTGTTCTGCTCTTTCATTCTGTACTCTGTTACACATAGTTTAAAATTTTGATTTAGAATTATAGGGCAAGAGTGATGATTATCCAACCTTTCAATGAAGTTAAACTGTTACCAGATGTAATGCATATTAAATACATAAATAGAGAGAGATGGGGGAAGACGCTGTTGTAACCAGGAGGTATCAGAGATGGTGGCTGAAATGACCCACAGATTTTTTTTTCACTAATACATTTAGAAGGAACCAAATCAGCTACTGATAACTCTGCTGATTATGGGCTTACTCAAGCTGCCTTTGTGAAGAACAGGAAGACAAGATGATCAGCCCTTATCCCTGAAGAGGAACTTGATCCTGATGGAAACATCCTAATGGAAAATGTGGGTTAGGATGAGAGCTTGCAATGAAGTGGCAGCTTGACCATGAAACCAGCTATTCAATACCAGCTGCGAACCTTCCAACTCCAAATTTTCAGAAAGATTTTTGCATATGGCAAGAACACACAGTGATATAGGGTCTACCTTTCTATCGATTTTTCAGTCACATATCTATTCAATATTTGGAACACACTGGATTTTGCTTTAAACATAAATGAGAACAGAAAGCATATTCATTGCTCTCCTTGCAAATATATATGGCTCTACATTTGAATTTTTGGGGGGTGTATGTGATTGCCAGAATGGTTTAAATACATTTTAAAAGTATACTTTAACTTCAGCCATTTCAGTTAGCATGAACTCTAAATTGAATGATTTCAATTAAATTTAGATGAATTTGTCTTAACTAAGAAAGTGTATAGATCTATTTTAAAAGGTGGCATGGTCACGCTGCAATCCCTTCTCCTCCATTCTCCTCTCAGGATCTTGGGCATGCACGCACACATGCCCGGCGTGAGTTCTAAGCCACCGCGTCCGGGACTTGAACCGTGGTCGACTACGTGGGAGTCCAACGACATAGCCATTACGCTAACTGCTGGTTCCCATTGCCAGGATGTTTTAATCAAAAAGGAGAAAATTGAAAGGAAGAGGACAAATGATTGCTATATAAAATACATTTAAAAATAAATACATTTTAAAAGTATACTTTAACTTCAGCCATTTCAGTTAGCATGAACTCTAAATTGAATGATTTCAATTAAATTTAGATGAATTTGTCTTAACTAAGAAAGTGTATAGATCTATTTTAAAACTATATTTCTAAAAACGCTTCTTTATAGAGATGTCTCCTCACATACAGAATAGAAAATGATCTTTTAGGCAAGATTGACAATGACAAATAATATCATAGGTAGCTAAAACATGTAAATCTATACACTTTTACACTCAAACAAAATAATAAAGTTTCTAATCATAGCAATCAAAAAAGGCCTGTCTTTGAAAGATTAGTTAAAAAGCATCTCAATTCATAGATGTCTATTTATGTGAAAAGTAATCATGAAAGGAGAGAAGTAAAAGATAAAGAAAATGTAATCAAAGTGCTATAAAATCATAAGAATTTCATGTTTAAGCTAATGTGTCTCCAGTAAAGTTAAGCTTCGTAAGGGACAAAAATAGAGACGTTGGTCAGTGACAGAGTTAACCATGAGTGAGAGTCAAAGGAAAGAGGACAAACCAAGAGAGAGGAGCGATTTAGGATACTCGCAAGGGAGACACCATGAAGCCCTGCTTTCAGCCGCTCAAAATGTCATGCCATTCATTGGTCAGCGTGTTGAAAATGCCATATGTGCCTTGTGGCCTGTGCAGTGGCATTTTCTAAGTTATATCAGCAGGGGAGAACAGTATGTAGGGTGTCATGGGCCCTACAGGGTGTGATCCAATGGAATGCAGGTGCATATGGTCAGTAATGTCAATGAAACCCTACCCCAAGCAATGAATGTCATCTAGCCTGAATACCTCACTTGATATAGTGGAGGTGTGATGGGGAAATTCTTCCCATTTACTGAACGTTCTTTTCTGTAATTGGCCAGAACCAGCTCCTTTGCAATATAAACAACTTAAGTCATTCTGCACTGCTAATGCTAATGTGTATAACCAGGTGGCCCAAGGAGGGCAGAACCTGCTACAAGCCTTATTTCATGTGAAAACTACAGAAGTTGGTGATTTCATGTTATAGTATGAACATCCTACACTGAGTGTAGAGTTTTGGTCTGAAGCCTTTCTGAGCGACTGAGTGACTTTGTGCGTGTCATTTAATCTCTAGGAGTTTCATGTAAAATGAGAATGATGGATTCATCCTCACAGTTTATTTTAGTTCCGAAATTCTATGAGAATGTAGGGGAAATAAGCTAGATTTCTTTCTCACAAAACCTGATTTTTTTAGAAAAGAACAATTTTGGAAATCCAAAACTTGCTACTAGTGATGAGAAATAATGAGTGATTTGTCTGCCTTTTGGGATATAAAGGCTTCAGATAGCTCTTTAGACAGAAATCCCAAGAAAGAGTTTGAAACACCAACCAACATCTCTATACTTGGACTTATTTAAATCTTATAAGTGCCACAGAAGGTAATGAAGGTTGTCCCCATTTTAGAGATGAGAATTCTAAAGCTCATAAGAATTGCATAGGTAGGGACCAACAGTGAACGTAATGGCTATGTCGCTGAACTTCCATGTTGCCGACCGTGCTTCGCGTCCCGGACCCGGTGGCTTAAACTCACTCCTGCCGCGTGTGCGTGTGTGCCCAAGATCCCAAGAGGAGAAAGGAGTAGAAGGGAGTGCAGTGTGACCATCCCCTGGTGGGCGATTTCTTGCTTTCTGTCTCTTTGTCTTTCTGGCGAATGCACATGCCCTATAGCAAAAACCTCTAAAAAAAAAAAAAAAAAGAATTGCACAGGTAAGCAGTGCAAGAATTTAACGTATTTGGATTCAAGTTCATCTGATTTCCACTATACCACAACTGTAGGGGAGGGGAAAAAAAGACAATTATTGAGTGTCTACAATCTATCAAATACAATGTTGCATCATTTAATCCACCTTCTGAATGATGCACAAGTTATTATCCTCAGTATCAAAGAGGTTAAGTCAAAGTTAACTTTCTCCAGCTGATAGGCCAAATTCAGCCCACTGTCTGCTTTTGCAAATAGTTTTATTGAAATTCAGCCATCCCCATTCCTCTGGATATTGTGACTTCTTTCTTATACTCTTCAACAGCCACATGGAGTAATTGTGAGAAGAGAGAGTGGCCTGCAAAAATTAAAGTATTTATTAAATATGTACAGAAAAAGTTTTTCAATCATTGCTTAAAGGATTCCTTTGGAGACAGAAGACATGCTTTCCATAGGAATAAAAACGCTAATTTGATTGGCTTAGTTCCAATTTAGAACCACTCAGAAGAGGAAATCCAACTGGCAAATAACAAAATCCACTGAAACAATTAGTGTAGCTATTAAATTAATATCACCAATCTTCTTTGATTTTTCTTTATTTTTAATTGACAATTGTACAACAAGGTATAGTCTGATAGGATGATGTTTATATATACTGTAGAACAATTAGTCAAACAATTTAATGTGTGCATTAACTCATTTTTTTGTGTGATGAGAACACTTAATCTTCCCTCTCAGCAATTTTCAAATTTTTCAATTTTCAAATATACAATATGTTATCAACTATAGTCAACATGATGTAAGCTCTTGAACTTACTCCTCTGGTCCATCTGAGGTACCCTTTGAACCCTCCCTCCCTGATCTGTATAGCTCTTAGCCCCTGAAAAGCACCAATCTGTTCCCTGCTTCTATGAGTTCAGTTATTTTAGAAGTCCCATATAAATGAGATTAGGCAGTATTTAATTTTTCCATGCTTGGCTTATTTTACTTAACATAATGTCCTCCAGATTCATCCATCTTGTTGCAAATGATAGAATTTTCCTTCTTTTTTAAAAGCTGAATAGTATTCCATTGTATTTAGAGACCACGTTTTCTTTATTCGTTCATCTATTGATGGACATTGAGACTGAATCTATGTCTCAGCCATTGTGAACAGTATGGTAAAGAACATGGGAGGGCAGGTATCTCTTTGACAGACTGATTTTGAATCATTTGGATAACATCATTTCTTTGGAGGCAAGGGGTAACTCAGAAACCGATGGTGACGGCAATTCAAGAAAAAACGTACTAAAAATATTTTGAGCAATAACATCATTATAGAAGTAACTAAACTGACAGATTATATTTTTATATTTATTATAAGGTCATAAGTTTATTATTCAGTTATGATAGAATGAAAGTGTTTACTTTGGAGGAAAACCTACATCTATTTGTATAATTTCTGGTAGGTTATTAAAAAACACATACTTTTTTCAGGCAGCTTATATCAGAATTGTTCTTGGTAAAATGGAATAGGATAAGAAGTGAGAGGGGGAGACAGATACACATTTAAAGTATTGAAAAACCTTTAGTCTCTAAAAATGGTCTCATTAGGACTGATGCAGTGTCCATTGCATGTGAGAAGTACAATGTGAGTCCACTCTATACAATACTGTCATTTATCTACCTCCCAACCCCTCTCGGCTTGTGTGGCCAGCTCTGCTTTCTCTTTCCCAATTTATTTTCTCATTACTTCCCGGGACCCCTAGCTTCCCATCATACAGCGTAACCCAGATATTGTTTTTATGCCTTAGACCTATTTCCTTCAAGTTTGCTCTATCGAAACGTATGAGGAACTCTGCCTCAACTGTGTAGTCAGTAGAGTGCTGAGCTGAACTTCAGTGCTGGAAGCCACGCGGCTGACTTCAAGTTCAGATCCTGAGTCGACCTGAAGACATGCTTGGTGCCTATGCCAGAGACCCTCACGGGCTGGAGTGCTGAGGAAAAGGGATGGTAACTTGATGAGGTCCTCTCAAAGGTGTCTGTCTGTCTCTCACTCGTTCGTGTGCATGCACATGTGCTGTCATGAACAAAAGATAAAGAGAAATTTTAAAAGTATGAGGGTTATTTTGCCTTCGTGGGGACTGTACGTGTGCAGAAGTCATAAGGTCTTTCACGTTGTTTCGAAAGTTCCAACTTCTAATCATACTCATTCAGTAACAGTCAGCAAGTTTGTTTGCACATACTATGGGCTAGGCACTGAGAGCTTCACGTATGTGTATTTATCCTTCACAAACACCTATGTACATTTATTATTATTATTTTGATTTTACTGATGCGACAAGCAGACTGCCCCAAAGCAGTGGCTTGGTAGTATGTGAACCCAGGCATGCTGGCTACAGAGCCTGTGCTATTACTTACCCTAGAACAATGCTCCTCCCTCTCCCTCTATCCTGACTTCCTTAATCCATGCAGCTGCTGTATGGAGAAAGTAGATGGAACAGAGTGGTTTATAATCATTCACTGACCAAAAGAGAAGCAATGCAACTATGGCATGACTAGAAAGTGACAGATCTAAGAATGGTACCAAAATCATCTTTTTCTGAAAAAAAAAAAATTCTTAATCCACAAAGTCTCTACTTCCTTCTGGAAACAATGAAATGAACACCTTCTTGTTGAGATGATAATGCTTTATAGAAAAAAAAGGAAAAAAAAAAAAAAGAGAAGGGACCAGCAGTTAGCGTAATGTCTATGTCACTGGACTCCCATGTAGTTGACCGTGGTTTGAGTCCCAGACCCAGCGGCTTAGGGTCACGCTGGGCACGTGTGCCCAAGATCCTGAGAGGAGAATGGAGGAGAAGGGATTGCGGCGTGGCCATCCCCCCTGGGGGGTGATTTCTCGCTTTCTATCTCTCTGTCTCTCTCTGTCTGTCTGGCAAGCGCACACGCCCTATAGTGAAAACTTGAAAAAAATTAAGGAAAAAAAATAATGCTTTATAAAGTGTTCATGGTTTTTGAAATAATCTTATTTTTCAAGTGATTTCTTTAATAAACAATGTCTAGTGTTGTAAAACACAGAAGGGTGAACAACGTTATTAATTTACTATTTATCGCAGAATAAATAAAAAAGAGGATCTTAAATGTTCCCAACACCAAGTAATGACACATGACTGAGACGATGGCTCTACTAATTACCCAGATTTAATCATCACATGCCATATTTTATACTGAAAAAAAAAAACTCATTGTACCCCACAAATATCTACAATTATTATATGTCAATTTGAAAAATAGAATGGGCTTTAAAGGAGTGAATCTCTTCTAGAATTACACTAGGGATCCACATTGGGTCAGTGGGGGACAAAGTTTTGGTGAAAGGGATTCTTCAAAGTAGAAGGTATGTGACTGGACTTCTAGTACAAATCAGGAAATAACTAGAGATACTCCAACTCCTACAGCATCACCTCAGGCACCTTCAGAATTTGTGGAGTCATCTGTTTAGTATCCTGAAAGGATACTGACATTTGTCAGCTCAACTCAATCCCCAGATTGTATGAGCTGTAATTAACTGAAGGAGTATACAAAGTTACTGAATAACTGAATTGCTTAAAGATACCAGCAGTGAACACAAGCTGACATCTACAAAAGCTGTCTCTGACTAATCAGAAGACTTTATCAGTGGCTTGTTATCACGATTTAGCAACATAGGCATTGTATTAAGACCTAAATGATGTAATAATTATCTCTAAGTATAAAATATAAGGGCATCTGGTCAGATCGAGAACAAGAAGACATTTCATTTCTTTTCCACTCAAGCTAGGTTTTTGTAATTAGACAGCATTCATTTCAGGCCCCAGAAGGATTCAGAACAAGTAGAAATATGGTTAAGGCAAATTTCCTTTTCAGCCACAAATAACTAAAAACAGAATTTAAAAATGGACAGGAGAAAGGTTTGACTTTGTATAGATTTTTGGACCTTCATGTTTGAAACAGGTGGTCAACCAGAGTTTGGAAAATTCTAGAAAATTCTGAATGCAAGAATGAATCACTCACTGAAGTTGACAAGTGTCCATGATAAAAGGTTGGAAGGGCAACCAATATTGATGCCACAGACCTGTCAAGGTAACAAATGGGCCAAAACTAACCACACTGTGATACCAATTCAGTGTGTCCTCTTTTTTTTCTTTGAGAAAATAAAAGCCAAATTTATGACTAGTTTCAAACAAGAAATACATTTGTGGTTTTGGAAAAAGAGTGACAGGTTTAGCCTTATATGAGAAAAAGTCAAGGAAGGAAGCACCTGCAAGAGTCATTGCAAAATAAATGAATTACATTGTTGCCTCCATTATTATCACACATCAGGAAGAGGTCTTTACCGAATAATTCAACTTCATGGGCCATAATATAGTACCTTAAACTTTTAAAAAAGATTTATTTTTTTCTCCACTTACTATCAGTTACCTATGCCTACACAAAGCATATGTTTGAAACTCCTGTGTTTCCCAAAATGAGAATTGTATCAACTCCATATACACATTACAGTAATAAAAAGGTTTTATTAAATAAGGCTTAAACTTTCTCTGAAAAATGCAATAGGATATTGTTCATTTTACTTATTCTAGTAAATTGTCTTTCATTGAAAAAACTAGTTTCAGGACCAACAGTTGGTGTAATGGCTATGTCGCTGGACTCCTGTGTAGTTGACCATGGTTCGAATCCCAGATCCAGTGGCTGAAACTCACGCCAGGCGTTTGTGGGCATGCATGCCCAAGATCCCGAGAGGAGAATGGAGGAGAAGGGATTGTGGCATGGCCATCCCTCCTGCGGGGGTGTGATTTCTTGCTTCCTCTCTCTCTCTCCCTCTCTCTCGTCTTTCTGTCGAGCGCACACAGCCTATAACAAAAACCTCTCCAAAAAAAGAAAAAAGAAAAAGCTAGTTTCTACCTACAAAATTGTTTTAATCTCTTAATGGTTCTCAATCACGACCTAAATCTCTAGGCAGCCTGTGGAAAACTTTCCTTGGTATTATTAATATTATTATTTACTCGTTGGGAAAAATGCTGATCTTTAGAGTTCCACCACCTCATTCTGTTATCATCTGGAAAGACTTCAAGAATAAAACCTCCTTGTAGATACCAGTAGCCTCTCAGACATGATGGAGCTGGGTTGGTAGTTAGCATGGGTGATAGATACATCCATTACGTCTGTGTTTTTTGTAAATGAGCAGTTTTGAAGACGTCTTACTAAGCCCTCAACGTGCTGTTGTATTTCCACTGCGTCACCTTTGGACATGCCGTTTTGCTGTTTTGTTTGTGAGTCACACCATCTCCCTCCACTCCTCAACTTGAGTGTGGCCTTTCTCTCTGTGCCGCCATGTCTGGCTCACTGCCTCGGTCTTCAAAGAATGCTGCTGTTGGGAACCAGCAGTTAGCGTAATGGCAGCAGTTAGCGTAATGGCTATGTCGCTGAACTCCCACCTGGTCGACCACGGTTTGCATCCCCGACCCAGTGGCTTAAAACTCACGCCGGGCGCGTGTGCGTGCGTGCCCAAGATCCCGAGAGGAGAATGGAGGAGAAGGGATTGTGGCGTGACCATCCCCTCTGGGGAGTGATTTCTCGCTTTCTGTCTCTGTCTCTCTCTGTCTGTCTGGCGAGTGCACGCGCCCTAGAGCGAAAACCTCTCAAAAAAAAAAAAAAAAAAGACTGCCGCTGTGAGTTTGTGAGACAAAGGGCTTCCCTTTTTGTACTGAAGGTGCTTCTAATTTTCTCCTGTACATTCTTATGGCAATATTTGTATGAAATTTATTTTCCCTAGTAGAATCTAAGACTTGGACGTAAGGGACCCCCAACTAATATTACCAAGGTTTTACCCTAACAGGATCAGAGATATATGTAGGTTTCCATTTAGCACTCACTCACTCAGCCATCCATTCACCCTACAACTATTTATTGAATACTTAATCCTGATAGCAATGTTCGAGACACTGACATCATTTTAAAAAAGGCAGGCAGGGTGTATGACCCTCGACACTTAGACATTTATACAAGAGTGCCTGAAAAAAGGATGAAAGAAAGAATGAATTAATAAATGAATTATGGGACTAGATAAAAGTGTGCTTTGGGTTAAGAGTTGGACTAATCTAGATTCAAATCCTGGACCTGCTGCCTAAGCACTGGGTATTGTTGGAAACATTAGTAAATTACCCAGAAACTTATTTAATGATGATACCTGATACAATTTGTCATTTATTAATTGGGGACCAGCAGATTGCATGATGATCATGTCACTGAACTCCCACGTAGTCAACCACGGTTTGAGTTCCAGATGCAGTGGTCTGAAATTCACACTAGTTGTGGGGCCAGCAGTTAGCATAATGGCTTTGTCACTGGATTCCCATGTAGTCGACAGTGGTTCGAGTCCTGGACCTGGTGGCTTAAACTCGCTCTGGGGGCATGTGTGTGTGTGTGTGTGTGTCCAAGATCCTAAGAGGAAAATGGAGGAGAAGGGATTGCAGCGTGGCCATCCCCCCGGGGGGTGATTTCTCGCTTTCTGTCTTTCTGTCTCTCTCTGTCTTTCTGGCAACCACATGCACCCTACGGCACAAACCTCTCCAAAAGAAGAAAAAACAAATCACACTGGTTGTGTGTGTGTGTGTGTGTGTGTGTGTGCACATGTGCACGCATATACCGAAGATCCCAAGAGGAGGATAGAGGAGAAGGGATTGCTGCATGGCCATCCTCCCTGGGGGGCGGGGGGGGGGGTTTCTCACTTTCTGTTTTTCCAGTGAATGTATGCACCCTTAGCAAAAATCCCTCAAAAATAAATTAATAAATAAAGAGTGAATTCTTTATTTACTCCAAGTGGGTAAGAAATGACCTCTTAGTTATTCAAGACACACAAAAAGAAACAGTTTGACTGTTACGTTTGTAAACTAAAAAAAAAAAATCAAAGCTATTTAGAATATTAGCTCCTATAATCAGATTTAGAAAATTTTACTGGGGCTAGCAGGTGGCATGGTGGCTAAGGTACTGTATCCCATATGGTCAACCTTGTGGTTCAAATCCTGGACCTGGTAGCCTGACAGTCACACTGCTTGTGTGTGCACATGAGCCCAAAAAATCCCCAGAAGAACATCAAGGAAAAGGGATTGTGGTGTCGCCATCCTCCTTGGGGATGATTTCTCTCTTTCTCTCTCTTTCTCTGTATCTTTCTGCCTCTCTTCAGTAATACATACCTATATTAAAAAAAAAATCTAAAAAAAATTTAAAAAGATGTTTACAAAAAATTTTACTAGGTCAATATTTATTTAGTTTAACTTTCTAGATATGTTATTCCACATTTATAATTTTAATTATTAGATCTATTTTTAGCTTAAACCTAATAATTAAAATTCACTTGCACATTTTACTCTGTGATTGATCTCTTAGTAATAAAAACATAAATTTGAGTTAGTTAATGTTTAGTGAAATATATAACATATAATTAACTATTGAAATATTTTAATGAAGTCACATCCTACTCTTCCATAATTTTGCTTCTTTAATATTAGAAAGCATCTATAGAGATAGTACCTTCGGTTTTATTTTAGTATTGATAAAGGAAATGCATATGCACTTAATACTTTTGTCTTCACAAACACTTCTGGCTTAAGTAACAGTATCAATCTCACTGCAAGGAGAAGACCTTTCCTATAGTGATTTGCATATGAGTGATCAAAGGTCAAAGTAGCAGAGACTGTCAGGTGTCCACCAAAATTTTTTGTCCTTCTCTTTGGGGGAATGGGTTTTTATTCTATCCTGCGTTTTGTAGTTAAGTGTGGTTATGTGATTGAGCTCTTGCCAATGAAATGTTAGTGCAAGAAATTTGTGCCATTTCCAGTCCAGGGCCTTAGGAAAAGCTTGCTTACTTCACTAGCTGAACTCTACAGTATATAATCCTGCAACAAGCTGGACTGACCAGGCAGAGAACAGCTATGCACGAATGAATTTAGGACCAACACAAGTCACATCACTAAGTTCAATTTAACGGTGGTTTATAATACCTTCTGTATACTCAGGTATACTGCTCAAGGGGTGCAGAACACATCAACAAATAAAACAAATGCAGATCTTTTCTTATATAAAAACTTTGCTCCTAGTGAGGAAATACAGACAGTAAATAGTCAGAACAATAAGTTATTAAGTTACACATGGACACAAGCTGCAGATCATCCGTACATGCCTGGTGAATTGACTGGCTCTTTATCACATGCACTTTTCTGTTTGTCTAGAATTACATCCTTGTGACTCTTTGGATATAGAATTCCTGCTCCTTCTCTGGACCTTACTTTGAAGGCAAGTTCCTTAGAGAAACATTCGATGATTTTATAATATCTCCATCCAAACCATGCTGAGTGGCCTTTTACATACAGATCCAGTTCTCTGAATTTCTCCTTTATACTACTTATGAGTACTGATTCAGTGTCAGTTTTTTTCTGAGAGACTGTAAGCTTCCTGAGGGCAGGGGTTATTTCTGTCTAGATCACTGGTTCACCATTAATTTTTTTTTGAGAGGTTTTTGCTATAGGGCATGTGTGCTCACCACCACAAAGACAGAGAGAGACAGAGATCAGAAATCATCCCCCCCAGGGGAATGGCAACGCCACAATCCCTTCTCCTCCATTCTCTTCTCGGGATCTTGGGCACGCATGCACACATGCCTGGCGTAAGTTTAAGCCACCAGGTCCGGGACTCAAACCACAGGCTCACCACCACAAAGACAGAGAGACAGAGATCAGAAATCATCCCCCCAGGGGAATGGCAACGCCGCAATCCCTTCTCCTCCATTCTCCTCTCGGGATCTTGGGCACGCATGCACACATGCCTGGCGTAAGTTTAAGCCACCAGGTCCGGGACTCAAACCACAGTCAACTACATGGAAGTCCAGCAATATAGTCATTACGCCAACTGCTGGTCCCATCACCATTTAATCTTTAACCTGGAGAACTGAGCACATAAGATAAGAGAGTCTCAACAAACATTTGTTAAATGAATGAATGAATGAATGAATGACTAAGCCATGATGTCTCATTGTCAGAGATAAAGTATCTCAGAATATTTAGGCATGATTTTGGAAATAATTGAGCTTATTTTGGTTTATTTAATGCCAACAAAACATATACAAGTTGAATCAGCATTTAATGAATATGGAGTATTTGTCAAGCATTGTGTGATGTGTTGAGAAGGATACAATGATGAGTGAGACATGGCCCTTCCTCCTAGAGGCAGCAGTTTAGGTATTCTGCAGCCTTCCTGGCACTTGGCTGTGACTTAGTCAAGAGTGAATACAAGGGGCCAGCAGGTGTCATGGTAGTTAGGGCACTGGACTGCCACATGGTCAACCACAGTTCTACTGGCAGCCTGAAAATCACACTGGGCACGTGTCTATGCACACTAAAATTCCCAAGAGCTTAATGATGGAGAAGGGATTGGGTGTGGCCACCCTCCTTGGGAGATAATTTCTGACTTTCACTCTCTCTCACTCTCTCACTCTCTCTCTGGAATGTGCACACACCCTATGGCAAAAATCTCAAAAAAAAAAAAGAATGGATACTCATGAGACCATGCATACGATTCATAATAGTATATACTCAGTAAAATTGTTAAAATATATCTCTGAATGATATATTTTGTTATCCTGACTTAAAAACCAATATGTCTCAGTCAAACCTCAGTTCCTTGGATTTCATTTTTCACCTGTATTTGGTTTTTAGATATCTGTCTTGTTAACATAAACTAAAAATGGCTTACTTTTCAGAGTACCATAGATACATAGGTAACAGTGAATAAGGCAACCTAATGTGATAAAATAAGTACAGAACCAAAAGTAAATGGCTTTCTAGCAATATCTTTACCTCTCTGATAACACTCTTCACATCTGCACAGTTATTAGGGGAGACCTGATGAGGTCCAAGGTCTCATGAGAGTCTCCTTTTCAGTGAATCTTAGTACTCTGTGCACAGAGAATGTGAATGTATAGTAATTCTTGCAGCAGACTCTAGATTATTTACCCAAAAAGCTAGGTTATATATTTGAGGGTATATATTTGAACAGGGAATCAAAACTCCCAATGAATGATAGCAATAACATTTTCAATTAGAATCAGAATATTTCTGTATCCACCAGAAAGATTGTGTAGATAAAACCAAGCGTCTAATTGTCATTATCTTCAAAAGCCCCAATAGGTACAGATTCTTGTATATAATAAATTATTGAATTACTGCATTTTGTGTTTATTAACACCTTTAACTATGCTTAATATTTAGACCTCCATTATTTAAAATAATTATCCTCTTGATGCCAATTACACATCTCAGCAAAAACATGATCTGAAATCAGTTGCCTGCCCCAGTATTTTTAAGCCTTTATGTTAGAAGACATTTGAACTCCTTACACTATTAAAGCCTCAGGAAAAGTGCTGCTAGTTCAGAGTTTTGCTCTGTTTCGTTTTCAGTATGGTTTGGGATCTATGTTTGCTTATTCTCTCTCCTCTGCCTTTGCTTGAGGTGTTTTGTCTTGTTTCATCTTGCATCTGTTTTGCAGTTTATTGCTCTGGTGATAAATTTTAATTTATATTTAGTTTTTATTTCCAGGATATTTATTCTGTTTGTACTCACTGACTTACAGGCCAGGGTGGTGATTGTTATACAGTAGTTTACTTTTAAAAGAAATAGGACTGCTCAAGCAGCTAATACGGGAAGATGTATCACCAGCCTGAATAATTGTGACAACCATAGACCGTATCAGGGCCTGTTTGTTTGCACAATACCCTCCTGCATTAAGAAAGCCGTCCCAGCTGTCTTGGGCTCAGGAGTCACCCATTTCATCACTTGACACTGCAGCAGATGTTATGGATTGATAACAGACTTCACTTCATTCACTCCACATCTAAGATTACCTCTGGAAAAAAAAAAATCTAATAAAGTATAACCCTCCCAGCCATTTGTTAAAAAAAAAAAATCAGCAATCTATTCCCTTTTTTAGCACTAAATAGTGTTTTCCCCCCTCTTTGAATGCACATACTATTTTAAAAAGGCCATTTAACACATTCATTGCATGGTTTTCTGTAAGAAAAAAAAAATCAGTGAAAGGCAAGAATGTAATTATTTAATTGAATTAGAACCAGATCAGATTTAGAGTTGATGACTCATAGTCCCATTATATACAAAAGATGCTGCTTGCTTTTAATGATAGAGAGATGTACTATATTCACAAGTTTGTTAGAAATAAGGGCTTCTTCATTTCTGAACAACTGGGAAAAGAAGACTCAGTCTGGGATTTAAAAGGAGGTATAAAATCTGTATTAACTTGAATAGATTTCTTAGCTAAACAGCAGATTCTCCTCTTTAGTTTAGGAAATTCAAGGAAGCCTGTAAATGTAACACAAATAGGATTGACCATTGCTTAAAGATCATCCAATGGAACAGTCTGAAAAGTGGACATTTCCTACATACAAATAGATTTTATGAGAAAATGTGGATAAAAATGAATTAAAATGAACAATGGCCCTGTTTCTTAGATATAAAAGTGCTTTGTGCATAAACAGCATGGTTGTATTGTTCAGGTGGTAGAATAGCATGAGATTTAAGTGCTTTTCAAAATTAAGTGTGGCTGGAGGAGGGCAGCAGGTGGCACTGTGGTTAAGGTCACTGGACTCCCACATGGCTGACCCTAGCACGAGTCCCAGACTTGGTGGTTTGTTTTCTCACTCTCTCTCTCTCTTTGTCTTTCCCTCTCTGGTCAAAATAAAATAAAATGAATAGATAAATAAATAAATAAAGTTAAATAAAATAATTTCTTTTTTAAAATTACTTAATTTTATTTCTTCTTATTATTACTTTTCATTTAACCAAAGACACACACACACACACACACACACACACACACACACACACAGAGAGAGAGAG
>NW_006159757.1:4671184-4676207 GCF_000334495.1 Tupaia belangeri chinensis
CACAGTCGTCCAGCCAGGTGGGAGTCCAGCACCTTAACCACAACACTACCTGCTGGCACCTAAGTAAAATAATTCCTTTTTTTTTTTTTTTTTGGAGAGATTTTCACTGTAGGGTGCGTGCGCTCACCAGACAGACAGAGAGAGAGACATAGAGACAGAAAGCGAGTAATCACCCCCCAGGGGGGATGGTCACGCCGCAATCCCTTCTCCTCCATTCTCCTCTCGGGATCTTGGGCACGCACGCACATGCGCCCGGCGTGAGTTTTAAGCCACTGGGTCCGGGACACGAACCGCGGTCGACTACGTGGGAGTCCAGCGACATAGCCATTACGCTAACTGCTGGTTCCCAGTAAAATAATTCTTTAAAAAAAAAATTGAGTGTGGCTGAAGAAGGTATGTAGATCCACAAAACTGCATTTCATCTCAGGGATTGAACTGTCACACAGAAACTTCCAGTCTGCATTGTGCACTCAGGCATTTCCCACTATTCCTTCTAGCTCTCTAATGTAAAGCTAGCTCCTCTGGAACAACTATTTGCCTAGGAACCCTGCACGTACCCATGTACCTTCACCTGTCAGCAAAGTAAGCACCTTCTGAAGAATATGGAGATGCTCAGGGTTTGGGGACAAGGATAGAAAAGAAAGGATAGAGAATGTGCATCCTATGTCAAGAGAGTTTTGATTAGAGAGATGCATTATATTCTTTTTCAGGAATGTAGCATTTTAAAAAGTCACAATGTATAATCATGTTTATGACAAAATTTTTGTTTTATCCTCTCTCACATGAGAATAGTCTACAAAGGGCGGCTAGCTACCCTGGTTTACCATGTAGAAACTGAGTCTCAGGGAGATTAGAAGACTTATGTAAGGTCTTACAGCTAGTAAATGACACTTTTAAACCCCACCTTTCAGTGTCTAATCAAACATTACTTCTACTATATCTTATAGACTCCAAGTGACAGTGATGGACATTGTTTAAATACTGTTGTTCACTCCATCACCTATTCTATTGAACCTGGTACTAGGAACAAAAATAAGATGATTGCATTGGTATCTTTTCTCCTTTTTCTTTTAGAGATGGCCAGCAGCATTGGCCAAGTAGCAGCGGTTCATGGGCCAGGGAAGAAGAAAGAGAGAAGGAACCACCACAAACTCAGCTGGGGTCTACCACAGTGAATTTCATGCATGACATCAGTCTCAACAGATACAAGGTAACCCACCATAGGCAGATGAATTTTGAACCTTCATGAAAGAAAAAAAACATGACAGTATTGATTAGAAGAGACTTTGACTAAGTGTTTTAAAGCATGCAGAGAAGAGTTATTTATGTATCTTACTCTCATTGAATGTTGGTCATTAGTTTCGTTCCTTATGTAGATGGGGATGAGAGGCATTATTCTGGCCGTGTTGATGATCATGGCTCAAGATACTCAAAAAAGCAAGTTGTTTTAAATCCAGAAATATACAGCCTAGTATCACTGGAAATATTGCAGTATTCAAGTGCTGCTTTTAAGAAGAATTGATTTCCTGACATGAGAATCCTGTATGTCAAAATGAGAACTGAAGAGACAATGAGCACAGCCTTGGTTCCAACAGGCACCAATGTCTGAGGAGGAGGAAGACACTAGGGAAAAGAGTGATTCTCTTAAAAGCAACATAGGTGAGGCATGGGGTAAAGGATACTTCCCACCTCCCACACTGAGAAAACTAGAAAAAAGAAAAAAACATACAAAATTCTAGATCTCCAAACAAATCAAGCCAGGCTTTGCAAAATCTTCAGGGCCATTATGGGGATGGCAGGCCAAGTGGCAAAGGTAGAGTTTCCTCTTTAAGACAGAAATAGATTTTGTCAAGAAAAATTCAGCACCCTGTTCAAGAAGGGAAATGGGGGAACCAGCAGTTAGCATAATGGCTATGTTGCTGGATTCCCACGTAGTTGACCGCGGTTCACGTCCCAGACCCAGTGGCTTAAAACTCACGCCCGGTGCGTGTGCGTGCATGCCCAAGATCCCAAGAGGAGAATGGAGGAGAAGGGATTGCGGTGTGACCATCCCCTCTGGGGGGTGACTTCTCGCTTTCTGTCTCTATGTCTCTCTCTGTCTGTCTGGCGAGTGCACACGCCCCATAGCGAAAACGCGCGACCCACAGCGAAAACCCCGCAAAAAAAAAAAAAAAAAAAAAAAAGAAGGGAAATGGTAATCTCTAAAGATATAAGACTTCAGAATTAATGCTGCTCAGGGAGCCTGATTGACCAGGACCCCACAAAGTGGTAGGGACAAGAATTACCATTTACATCCAGTTGTGGTAAGGCTGCTCTGGAAATGAGCAGAGGTTGATAATGAAAGTAGCAGACATCAAGCTGACTGAAGTCTTCTTGTCCTGCAAATATAAAAGTATTGTCAGTAAGAAAATATTTATTCCCATATTTTATCACTTGTACATCATCCATGCTTTCACATATTAACATATTTGAAATGAAATAAGGGTACATCAAATTGGTGATTTCTCATAGTTACAATTAGTGGTGTTTTTTCCTTTCTTGGTAACATAATTTAATGGTGCTTTTTACGGTAGAAGGAGTTTACATTTGTTCAAATATCATGTGTCTATTATTAAATAACCAAACCAAAACAAAACAAAGAACAAAAAAACAAGTCAAGTGAGATACCTGGATCCAGACAAATAGAATCCGAGACTTCTCATGACAGCGGAAATAAACAGGAAACTCTAGAAAACTGTGAGATGAACAATTAATAAAAATGAAAAGGTTCTGGCAAAAGGGTAATACATTATTTGACTGAGCTGAAGACTTATAAATTGACTTTCCATTTGTAATTGTACCTATATGATTATTAGCATTGGAGGGCATGCTTTATTTTAATTTTAATTAGTATAGCAAAGAAAAGATGCAAATTGGAATACGAGGCCAGACTATAGAGCCAGCATGCTGATGCTGGTTGGAGAAGTTTCTCAATTCATTAAACTGTGAAGGTGGGAGAATTCTTAAGAGCTTGTAGTAGATGTAAATGATTTGAACATACCTTGGGAGATTTTAATCATAAAAGGGAATCTCAGAGTGGAAACTTTTATTTTTTAAATCTCGTTTAAATGGCATTTTTTCACTGTATAAAATTATGAGTGCTTCTGAAAAGTTCTATGCTACATTAAAGAAATTTTAAAGAATATGAAATTTAATAAGCCGTGAGAAGAGCTCTTTTATAACATGAGTAAATGTTCTCCATTTATCTCTCCTGTGTATTCGAATTGTCAAGTTAATATACACCTACAGTTAAAATGGTAATCGTGATGATATAAAACCACTGATTAGCTCTAGCTCTGTGATCAGCCTTATATGTGAAGTAGTCAAAGATGAAACTCATGGCCTTAAGGAGATTGCATTGTAAGACAGAAATAAAATATGAAGAGAGTTCGCAATCATAGGAGATCATATCTGGAATGACTTTGGGATGAAAGTGAAAATGTTCTCAGTTGGCAGGAAAGGAAAGCAATAATGCAATGTTTCTCTAGGTCATGAAAATGTGTCCTTTAGTCCTCCCAACTAAGGTCTTAGAATTTCATGATCTTCTTAGAGACACCATAATGTTTTTACTTGATCTATTGCCAATGAGTTGTCAGGGGCTGCAAGAGGGCTTTTGTCTTTGAGATTCCATGATGACCTACAAATTTCTGAACCCCTTATGAACAATCCTCACCTACCCAGTAGTTTGTGAACTACAAAGAAGCTACGCTGGGGAACTAAATTATTTTTTCCTTAGAAGAAGGCAGACACAATCTAGAAGAAACTGGGAACTACAGATCCTCATTTCCATTTTCACCACAGAGGAAATGTTTTGCCAGTTACTTCCTCATCAGTCTACAGAGATCAAAACAATTACGCTTCTACCAGTTGATGACATTCTACTTCCTGAGAAATGCAAAAAAATAACCCTGATTTATATGGGTGATGAGGGAACTGAAAACAATGAATAGGCAGGGGAAAGCAACAACTTAGTCTTGGTAACCCAAGGCAGCTGGTAGATCCAACTGAAGTAGAATTTATTGAAGAATCATTCATGACATTGACCAAAAAGTAATGACATTGCTCAAGTAGATCACATGCAAAAAAATCACAACTCTTAAAAAGGTAAAGAGAAAATTTCACTTTTAGAAGTTTAATAGAGGAACTAACAAGTAATAAATGTCAGTGCAAGTTAAATAAAATCTTCTAACACAAAACAATACCACAAAGAGACAAAAGATGAGTGTCATGAGGAAAAGAAAAGCAACTTGTAACACAGGAGCTAGAGGTTTGTGAGGAAAAGGGAGTGAAATAGGTGAGATAAAAGTATAATTTTCTGTAATTATTAGACTACATTAGAAAAAAAAAAATATCCTGAACTAAAGACTGGAGTTACTAAGCTGCCAGGGCTTCTCAAGTTTAGGCCAATAAATTAGAAATGACATATTTTTATAGCCTGATGGAAACATTGAATTGAAAATAAAAGGAATTGTCATATATATCAGGTAAAGTTATTGAAAGAAGAAAGTACCAGGATAGCAAGACTTCTTATTTATTACGTGAAACTAGAGCACAGTGGAATAACATCCACAAGCTACAGTGATGAAAACCTAGAAAATTCTAAGAGCCAACTAGCAGTTAGGGCTAGAAAACTATATGTAGACAGACATGATTTATTATAAAAAATTAATTTCCTAATTCAGAAAATAGAACTAAAGCAATTGTCTTTACTTTGTAAAAGCTTCCTCCCCACACACAGAAACACATATTTATAGTGTTTTAATTAAAACACAAATAAGTTTTGGTTCAGCCTCTGTTTATTCCCGGAACGTAGGGCATAAAGAGAGGAGTCCTAGACAAGAATTAAAACACAAGGGTTAGAGTTTCACAAGTTCAAGTAGTAGACCCTGAGTGCTGATGCTGGAGAAAATTGGAGAGGAAGTGTTGTTAAAATAGGCACAGGTCTTTAGACTGCTGGACCATTCTCACCTGGTCATGGGAAAGA
>NW_006159757.1:4676803-4693060 GCF_000334495.1 Tupaia belangeri chinensis
AAAGAGTTCACTTGGGCCAGGAGGCTCCAGCAAGGACAACAGCATTCACATGGGCCAGCAACATGTTCTGTTGCCTCAGGTTTAAGAGAAAATCCAACTTTGGGATCTTGTTAGGTTGAGAGCAGCCAAGAAAGTGGGAGCTAGGAAGTGTTGCCACACTGAAGATTGCCAGAAGTTTAGGTGCTGCAACAATCCCAGGCAAGAAGTTTGAGTGGCATTTCTATATCATTCCATATTTTTTAAAAATTCAACTTTAGACTCACTAAGGATTTAAATATAAATTTTAAAGGTAATAACTTTGAGGGAACAGCAGTTGGCATAATGACTATGCCTCTGGACTCCCATGTAGCCGACCGTGGTTTGAGTCCTAGACTCGGGCTTAAATTCATGCCTGATGCATGAGTGTGCATTCCCAAAATCCTGAGAGGAGAATGGAGTAGAAGGGATTGCAGTGTGGCCATCCCCTGTGGGGGGTGATTTCTTGTTTTCTGTCCCTCTGTCTCTCTCTGTCTTTCTGGTGAGCCCACACACTCTATAGCAAAAACCTCTCCTCCAAAAAAAAAAAAAAAAGATAATAACTTTGAGAAAAAAACATAGGTGCACATGCTTTAGTCCTTGAGTTGAGGAAAGGTGTTTTAAAACAAATCTCAAAAAAACTTTGGCCATTAAGGGAAAGTTTTGATAAATTTTCCTGTCTTGAATTAAGAAGTATATCATTAAAAGAGATATTACAGAAAGTAAAAACACAAATTAAAAAGTTAGAGGAGAGGGGCCAGCAGATGATATAATGTTTACATCACTGGACTTCCACATAGCTGACTGCAGTTTGAGTCCTGGACCTGGGGGCTTAAAAGTCATACTGGGCACATGTACCTGCGTGGTCGAAAGAGGAAAATGGGGAGAAGGGATTGTGGGATGGCCATCCTCCCTGGAGGGAGTGATTTCTTGCTTTCTGTCTCTCTCTCTCTCTCTCTCTCTGGTAAGCATATGTGCCTCATAGGAAAAAAATCTATCTAAAAATCAAACAAACAAAATCCTCAGAGATAGTACAGCACATTCAACCAACAAGGGAGTAGCATCGGGTATATATAAAGAATTCCTCTCAAAACAGCAATAACGGAACCAGCAGTTAGTGTAATGGCTATGTTGCTGGACTCCCACGTAGTCGACTGCAGTTCACGTCCCGGACCCGGTGGCTTAAAACTCACGCCGGGCGCGTGTGCGTGCGTGCCTAAGATCCCGAGAGGAGAACGGAGGAGAAGGGATTGTGGTGTGACCATCCCCCCTGGGGGGTGATTTCTCGCTTTCTGTCTCTATGTCTCTCTCTGTCTGTCTGGTGAGCGCAATAACAGCATGAGACAATCTGAAAAAATGAGTGAGAAGAACCATGACTAGGTATCCATATGAAATGAAAATACATGTTGAAAATAAACATGAGAAAATATACTTAAATTAGTAGTGATCCAAAATGAAAATCAAGGTGACAATGAATTAAGATTTTAATCACATTATCTTGGTTTAAAAAAAAAAAAAGTCTGCTAATACCTAGAGTTGAAGAGAATGCAGTAAACAGCTGTAAAAGTTTTGTGTAGTCCCTTTGAAACATTTTTGTGTTTATCTCCTAAACTTCACATTTTACAATATAACCCAGAAATCTCACACTTACAAATATATCCAAGTACAAAACTTGTATAAGAATTAAGGAAGGTAGATGAACACACTGTGAAATATTTATGAAATATAATATTACACAACAATAAAAATAAATGGACTAGATGAACTCTTAACAATTTGAGTGAATGTTAGAGGGTAGGAGGTGGCATAGTGGAGAGGCACTGGATGCCCATGTAGTCGACTGAGGTTTGAGTCCATGACCTAGTGGCTTGAAAGTCATGCCAGGAGCATGTGCATGTGTGCCCCAAAATCCTGAGAGGAGAATGGAAGAGAAGGGACTGTGGAATGGCCATCCCTGATGGGGAATAATTTCTCGCCTTCTATCTTTCTGTCTCTCCAGCAAGTGCATGCACCCTTAGCAAACAAAACAAAACAAACAAAAACACAAAATTCTCAAACAACAAAAAACAAAAGCCAATTTGAGTGAATGTCAACATGATACATTTTTTATTAATGTAACAACAACTTTTTTCTTTAGTTTTAAAAACATCACTTTTTATTAATGTCACAACAACTTTTTTCTTTAGTTTTAAAAACATTTTTTGTTGTTGCAAGAGGGCACATGAATTCAGCAGAGAGAGGCAGAAAGAGGAAAGAAGAAAGGGGTGGGGGATCATCATGGTGCGACACCTTCTCCTCCATTTCTCCTTCCTTTAGAGATTTTTGGGCACACAGACACACACACACACACACACAGCAGGAGTATTTCTCAGGCCTCTGGGTCCAGGACTCAAACCACACAGTTGGCCATGTAGAATTTGGTTGTTTTAATCACCAATCCATTGAGCCACACCACCCCTTCAAAATTTTTAAATGTATGTTTCAATTCATGTAATAATATACAACATACTGCAATAAAAGTAATGTTAGAAGAAAGAAAATAAAAAGTGAACACGTATTTAGGGTCATGCTGCCTTGGCTGTGGTGGAGGCAGAGGTATGGGCTGATAGGAGAACAAAGCAATTAAATACACATTATTGCTTTACTTTTAGTGTTTATTTTGCCTGATAGTTTTGCAGATTTTTGCTGCTTTATTAGTGTTTGTTGTTGTTGTTTTTGTTTGTTAGTTTATGTTTGTTTTGCTTTAAAATAAGCCAATGTACTATAAACCAGAGTAATAATTAAGTCTATTCTCTGTGGTTGAAGGCCCATGACCTCCAATAGCCTTTTTTTTTTTTTTTCCCCAGTTTTTGCTATAGGGTATGTGCACTTAACAGAGAGAGAAAGAGAAAGTGACAAATCACCTTCCAAAGGTGATGGCCATGCTGTGATCCCTTCTCCTCCATTCTCCTCTTGGGATTTGGGGCATGCACACACATGCTCCCAGCAGGATGTTCAAGTTGCCAGTCCAGTACTCGAACCGTGCTGTCAGCCTGGTGCTTTAACCTCCACACTCTCTGCTGGTCCAATCTCCAATTTTTTTTTTTTTTTCTTTAGAAGTCTTTGCCATAGTATGCGTGCACTTGCCAGAGAGTGAGAGAGAGGGAGATAAAGACAGTGAGAGGGAAAGTGAGAAATCACTTCCTAGAGGGAAGGGCCACACCTCTATTCTCTCTCCTCCATTCTCCTCCTGGGATCTTGGGCATGCAGGCAAATGCTCCTGGCATGATTTTTTTTTTTCTTTAAAAAGGCATGTGTGCTCGCTGGACAGAGAGAGACAGTGAGAGAGAAAGTTAGAAATCACTTCCAAGAGTGGAAGGCCACACCATGATCTCTTCTCCTCCATTCTCCTCCCAGGATCTTGGGCACACACACACACACACATGCCCGGTGTGATTTTTCAAGCCACTGGGTCCAGGACTCGAACTGTGGTCAACTATGTGGGAATCCAGCAACATAAATGCTACACCATCTGCTGGCCTCTCTCCTCCAACTTTTTAAGTAAGGATTGAAAGGGATTGTTTTAGCAAATGTAAATAAAAAAAAACACAGGGGGGCTGGATGGTGGGGTCCGACAGTAAAATACAGCACTCTGCAAGGCAATCCCAGTTGGTTCCCAGTTTAAGTCTGGAGACCTCCTTGAGTAGCCAGGTGCTTGTGTGCTCGTGGTCTAGGGCTGGCTGCAAGCTGGGGGTAGAACATGGTGTCAGGACTTTGTTGAGAGTATGTGCTCTCTTTCTTTGTCTCTCTATCTCTGTCTCTCTCATAGAAGAGATAGATCAGTAAAATTTAAAACTTAAAAAAATATCTTTAGTGAAATTTTAAATGTCCAGCAGCAGAATTCATGCCTAAAGTATTAAGCAGGACCAAGAAAAGCTTCCCATATGATAGTCTTTAATACACATCATGACAACTGGATCATCAACACGCACACCAAGCCATACAAAGCAAAATACATAAAGACAGTTATGTAGAGAGTGATGGAGACGTTTACTCTAATATAAAGGAAGAGGTAATGTTTCCCTTTATGAATAAAGAGATTTAAAATATATAAAAGGAAATAGGATATTTAAACAATATCACCAACAATATCGATGAAAACATATAAAACATATAAAACATTGCACAAGTTAAAAAAGAGTGTGCATTCTTTTCTTCAAGCCATGGATCATGTATAAGAGTTGCTCATGTGCTTAACCTAGAAAATAACTCCAATAAACTAAAAAAGTCAAGACTTCCCCACCTACATGGTCTGAATATAGCCCCACATATCAAAAACAAAAACAACAGCAACAAAAATAACCTCTTTCTTTGTCTCTCTATCTCTGTCTCTCTCATAGAAGAGATAGATCAGTAAAATTTAAAACTTAAAAAAATATCTTTAGTGAAATTTTAAATGTCCAGCAGCAGAATTCATGCCTAAAGTATTAAGCAGGACCAAGAAAAGCTTCCTATATGATAATCTTTAACACACATCATGACAACTGGATCATCAACACGCACACCAAGCCATACAAAGCAAAATACATAAAGACAGTTATGTAGAGAGTGATGGAGACGTTTACTCTAATATAAAGGAAGAGGTAATGTTTCCCTTTATGAATAAAGAGATTTAAAATATAAAAAAGGAAATAGGATATTTAAACAATATCACCAATATCGATGAAAACATATAAAACATATAAAACATTGCACAAGTTAAAAAAGAGTGTGCATTCTTTTCTTCAAGCCATGGATCATGTATAAGAGTTGCTCATGTGCTTAACCTAGAAAATAACTCCAATAAACTAAAAAAGTCAAGACTTCCCCACCTACATGGTCTGAATATAGCCCCACATATCAAAAACAAAAACAACAGCAACAAAAATAACCTAAATCTTTTTTAACTGCTTGGAGTTCAAGCAATTTTCTCAAAGAATTACAGGACCAAGAGGAAGTTTCAAAACCACTAAATATTTTTCAGGGAAAAGGAATGGAGAGCACAATCCATCTCGATCTTGGCAACAGACAAAAGCATGCAGAGGGAGTGAAATCTATTGCACATCAACATTCCTGAAGAGAATCCACATAAACCGAGTTTGGATGCCCAGGAGAAGGGTAGTCTGAGTGGAAATGTGGCCACTCGGACTTGTATTAGGAGAAGGGTCATAGGAAAAGTTGTCAGGACAGACTTAAAGAAGAAATACCTTTCTCAAGCCATACCAAAGGTGTTTAGAACAGTTCAAAGGAAGAAACATGAGAAATTGTTTGAGAAGGAGAACTTAGAAGACTGGAGGTCACCTTGAAAATGTGGGTGAGATGACAGGTTGCAATCAAATACAAGATTCCAGGATTCTTAGTAAGACAGAAAAATAATTAATGTGCAATGTTTTGTCATATCTTCATGCATCTGCTGACTGCTATTTTTTCAAAACCTCCCAAGCATGACCACTGAACAGAATAATGTTCACATTTTTTTCTCTTCTTTTCTCCTTTTAATTCTTTTTAATAAACAGTTGGGGAAAAAACAAATAAGTAAAGGGAAAAAAAAAGAGAAATTGAAGCTGCACCCTGGTAGGTAGTGAAAGAAAGAGGTGCTTTTGTTTTGAAAGACGTGCCTTTGCTTCATTTGCTGAAAGCTGGCTGGTGGAAGGCCACTTCGAAAAGAAATTCCACTTCGACTATGTGGTTCTGCAGCAGTTTCTTTTTTGATACAACCGCAGCGGAAGGGCATTGTCATACCCGATAAAAGGTTGTTATTGGAACAAAAAAAAAAAAATGTGTTTTTTTCTTTCCCATGTAATATGTAATAAAACTATTCTATGAAGTCTCAATGAACTCTCTCAATTGAGAAAAATACAGACAATTTTCATTATAAGTGAATGTCTCCAATTCATTCCTTTTCTATGGAAGGAAGACATGCAACAGTAACTTACTGTAGGCCACATTTCATAAGATACAATCTATTCCATTATTCTTGTGTATGTTTCATATGAAAAATGTTATGAAGTTTTTTTCCCTCACAAAAATACATATTCCCTTATCTCATTAAGTTCCTATCTCACACAACACCCAATCCCCTGCTGTTGCTCAGCCCCCCTGTTGCCCCAGCAGGGTCCCCCAGACCGTATTGCTATTTCAAAAGTATAAAAGAAATGCATGCATTTTGTACACACACAGTCAGTCCATTATTCAATTTAAAATCTCTGGCAAATGTAGATGAAATTCTGAGAATGAAATGAACCTGGTTTTGGTTGACTGCGCCTGATGAGATTCAGCATTATCTCTAAAATGCTATGACTTACATTTTTTGTTGTATATAGAATGCAATATTTGTTTCCATAGATTATAGTATTTTAGTCTAGTGATGATCTTATTCTAGGCAGACGCACCCACATGAAAAGTTAGTCGAAGAGAGCATTACAACTCTGAACTTTGCATCTGATATAATACATTAATATCTTTAATTTTTATGTTTGCTTAATTATAGAGTGAGTGCAATCTTATTTTTGAAAAATCAAATGCTGTAAATTATATAAACCCCAAACTGGAAGCTTTCTACTCTTCTTCTCTTTTATCAGCAAATCCATTTCTGGATATTGATTGTTAAAAATTTAGTATTAATCCTTCACATACACAGACACTTTACTTATCAACAACCCCTGACATACATAAATATTCATGTGTGATTTATAGATTTTTAATTCTTTTTAAAAGTATAAATCTGTAAATACTATTCTAAATAAACAGTTTCTGCTTGGAGTATTACCAATGAATCCCCATGTTTCTATATGCAGGTCTACTCTACTTTTTGAATAGGTAATATTTGTTCTGACTCTTAAAATCAAAGCTACTATTAACATAATTTTATATAAATGTTTGACTATATTTGATTGCGGGGTCAGAGAATGTTTATGTTTTATTTTGATAAAGCATGTATTATAATTTAATGAGATGCAATTTTATTTATAAAACTTCAAATGCCTTATATAAAGTACCCCAACTCAGTTACCTACGCTACGTGCATTATTTAACTCAGGATTCTGGTAGCTAGGAAGTCCAGAGGCTCAAGACTAGCATCTGGCTGACTTACATTACAATATGGCTGACAGAAGTACAGAAGATGACAGACAAGTGGAGAAAAAAAAAAAAAAAAAAAAAAGACTTGGAAGTATTCAGCTTCCTTTTGTAACAACTCACTCTTACTCTTGGAACTAACTCCTCATTAGAGCTAAAAGGAACTCAGCCTTGTGAAATCCATTCATGAGGGTGATGGCTAAACGATGTAGTCCACTGCCCACTAACCAGGTACCAGCCCAGTGCTTCTGGACTTACTAGCCACTAGAATCATGAGTCAAAGAAACCTCTATTTTTTGTAGGTCACCTGGTCTCAGGTATTTCCTTTACCGGCACAATAGCTTCTTAAGAACTCTCAAGAAATAGAATGCAAGAAAATGACCTATCTGCTGTGGATTAATTTTAATTAGTATACTACTTCCAGTATTAAGTTTTGTGAAAGAAAATATAAGGTGTCAAAATTGAAGTTATATTATAAGTCGAGAAAATATTTGCTTAACTCAGCTGTCTAGTTTACCCTATAGACACATAGTGGCCTCATTTAACTAACTACATTTCTTCTCTCATGCATTATGAGGTTCTCCAAATGTCAACCAACTGATAACATTCTTGTATTTATATATACATACACACATACATGAAAGGACTTCAAGAAGTTCATTTATATATACACACATACACACATACATGAAAGGACTTCAAGAAGTTCATCAAAAATTAGAATTAAAGTATAAGTTTACTTTGGCACTAGAAAAATTTTCAATGTATATGATTTTTAATAATATACATTTTCTATAAGCTTTTTGAAGCCCTCTCATTTATATATTTAATTTTGAATGCATGTGTGCAAAGAAGTGCTTTGTTAAAGGAGTCAAAAGACCAAATATCATTAGTTTAGCTCTATCAAACATAATGGAGAATAAATCATCAAATTTGGGAGACTGTATGGAAATTCTGTATCTTGATAACTATATAACTGACAAATGCCTGATCACTTAAAATCAAGACATATTATAAATCAATAGTCAAAGTCAGCTAGCTATTCAACAAGTATGTTTTGAATTTCTATATTTGAAGTAAAAAAAGATGTATTTTCCTAGTAGCTTGAATTAGTTTTTTTTTTTTTTTTTTTTTTTGGAGAGGTTTTCGCTATAGGGCGCGTGCGCTCACCAGACAGACAGAGAGAGACATAGAGACAGAAAGCGAGAAATCACCCCCCAGGGGGGATGGTCATGCCGCAATCCCTTCTCCTCCATTCTCCTCTCAGGATCTTGGGCACGCACGCACACGCACCCAGCGTGAGTTTAAGCCACCGGGTCCAGGACTCGAACCACGGTCGACTACATGGGAGTTCAGCAATATAGCCATTACGCTAACTGCTGGTCCCCCTAGTAGCTTGAATTAGAATCTCACTTAACCTATTTGCATTTAAAAACACTTTAATACGTCTGTATTAATAATGATAATGGTAAATATTTTTTGCAGCACTTTCTATTATATACATTGATTCATTTTATCTACTTGAGAACCTATGAAGTTGCTTTATGAGTGAGAAAAAATGAAACACAGAGAGGTTAAACAATCGGCCCAATGTCACACTAAAGACAGAACAGAGTCTGGATTAAAATTCAGACAATCTTGCCACAACTCTTTATTATCAAGATTATTATATTATCTCTCTTCTAAACCTTGACTGAGAGTTAATCACTGTAAAATGTAGGGTTTTTTTTTTTTTTTTCAGGTAAACTGCTTGAGTTTCCTGTGTATTCTGGTTATCAGTTCCTTATCTGGTGTACAGTCTACAAAAATATTCTCCCATTTTGAGGGCTGTTGATTCACACTAATTACTGTATATTCTGGTGTGCAGAAACTTCTTAATCTGATGTAATACCATTTGTTTATTTTTGGGATTATTGCTTGTGCTTTTGGGGTCTTATTAAAAAGTCTTTGCCTACCCTTTGTCTCCCAAGATTTCTCCTGTGTTTTCCAGAAGTACTTTTATAGTTTAAGTCTTAGGTTTAGATAGATCTTTGATCCACTCTGATTTGATTTTTGTTAATGTTGAAAGTTACGGGTCCAGATTCATCTTTCTGCAGGAGATATCCCGTTTTTCCAGCACCATTTGCTAAAGAGATTTTCCTTTTTCCATTGAATTGACTGGTACACTTTCTCAAAGATCATTTTGGTGTATGTTCTGCGGTTTATTTCTGGAGTCTCTATTCTGTTCTATTGGTCCACACAACTGTTTTTGTGTCAATACTACGCTGTTTTGATTTACACAACTTTGTAATATATTTTGGAGTCAAGGAAAGAGATGCCACCTACTCCACTCTTCTTGTGTAAGATTTCTTTGGCAATATGGGGTCTTTTTATGATTCCAGACAAATTCCATGATTGTCTTTTCTAGACCTGTGTTACTATTATTTTTTTCAAAGAACTGATGACATGAGCCAACTGTATTTGAACTTAAGTAAAAGAAAGGAGAAGAGAGCTCCTGAATAGAAATGAGTGGCTATGAGTTGTGTGCAAGGTCTTCTAAACTTCCATTTAAAAAAAATTATAAGATATTTAATGTGAATGACTTCTGGTTGAGACTGGTGGAAGACAGAGGTTTACATCCAGAACAGTACAGGATAAAAATTGAGAGTGCTCTGCGTGCCCAAGACCCCAAGAGGAGAATGGAAGAGAGTGCTCAGTTTTGGGGTATAGACGCCAAGTAGGAAAGGCATTCACATAATAGAGAAATACTTTTGGAGAGGTGAGATTCAAAGTTTAAATTATCACAGGGTATGTAATGGGATGTCATGGCTGGCTTATGTAGCTGGTTTATGTAGATACCCACTGGGGAGAACTTTACTCATCTCTGTGCTTCATCTACTGAATGCCAAGCAGTGATTAAAATTTAGGAATTTAAAGATATGCATCAAATCAATAAGCTAGGAAGACCTGAATGACTCTCGGAGAAGAATGAGGTGAGGGGCTTGGGGCTGGGATGGAACATGGTATGGAAAATTGCCCTGAAATATGGCACTTGACCCTGAACTAGAAAAGATTTCTGGAGAACACGTATAAGACCCTGAGAGAGAAAAAAGTATGGTTACAATGAAGAGGATCTATTTCATTAGATAGAAAATAAACACTATTTAAGTGTTTACAAACAAAACAGCTCCAGTCATTGACTGTGACTTTTTTAATCCATCTTTCAAACCATTAATTGATTGAGATAATCTGAAGTGTAGAAATGAATTTAGTGACTTAATAGTCAACTTTAAAGTTAATAATTATTTCTTTAAAAAAACACTTTATTGAAGTATGATTGACCTATAAAAATGTATGTATTTAATGTATAAAACTTGATGAGTTTGAAAATTAAGTATACACCTATGAAAATATCTGTACTCTCTATGCCATATGTTCAACTTCAAAAACTTTTTCATTCCCTCTTTATTTAATATTATATATTTGTGATAAGTACACTACATATAACATCTACCCCCTTAAAATTATTAGGTTTAAAACACATTATTGTTAATGATAGACATTATGCTGTACAATAGATGTCTAGGACTTGTTTATATTGCATTCGTGCAATTTTATTCCTGTTGACTAATAGCTCCCATTTGTCCTTTCACTTGCCAACTGTCATTCTCTTCTCCATTTCTGAGTTTAACTATTTTATATCCCCCATATAAGTACTATACTGTAATATATATTCTTCTGAGATTGGCCTATTTTATTTGACATGATATCCTTCGACTTCTTTTGAGTTATTGCAAATGACATCATTTTCTGTTTCAGTAATGCTGAGTAATATTCGACTATATTAAAAAAAAAAAAAGAACATAGACCAGTGTGACAGAATAGAGAGGCCAGATGTAAGCCCATATATGGACATTCAGCTGATCTTGACAAGGGTATCAAAAACACACAATTGGGATAGAAAAGTCTGTTCTATAATAGTGATGAGTAAACTGAATAGCAACATGCCAAATAATAAAATTGCACCCTTACATGACACCAAAACTAAAAATTTACTCAGAAAGAATTAAGGAATTTAATGTAAGACTTGAAACTGTGGAACTTCTTGGAAAAAGCATAGGAGACAATCTTCTTGACAATGGTCTTGGTAATTATTTCTTAAATATGACCTCAACAAAATAGTGAACAAAAACAGAAACAGACAAATGAAACTATCAAACCCAAAAGCTTCTTCACAGCGAAGAAAATAATGAACAGAGTGAAAAGACAATCTACAGAATGGAAGAAAAGTTTTTTCAAATCATATATATGATAAGGGATTGATATCTATATGCAAGAAATGCCTACAATTCAATAGCAAGAACACAAACAATTCTATTTACAAGATAGGCAGTGACCCTGAATAGACATTTTTCAAAATAAGACATACAAATGGTCAACAAATATATAAAGAAGTGCTTAACTTCACTAATATTTGAAATGACTAAGTAGCTTTTATAAAAGTTAGATAATTCACTAATCAGGGAAATACAAAGCAAAACCAAATTAAGATATCATCTTACACCTGTTAGGATGTCTATTAGCAAAAACCGTAACTGTTGAGAAGTGTATGGAGAAAAGGGGAATGTTTCTATACTGTTGGCAGGAAAGTAAATTGGGGCAAACGTGAGATGGAAAACATGGAAAATACTCAAAATTTCAAAATAGAGCTATTATATAATTTATCAATACCATTTTTCCAAGAAATAAGAATCTTGAAGCAATATCTGCAGTGTCATGTATATTGTAGTATTATATAGAACATCCAAGATGTGGAAGTAACCTAAAAATTCATAGATACTGGATAAGAGTGTAAAGACAGTGTAATATATCCATATGATAATTTTGTTTCTGTTGAATTGATACATCATATCAGAATATATGTCCATACTAAAAAAAAAAGAATATTGTACACTTCCATAGCTTAATTTAGGTAGAACATACTGCTATAAACAGAGAAAATATCGTACAAAATATAGGAGTAGTACTTTGCTAAGAATCAGGCATTTAGTTGGTACAGAAGTGAATCAAGAACTGTTAAACTTATCTGTGTTAATGTGTCCTGCAAACATTCCTACTAAATTCAATACATTTGAATATACCTTCAGAGTTAAGGTCACTGATATTACCCTTATTACTTATTTGGGGAAGATCTTTTATAGTTTATTAAGATCCATCAAATATTTGTTACTGAAGCATTAGATTGGTGTTCTATCAAATAAACAATTTTTTTCTCTCTATGCACTTGTAAAACAAACAATAGAGAACCAGTATCGGTAAAGATTATGTGAAATATAGAGGTGTCTTATTTATTTGTGTAGCATCAGTTGTAATACAAAGCACAAAACCGAGAAGTTGTGGATGCACGGTAACAAGTTGTCAAACTGAATTTTACAAAGGAAGTTTTAAGATAAAATTCTGGGCTTTAACGGATTTATAATCTAGTTGAAAAGACAAATTTAATGTACATGAAACTGTGGAAAGAAGAGTTCAGTGTCAAACTATTAATACTTGTCATAAAATTTAAGGGTAAATATGAGCCCAGAATGTGGAAAAATAAATCTCAACCAGAATAGGAAGACTTATGTCAAATGTAGAAAATATTTTTTACTGTCTCTTCTAACATTGCTGTGGGGAAAATAGAAAAGCTAAAGGAGGCATTTGGGTAAAAAATTCATTAAATTGGTCTAAGTCACATAGAAATTTGTTAATAGAACATTTCTGTAAGAATCGAGAAGGCCAATGATTTAAGACTCTTTTTCCCCCCCAAGTTCCTCTTTGTCTGAAAGTAAAGGAGACAGTGGTGAGATGTGTTGATCTGAGTTCTTTAATTTTGCAGAAATTAGACAGGAAAGAAAAGCAGTTCTACAGTAACTGTCCTTGTTTAGTGGCTCGGAGACCTTGTGACACACTTAATCTTACTCAATCTTCATCAACCTTGCCATTTTCCTAGTCAATTGATGTTCTCATATTTTTCCAACTCCATTTATATGTCATATATTTCTCCAGGTTAGTCCATAACTCTTTTTTTCTTCTCTGGCTTCATCAGAAAGATAAATGGCATTCACACATTTATGTGTCCTAAAAACAATTACAGTCAAGGTCTAGATCAAGCAAAACTGCTTATATTTCCTTCTCTTTTGTTCTCTACTGGGCTTTGTAATTCTATAGATTGTCCCTATTTAAACATTTTAGAAGATCCTTTTCCCAATTATGTTATCATGTATTTAACTATCCAGAAGCATGTGCATGTGCACACATGCATACATACATATATGTATATATGTGAAAAGAGAGGCAATTCATCTGTGTGAGGTGTGTGTGTGTGTGTGTGTATATATATATATATATAGAGAGAGAGAGAGAGAGAGAAAGAGAGGGGTGGGGGAGAGAGAGAGAAAGAATGTGTATATGTGTGTAGTATATAATTTTGGTACCAAAAATAGTAACTGAGTTTTTTTAGGAAATAATTCCTGGGCCAGCAAGTGATGTGGTGGCTAAGGGTGCTGGACTTCAATGTGGCCAGCCACGGTTTGAGTCCCAGACCTGGCGGGCTGGTCTCTCTCTCTCTCTCTCTCTCTCTCTCTCTCTCTCTGTCCTTCTGTGGTCAAATTAAAATAAATAAAGTTAAAATAAAAAAAAAATTCCTTTTACTTTTTACTTTGCTATTAATTGCAAGAGAGCACATGTGTTCGCCAGATAGAGACAGACAGAGAGGAAGAGAGGGAGAAAGCACTCCTTAGTGGGACACACTCATGCCACAATTCTTTCTCCTTCCTGTTGGGATTTGGGGCACACATGTACACATGACAAATGTGTTTTCAAGCTGCCAGGGCCAGGACTCAAACCTTGCTCTATTAGATCATTCTAACTGAGTACCTGGAATGACTTCATGGTTTCTGTAATAGTTAGCGATCTATTTATTTCATTATTTTTTCATGCATAGGCAATGCTTTATGATTATGGTAGGTTGAGATCTTTCTTTTATGAGCATTGTAAGAACACAAAAAAAGCCCTACTCTTTCACATGAAAATAAATTATGTTCCAAAATAAGTGAGTTATTTTTAGAAAAGAAGTGTGTATTATTAAAATATTTTGTTAAAACTTTGTGTATCAGTCAGTAACAACCTAGTGGTATCAATTTCTCCTGCATACACATGAAATGTACTGTACTCAAGAATGGTCTCCCCACTCTGTGCCCTCTTTGTCCTACCCTCATCCCCTCTAAACCCTGAGCTACGTATCTACAGAATAAGCTGCCATTTGGGGAGGGCAGAAACAATGTCTCATTCATTCATATTTGTGTTCTCATGGCTTAACATATGGTAGATGTTTAATAGCCTTTGACTTTTTGTAACTCAATGAAGAATTAAATATATATAGCAATGGTTCTTTTCACAGATAAGTTATGAACAACTTGAAAGCAAGTACAGGGCTCCAGGGAGCAGTGGCAAGGAGTTGGGGGACAATGCAACCCACTGTGGACATTTGGCCACTTTAGCTTGATTCCACACTCCTGTCTCTTGACTTTTGTTTGCTAATCCTAGATATTCTGCACACACAGTATCTTCTAATGTCAACAATGGTGTTGTAGGTAGGAATTACTCATGTTTTACTGCCAAGGAAGTGCCAAGGGGATGAACTGCACTCAATACAAAGCATCTCTCTTCTTCAGCTATGAACAGTTTCTTATTTAATTCCAACTCAAAGAAATTTCTTCAATCCCCATCTGGTATTAGAAGTATCTTTTCTCACAAGTCTAAGAGTTTCTCCCACAAATAAGGAATTTAGTCTAATATTCCAGAATTTCAGAGGCCTATTTCCTCATAATTGTGGCAGATATTGGGTAGATATGTATGAATAGATAGGGATTTGGGTATGCATAATTGGAAAGATGTAGAAATCTGAATAGTAGTTTTTACACATTTCTTCCTACTCCCAGGTCTTCCACAATATGGTTTATGGCTTGAAGTTCAGAGTTCAATGTATGCTTGTGTTCCTTCCTCACTTCTTCCATTCTTGGATAGTTGAATGCATATTCTTACTGTTTGCATGCACTAGAGAAGTAAAAGCTAAGACAGTGACCTCATATTTCCTTCCACTTCTTTATTCTTCCTGTTTAATGAATGTGATTGCTAATCCCAATCGTAGTTTAATTTGATAGAAGCTCTGAATTCACCCCAGAAACACTAGAGCCAAACCACATCTAGCATCCAGTAAATTCAGGATTGTGCAGTGTCTAATAGGTTCTCATGTTTCATTAGTCTACTAAATCTAATTGAGGCAAATCCTTCTTATATCCCTTTATGATCTGAAGAGTTGTCTCTTTGTTTCACTTTGTCAAAACATTTCTAGTTTTTCGATTATTTCAGATGCGAAATTTAAAGATATGTATCTCCTCCTTATAGGTACTATGGAAGTTTTTTTTTTCTAAGTATGGTTTTTAATTTGGGAATTAATATGATATAATTCTATATGTAGTGAGTTAACATATATGCAATTCAAATTCTTATAATTTTTTCATGGTCTCAAGCCTTAGAATTAAACTCTGAATATCACCTGCTGGGCTGGCTGTCCCACTTTATTCCCACCTTCAGTGTGAGTAAATTTCCATTTTTCTTTTTTTTTTTTTTTTTATAATTCAAAGGAACTGACATTTTTAATCAGAGATCACAGACTTCATTAGACCAAAGGCACAAGGAAAAATATCTAGGTGTTATTCCTCAATTGCTATTAGTCTAGTTTGATGGTTGTTCAATCCATAAAGACAAATTAATAGTCTTTAATAAATCCTATGTGTGAGTAAATTTCAATTTTTCTTTTTTTTTTTTTTTTTATAATTCAAAGGAACTGACATTTTTAATCAGAGATCACAGACTTCATTAGACCAAAGGCACAAGGAAAAATATCTAGGTGTTATTCCTCAATTGCTATTAGTCTAGTTTGATGGTTGTTCAATCCATAAAGACAAATTAATAGTCTTTAATAAATCCTATTAGTAGCTTTCTAATATTCAACATTCTTAAATGATTAATGTTCACTGTGCAAAGAAGTGGACTGTGGCAGAATGACCAAGGACATAAGTGAATTCAATTTTATGAATTCAATTCTTTTTTTTTTTTTTTTGG
>NW_006159757.1:4693257-4700831 GCF_000334495.1 Tupaia belangeri chinensis
AGTTCGTGCGCATTGGCCATGTCGTGATCCGCTGGTTCCCAATTCTTTTTTTTTTTTTTTAGGAGATAGAGTGCGTGTGCTCACTGGAGAGAAAGAAACAGAGACAGTGAGAGGGAAAGTGAAAAATCATCACCCAGGAAAATGGCCACGCCACAGTCCATTCTCCTCCAATCGTCTCCTGGGATCTTAGGCATGCATACACATTTACCTGGTGTGATTTTCAAACCACAAGGTCCAGGACTCAAACAATGGTTGGCCATTTGGGAGTCCAGTGACATAAGTGCTACACCATCTGCTGGCCCCAAGTGAATTCAATTCTTATAAGTATCTGACTTTACACTGGACCCAGAAGCAGTCATTTAAAAGCATTACACAAAATAAACTGCTGATATAAGTATTTGGATAGAGAGAGAAAAGTATCCAATAGCTTAAGTGATGTAAATTTTTTTTTGAGAATTTTCTTGCTATAGGGCGCATGCGCTCGCCAGAAAAACAGAGAGAGACAGAGAGACAGAAAGCAGGAAATCACCCCCCGGGGGGGGGATGGCCACACCGCAATCCCTTCTCTTCCATTCTCCTCTCGGGATCTTGGGCACGCGGCACGCACGCACATGTGCCCAGCCTGAGTTTAAGCCGTCGGGTTCGGGACTCAAACTGAGGTCGACTATGTGCAAGTCCAGCGACGTGGCCATTACGCTAACTGTAGGTCCCTAGTGATGTAAATTTTTATAGATTTTTACATATGAAATATCCTAGCTGCCTATTTATTATCCAGTCTACATTTCCGATATAATGGGGAACTCCCAAATTATTTTTCTGTGGCATATAAACAGATTTATTTTTAATAGATATAGACACCATAATATTTTTAAATTACCTAACAATTTCAGGTAAAGATATCAAATATCTTGTCGTAATTTTATTGAAAATTAAGAATTAAATCATTCAAGTAAATTAATCATCTCCATCTCTTTGAATGATCATTCATAAAGATTTAATATTAGAAAATTGTTACCCACTTGTAAATTATGAAATGCATAACATTTTTATGAGTTTCTAATATTGTTTCTATGGTAAAATATTATTTTCTTTCTGATCATATATGATAAAGTACAACTATTAATAGCATTCATCTTTACTTCTACATTTGAAAATATGTAAACCTAGTACATAACTGAAATTTCTTCTGTAACCCCTATAATGTTTTTTAGAGAGACTAGGGTTTTCTGTCATTGATAATTTATGTCTAAGTTGTTGATTTTTCTTGTTCATTATCGTATAATCTCACTTCCCTTTAAAAAAATGAATACATCTTAGTGATTTGGCACAAAGCATAGCTATAAAAATACCATGCAACTATTTTACATTTATAAATCTTTTCAAAAAGCAAATTCTGTTACCTTCAGATCTATAAATAATGAATGAATATATTCCAAAGTTAACTATCACAAAACTTCATAAGTGAAGAAATCAATACTTCTGGAATGACATATACAGGGGGTTAAAATTCTCAACAGCAAAGCATAGCTATAAAAATACCATGTCACTATTTTACATTTATAAATCTTTTCAAAAAGCAAATTCTGTTACCTTCAGATCTATAAATAATGAATGAATATATTCCAAAGTTAACTATCACAAAACTTCATAAGTGAAGAAATCAATACTTCTGGAATGACATATACAGGGGGTTAAAATTCTCAACAGGAATTGAGTACCAAATACAGCAATTGAAACAAGGAGGAAATTCTGTCTTTGAGAAAACTAATTCTCCTAAAAATTGCAATCTGACAATCAAGTTAGTCATTTGTGAGGCAAAGCTGTTGTTAATCTAATATTTCTTTAGTTTAATTATTATTATGGAGGTTTATATAAACTCTGGTGATGCTGAGTGTTGTATTCAAGTGTTGCAAACCATACTTTTCTAATTTAAAAGTCACCTGAAGACTTATCTCTTCCATAAAGCCTTTCTGGGCATCCTTAAGTCATTCCCAGATGTATGATGAACCATCTTCTGATTTTCATCCATGCCATATTCATTACATAACTTAAATGAGTTTCTGTAATTGAGATATAGTAATGATTATGTGTGTAGATCTGTTTAGGCATCCTAATTTTTGTGTTACCCTACAGTTTTACTCTTAATAATTTTTTCTTTTTTTTTTTTTTTTGGAGAAATTTTTGCTATAAGGCGCATGCACTCACCAGAAAGACAGAGAGAGACAGAGAGACAGAAAGCAAGAAATCACCCCCTGGGGGGATGGCCATGTCATCCATGTGGACATGCACTCATACATGCCTGGCGTGAGTTTAAGCCACTGGGTCTGGTACTCAATCTGTGGTCAAATAGATGGGAGTCCAGCGACATTGTCATTACGCCATCTGCTTCCTCCATTCTTAAATCATTTTAATCTTATATTAGTTTTTAAATGTATTCATCCACTTGGTAAAATATTTATATTTTTATTATATTTAGCATATATATTTACATCAACCACATATAAGAAGCATTCTACTTTGGGAAGCTATGAGATAACCCAGAAGTGATTATTAGCAGCCTCAAGGAGTTTATTGGCTGGTCAGACAGATCTGCTGTGAATTAGGTAGGTAATAATAATGCAATGTAGAACATGTTGGTTGCATGCTAAGTGAGTGGAACATATGAAATAGTTTGGGGTATTCTGAAAGACTCAAGATTTTTTTGTATTGAGGCTAGAAGCAAAGAAATCTCTTCTGAGTTGCATTTTAAAGAAAAATAACAAGAATTTTGGCTATGAAAAAATATTAAGAGTAAGTACCAAACATATAAACCATGAACCATAGACTTGAAAATTAGGTACAGGGGGACCTGCAGGTGGCGTGGTGGTTAAGGGCGCTGGACTCCCACACAGCTGATCACGGTTCAAGTTTTGGACCTGGCAGCTTGCTTTCTCGCTTTCCCTTTCTCTGTCCCTCTTTTTCTGTCTGGTCAAAATTAAACAATAATAATAACAAATGGAGTTAAATAAATAAATAATTATTTTAAAAAATTAGGTACAGGGACAACAAATGATTTGGTTTGACAATGTTAGTCTTAATAAAGGGAGGAATGAGACGACATGCATAATTTGGAATATGGTGAAATTTTTTTCTTTCTTTTTCAATTTTGTTATTATGATTTTAATTTATTATGGGGAACATATGCTCACCACAGAGAGACAGACAGAATGAGGGAGAGAGAGAAGGAGAGTGAGAAAACAAGTCATCAGGTCCAGGACTTGAATTGCAGTTGGCCATGGGGGAGTCCAGCACCTTAACCACCATGCAACCTACTGGCCCCATGAGGTGAAATTTTAAGACTTCTTGAAGGCAAAGATAAAAAGTTTAGACTTTATTTAAAAGTCAGTGTTATAGTGCCTCTGCTGACTGTTGGATGCTACCTGCTTTTGGAAGGTTGACATTATAGTTTTGTATTTTTCAAAATATTCTGTACATAGTATTCACTTGTATACTAGGGACTCATTGACTTTGAGGTTTCTCTAGGGATGTAGTTAAAACTGTGGGAATTTTAAGAATACTGAGTCCAAAGTAGGCTCACAAGATTAAGTAAAGATAGCCAGGTCAAATCTCTAGTAGTTGGCATGCCTGCCAAAAATTTATCTAAATATAACCAGTCATTTTGCCCTACAAATTAGCTTAAAAATCTTGATAAGGCAGGCTTTCTAGAAGGTTGTTTCCTCTTTGACTTGCACAAAGCAGAATTTCCTCTCATGATGGCCTTTCACCTAGAATTTTGACAAATCTACTTCAGAAAGTAAGAAGTCAATGATGTATAGGAAGTTTTTTCCCTCTCTTTAAAAATCTGGCATTATTTAAAATTCAGAACCAAAACAATCAAGTAGCCTTCCTCCTTAGCTCTTAATTCATCTCTTTATCCATCCAATGCTAAATGAGTACCTGTTACCTCCCAGAGATTACAAAGGATGACAAGAATACCATGGGTAAAGAGTAAGCATACCAAAATATCATATTAAATTGTAGTAAGTGCTACAACAGAGATACAAAATACTTTCTGATGTTCTGAAGGAAATAGTTCCTATCTCTAACTACACAGACTTGGTATTACTATTGCACATCCATCCAATAACTTTTTAAATAATGATACTAACAGGATAAAAACAATCCATTCATTCATGTAAATTCCATATATCCCTGTGTTTGTAGGCAGCAGCAATATGCTTTATAATATGCTTTTATGTTGATGTAAAGCCCTTTCTGTTAAAGTACAAGATCAAGGAGAGACATAAAAGGAAAACTTGTTTGCTATACTCAGGCCCAACTCTTCCTCTGTCAGTGAGATTATAAACATTGTGTGGTCTACTGCCTTGGAGAACTAAATTATAAAGAACATACACATCAGACTAGAAAGGGTTTGGTGTATTAACAGCTTGCCTGACGAATTCTGACAGGCGGTCTCTATACTATTGGACACAGTAGTTTAGGTGACTGTTGCTATGCATTTGCTACAGATTTAATATCATTCACTATTTCTTTTTCGTCTTTATATTATTTATTAATTTATTTTTTGCTGTCTGGTATGTGTGCTTGCCAAAGATAGACAGACAGACACAGAGAGAGGGAAAGTGAGAAAGCATCCCCCCCCACCTGCCGCCCCAGGGGAGATGGCCATGCCACAATCCCTTCCCCTCCATTCTCCTTTCTGAATTTTGGTCATGCACACACACACACACAGTGTCTTTCAAGTCCTGGATCCGGAACTCAAGTAGTACAGTTGGCCATGTAGGATCCAGCCACCTTAACCATCTCTCTGCCTGGCTGGTCCTTCATTCAGTATTTCAATGAGTCCTTACAAAGTCTAACTTGGCAATGGAAAAAACAAACAAACAAATAAACAAAAAAACAATGAACACATAAGTGATTCACCTTAGATTAAAAGGTGGTCTTTATGACAGCAAAACTCTTAATTCTGAAATATTGAATACCTTACCTCAAATGTTTTACCCTGCATAAAAGATTTTTAAAAACAATTTCTATTGAACTGAAGAGAGAATTTTTATAAGACCATTATCTTTTGCTTATCCCATTTGAGCAATCCTTAAAAGTTGGCAAATTTTTAATGTTTGATTTTTCTCATTTACTGTGTTTGCAGAAGTCTAACACACCTTTCCATAGTTAGGAAGGTATCAGAACTACAGAAGCTCACACACAGACGTGCAATGATCCTTATCTCTCCTGTGGTAATATGATTCTGTTCTGTGGCCAAGGCTTTGGGAACCTTACCTCAAACCCACATATCAACAAGATACTGGGTCTTGAATAACAAATTAGAGGACTGGGAATGAAGAGCGGAGAAAGCATTCTCTTTGATAATAGAAAATCATTTTGATATGGAGGCTTGTCCTTTGAGAGCACAATGGCCTCCCTATGGACAGTTCTCTTTCATTTTTTTAAAAGTTTATTAATTTATTTATTTTTTTCATGAGAGAGGGAGAGTAAGAGAAGAGAGAGAGAGAGAAAGAGAGAGAAACCTTCAACAGAGTCTTTTTAAGGTGTGTGACCCCCACCACCACCACCACCTCAGTTATTCCAGTCAGCCTGGATCACAGGTGTGTACCTGGAGCACTCAGGTCTACCAGGGAGCTGAAGCCCCAGTCTTCCACATGGTTTCCAGTGCTGCAGTGTGGCACTCTACCATTTGCATCATCATGGTTAAACCTCCTTTGTAATTTTGAAAAAAAACTTTTACTTAACTATTCTTCCCAGAAGTCTCAATCATTTCAGGGAGTTTATATTTTTATCACTTTTTTTTTTTTTTCTGGCTACACTCATGCCTTTCCATCCTAGTCAAGGCATGAAAGGCAAATGATGTTTAGAAAGTTCTATTTGGGCCAGCCTAGGACTAGTGGTTAAGAATACTGGATCCCAAATGGCTGACTTCACTGTTCAAGTCCCAGCTTGAAAAACACTCTGGTTGTGTATGTGTATTTTTCTGAAAGAAGGGAGAGATGGAGAAGTTATGCCCCAAATCCCCAAATAATTAAGAGATGGAGGAGAAAGGACTGACATGTGACTGTTCCCTATAGGGCGTGCTTTCTCACTGTCCCTGTCCCCGGCAAGCATATGTGCCTTCTGGCAAGTAAAGAAAAGAAAAAGAAATTGAAATAAATGGGTGTTCTACCATCTCGGAGTTTTAGAATCTTGCACTGTTTCCTCTGAATTCATAAGTGTATGTCCTTTCTTAGTTATTCTCCTCTGTTCTCTAAAAATATTCCTTTGAACATCCTTTTCTTCTCTATTCTGACTTCATGATTTAAGAGGGTGAAAGTAGAAAAAAAAATACGTTATATAAACAAAGTTTGTAATATTTCATTGAGATTTTTCCAGCTGATCATTTATAAGAGCCGGGAATTCATGTGTCAAACTGTATACTCTAGTCAAACCAAATCTAAACCATGCAGTTGGGGGAGAGGGAGAAGTAAATAATTCTCTATGGTTTCTATCTTAAAAGGATACAGCTAGGCAAAATTTCTACATGAGGCCTATCCTAGACAGCACAGTCTATAACATACTGGACTGCATGCTGGAAGCCACATGCTGACCACATGTTCAGATGCCCATGTTGGTCTGAAAGTATACTGACATGCAAAGTGGGTGTCAAGATCCAGAGGAGCTAGAGGGCCGGGAAAAGGCATCATGGCAAAAGATCCTGTTGAGAGTGCTTCTCTCTCCCTCTTGCTCTCTCGTGTGCATGCATAGGTGCTCTCTATATCATTAAAAACATTTCTGTATGAACAACTTAGTTTAAGGGCCAGCGAGTGGCATGATTAAGGTGGCTGGATTTCATGTGGTTAACTGCATAATTAAAATCCTGGACCCTGCGACTTGAAAAACATGCCAGGTAATGTGTGTTTAAAATCGTAAAAGGAGGGTAAGATGGAGGAGAAGAGAATATAGCATGGCCATCTCCCCTGGGGGGTGGAAGGTACTTTCTAACTTTCTCTTGTGTCGCCACCTCTCTCCAGCTGGTACGTACACCTATAGCAAAATATAACGGATACATGAATACATTTTAAAAATAACATAAGCTTTTTTTTTTAAAGTGACTATAGTACAGATAAAATTATTAAAACTGCTTGAATTTTTCAAATGATTGCTTTCCAAACACATGCAATGTTTATTTCTGGCCATCTAGCAATTTACTATTAAATAATGTTAAGACATGTATGTTCTAATTCTAAATCAATTTACTTACATAACAGATTCCTGGTCATAGTCTTATTAATCTAATTAAAACAAAGCTTGCATTAGACATGAACTTATATCCTAAAATGGAGTTGGGAGTATGGGGAATATTTTCAGTTTATGGATCTTGTATCTGTTCATGGTATTAAATTAATTGAAGACCCAATGAGATAAAATTTCTTCCATGTAATGTTACATGTTGCATGAATCATTGAAATAATTCACAGTGCAGTATAGAGTTAGCCACACTGAACATTTCTCCATATGGGATCCTAGGAAAATATAGGCAAGCGCGTAATATCCAATGTCAAGGCAACTGAAGTATTCAGCAG
>NW_006159757.1:4700862-4809672 GCF_000334495.1 Tupaia belangeri chinensis
TTTGTAGTCACATGTTTAGCTTTTGAATTGTGGACTATAGAAGCATTTTTAAGTGTTTTTTTTTTTTCCAACAAAATGACTTCATCTATACACAGAGAATACTCCCCTTTCAAATAGTTAACAGTTTTTAAAGCATTCAAGAAACTACTAGAAAAATAACATTCTATCAGGGACAGTTATGGAGGGAGCATGACAAGTATGACTGGAAAAACTCAATCGATATTCTTGAGTGTTTATCCTCATGCTCTCTCCCTTTCTCTAATGACATGAATGTTACATGGCATCTGTTAGTTTTCACTGAGAATGTGAAGGTAAGAGATATGGTTTCAAAAAAATACTATCCCCCAAGGAAAGTACTGAAAAAGCAATGCAACCCAGTTGAAGGAGAGTTACTAAGTGAACCCCAAACTCTGTATGAATAAGGCATTGGACATAGAAATCACATGGATATGAATCAGAGGTTGTCTGTGGTGTCCAATTTCAATATATTTGTATAATATTTTATGTCAATCAATTGTGCTAAAGGACCATCTCAGGGACACAAACATTCAACATTTTCTAATGGTAGTGAGTAAGGTATCTATTTTTCATTTTGTTATTTAGTTTTTAATGGGGCAGGTAAAGGAGGTAAAAAAGATGCAAAATTGGAAAAATGAAGTGATTGTTTAAGAAGTTTTATCTCACTTTGGACAATAAAGCAAAAATAAATGTGAAACAGATGGCTCAGGTTAAGAGGTCACAGAAAAACAAATTTAAAGTCTTAAGGCCAAAGTATTCATGGCAAAATGCTTGTTGAATTCTATTAAGAATTCAAAATCATATTAAAAGTTTTGAAAACCCCAAGGGGCACCAAAGGCATATTTCAGTGACAGATCTCTCAGGTCACAAAGCTCAGAAGAGAATGTTCTGATTGAAGCCTTCTCCAGAAAATTCCAGACATCAGGTCATGAGGTATATGTAGATGTGGGAAAGTATTTCAGTTGCATCTCAGACTGTTGGGATTTTCAGCCTGCAACTGGTGGTGGGGCCATTCTGAGAGTCAAATGGCTAGGGAATGCTGAAGGAGCAAAAGTAACAGAATATCTGGGACTAGGGACCAAAACATGCCTGTTATTGCGGGTCATGGTTAGGAATTTGATTTTTTGTTCTAAGTGTAATGGGAAATCAAGTTAGATCTCAAGCTAGGAAGAGGCATGTGGGGAACAATATGATCCAGTTTGCATTTAAAGAAAATTATTGTTGGTTCCACTAACGGGATGGGTGCAGGTTCGGAAGCTAAAAAACTAATACAAAGGTGATAGCCCTGTTGAATAGGTGGCAGGAGGAAGTAGAGATGTAAGGATGAGCAAACTGGGATGACTGTTGGGTTGCCTGTAGGAGATGAGGAAGCAAAAAGATATTAAGATAAATCTTAGATTCTGGCTTGAACTCGTAAGTGGATGGCAATGAATACCATTATTGAGGTGAGAAATATTGGGTGTCTGCATAGGTTTGAAGACTAAAAATCAAGGAATAAGTCTTAGATATGCTCATTGGAGATTCCTATGAATTATTAAAAAAAGATTACCTAGAGACTAGCAGATGGCATAATGGTTACATCATTAGACTCCCATGTAGTCGACCGCAGTTCAAGTCCCAGACCTGGTGGCTTAAAACTCATGCTGTGCATGTGAGTGCATGCCCAAAATTTCAAGAGGAGAATGGGGAAGGGATTGGAGCATGGTCACCGCCCCCCTTGGGGGTTGATTTATCTCTTTCTGTCTTTTTCTCTCTCTGTGTCTCTCTGGCGAGTGCACGTGACCTATAGCAAAAATCTCTCTCTCAAAAAAAAAAAGAGTAGCTAACATTTTTTTTCAATGTTTATTTATTTTTCCATTAAGGAGAGAGACAGAAAGAGAGACACAGAAAGACAGAGATAGAGAGAGATACAGCAATCATAACAGAGTCCTGATGCCATAATTCAGCCCCAGTCACAGCCAGTCCCAGATGGTGGCTGTGTGTATGCCTGGTGTACTCAAGAAGGTCTCTGAGCATGAATGGGGACTCATCTTATGCAAATCAGCCTTGGAGAGCATCACATTTTACTGCTGCACTAACCATCAGCCCTAAGAATAGCTAATATCTATCATGTGCTTTGCGACGTGCCAGTGAGAGTTTAAATCCCTTTGAATTAACATATTTATTCTTGCAATAACTTTGCTACTACTGTTACTCTCATTGTACCAATGAAAAATGGAAACTTCAAGATGCTCTATAAAAGGAGGCTAATGCCACATAAATAATAAGTGGTGAAGCTAGAATTCAATCAGCTCAATCTGATTTCAGAATCTTTGTTTCTAGGTCTTGTTTTATGGTTTTTAAGCTTTTTTTTTTTTTTTTCTTTTTTTCCATGGGAGCATGTGCACTGGCCAGAAAGACACAGAGAGAGAGACGATGAGAGGGAAAGTGAGAAAACACTGTGTAGTGGTGCTGGCCATGCCTGAATCCCTTCTCTATTTTTCTCTTGGGATTTTTGGGCATGCAAACATGCACGCCCAGCATGAGTCTCTAGATGCTGGATCTGGGTCTTGAACCATGGTTGACCATGTCAAAGTCCAGTGCCTTAACCACTATGCCACCGGTTGGCCCCATAAATTTTTCACTTCTATTATCCATGTACTACATTATTTGGATGCTATGTAAGCAATTGGATAAAGGAATTTGAAATTCAGAAGAGAAGGTTGTCGTGCAGGGGTAAATTTAGAAGTCATAATTAGACCAGTTTTGGTGGAGCTATAACAGCAATGTGCATTTTGAAGTGAAAAGAAGAGAACATACAAGTGCAGTCAGCATCCAATGATAATCCAACCATTTTCTCTCTGAGGGTCAAAAACAAAATGAAGTTGCCAGAAGGGAATTTGGGCTTCAAGAAATTGTGTGTTTTATTTTATATTTTAATCTGCCAGAGGGTCCCCGTACTTGTTGAAGAGAAGCAGAGAGATTGAGGAATTGTGAGAAAGCACTCCCAACTGGGCAGGGTCATGCCACAATTCCTTCTCTCCCATTCTCCTTTCAGGATTTTGGTATGCTCGCAGACATTCTCAGTGTGCTTTTAAGCCACTAAGTCAGGGGCTTAAACCACAGAGCTGGCTATTTAGAATACAACCTCCTCAACCACCAGGCAATGAGCTGGTCCATGTGTTTTATTTTTTACTGGTTTTGTTTATTTCTTTTAAAGATAGAGCATATTTTATACAAGAATGAAAATAATTCAGAAAACAGTAAGAAACTGTAATTCAAGAGAGGAAGAGAGTAATGGAAGGAACAAACCCCTTCAAACAATGTGCAGGTGGAGAGAAAATTGAGGGTTAATTGATAAAATTCCAATCTCAATTGCTTTACTTTTCTTTTTCATGATGAATGATGAATTCATTAAGTGAGAGAGGTAGGTTTATTTTTGTTTGTTTGTTTGTTTGTTTTTAAAAGGCTTAGAAGGAGAGTGGTATATCAGACCTCTGTTTTTGGTTTCAAATTCTCTCCTCATGGGTGTAACTTAATTGATCATAATTCCCCGAAATGTCATAAAGCTAGAAAAGCGTGCTTAGCACAATAAAACGCATGCCCTACAATATTACAACATGTAAGTCTATTGAGAAGCATGATGGTATCAACTCTACTAGATATGACCAAAAAAAAAAAATCGAGAAAAGTATTTTTAAAGTTCTGCAAATTATACTTTAAAAACAAGATTGTTGTTAATGTTTTAAACAATGCAACTGTGGAAAAGCAGGCTTTGCCTGCAGTTCTCAGTACAGTAACACTGGATAAAAAAATTCAAAGAACTCTTGCTCACCACATAGTCCTTTATTTTAATCTCCTCTCCCTAAATATTTATATTCAATGCAATTAGAATCCAGCAGACTGGATCCATTAACTTTCCAGGGTTTTCTGGAGAAGCCTTTCTTCACCTCCCCAGTAGCCTACAAGAAAAATTGTATCCCATGTACACATTTTTTCTCTATGTCTTTTTGTTCTCAATGTGTTTAGCCAAACTGGGATATTATTTGCACAAGTCCGTGTGCACCAGCCACCATAAATCATTGCATTCTAAATTACAAGAAATAGGTTGACTCTCATAATCTTACCAACTCTTATATGTCTAATTAAATTATTTTTTTTATAGAGCAGTAGGGTCTCTAGGCCATTTATGTAAGTACATATGTGGATAGAAAAGCATAAGTCTGTTTCTTTGGGAAGTGGCAATGTTTGTCTTAGTAATTGCCTGTGTATGTGTGTGTGCGTGTGTGTGTGTGTGTGTGTGTGTGTGTGTTTGCAAGTGCGTATGTATGTTTTATGGTAAAAAAAGATAGTTATTCTTATCGATAATTCAGCAGTGTCATGGTAATCAAACTTGGAAAATGCACATAGTGTTTGTTTGTTGTTTATTTATTTATTTATTTATTTTGGGAAGAGGTTTTTGCTATAGGGGGCATACGCTCTCCAGAAAGACAGAGAGAGACAGAGAGACAGAAAACGAGAAATCATCCCCCGGGGGGATGGCCATGCCTCAATCCGTTCTCCATTTTCCTCTTGGGATCTTCAGCAGGTACGCACGCACACATGCCCGGCGTGAATTTAAGCCATCAGGTCTGGGACTAGAACCATGACCTACTACATGAGAGTCCAGCAACATAGCCATTACACCAACTGCTGGTTCCCAAGTAGTGTTTATTATGTGGTTTTAAAAGAAAACAAATGACAAGTATATCTAACTCTAGAAGAATAGCAGTTTATGATGAAGAATCTTAAATATATTTAGGGGACCAGTGTTAGTGGTTAGTGTAATGGCTATGTCGCTGGACTCCCATGTAGTCGACCACGGTTCATGTCCCAGACCTGGTGGCTTAAAACTCACGCTGGGTGCGTGTGCCTGCGTGCTCAAGATCCCAAGAGGAGAATGGAGGAGGAGGGATTGCGGCGTGACCATCCCCCCTGGGGGTGATTTCTCGCTTTCTATCTCTCTATTCTTCTCTGTCTGTCTGGTGAGCGCACGCACCCTATAGCAAAAACCTCTCCAAACAAAGAAAAAGAAAAAAAAAAAATCTTAAATATATCTCTATTTCTTTTATTTGTTCCAGAGTATTTGGATATTCAACATACAAGAATATTTTATTGAATACATTTTAAGGAATAAGTCTTCCTTTTTATTTTGCTTTTCTAAAAAGGAGTTGCTATAGGACACATACACTCACCAGAGAGAGAGAGAAAGTGGAAGTTGGGGAGAGTGAGAAGGCTCTAGGGAGAATGGCTACACCACAATCCCTTCTCCTCCATTCTCCTCTCAGAATTTTGGGTTCACACACATCGGTGCCTAGCATGTTTTTCATTTTGCCAGGTCCAGGACTCAAATGGCACAATGGCCATGTGGGATCCATCCAACCACCTTAACCATCACACCACCAGCTTGCCCAACTCTTATTATTTGTATTAAATAAATAAAACACTTAAAAATGTAGCCTTTCAAGAATAGTTTGTTGAACTTTTACAAGGAATTTATTTTCTGGGCAGAGTTTATATATAATTTATCTGTATTTACAAAATAAAAAAGACACAGATCCTTCCTCAGAACTTAATCATAATGAGAAGACATGCCCAAAAACAATTGTGATAATAGTTGAAATGAGAATCATTTATAGGATCATATATTTTCTTGTTTTTCTAATATACTGACTGATGTATTGGACTTAAATGATGCATTCTCAGGCCAGCTTCCTCAGGTCTAAACATTTTAAGAAGTCGATTTTTTTCCTAGCTGTGAGTCCTAGTCTGGCACTGTTTCTAGGAGCTATCTTTTAATATCCAGAGGAAATTTTCATTATTCCTATTTAGTCACTTAGAGGAACATTAAATAAGTTAGCCCTTTCAAACCCATTTTGCTTTTGGGATTTTCAAAAAGTTCATAAAAATGGAAATAAAGTTTATTTTGGTGCAGAACAATTTTGAAACTCTTGCATGGCTTCTTCTTTTCTCAAATAATAACTCACTTTACATAAACTTCTTGAATTCCTCTTGCATAAATTTCCCCTGATATTGTGATCAAGCAGGTACTAGGTAATGCCAATTTTTGGGTTCCTGTTTTATTTTTAACCCCTTGATTTCTCTTCACCTGGCCTATTTGTATTTCTATTAGTAAAATCACCTAACCATAGTGAAGTAAAATTTCTTGTGATTAATAGAAATCACATCTTTAGGCTATTGATTCCTCTTCCAGGAAATTGTTCAACCTTTCAATTTTTGCCATTGTTAACTGACAAAGCTTGGCATTTAGGGGGCTCGAGGTGTTGGGGAGACAGATTTACTGATTTTGCTCAACAGTCTGGTTTTATGTCCTGGATCAGAGTCCTCTGCCTCTTTCCTTACCATTGTTTACAGCCTTGACCTTTCCTCCTCAAAGCTTTTAAGCATCTACCTCCTTTTCCTCTTGACCAGTGGTCTTTCTTATTTAGAACCAAGCCCATCCCCACTATTAAAGATAAATAATCTTATAGAGGAAAAATATATATAATAAAGGAAATTTTGCTAAACCCACCCCCCGCCCCCCAAGCTTCGGTATTTCCCTTTATTCTTAACTCTGTTCTTCTTGGTGGGAAGCATGTTTCACTACTCCACAAATTTAATCCACCTCCTTGAACTTTTGTCTTCTGTCTTCTCTGCAACCCTATCCATCAATTACCTGGCTTCTTCACATTCCAAACCGGTATAGATACCTTTTACCTTTTAACTAAACTCTCTGTGTCTCTTTTAGCTATATCTCGCAATTCCTAATATTATCTTTCAAGTTCCAAACTTATGATATCTCCTGTTGGAAGTATCATCAAATCTCAGTTCTGTCTCTAGAAACACTTCTTGCTTCCCTCCACCACCAATTTCTGATCTCGCATGTACTAATCCTATTCCATTGAAATGGTCAGCTGAGGTTACTGTTTCCTCAAATATCCTCAAATCTGCTAGAGATGGATACTCTGTCCTGTTTCCTACTGTGTCTTCATTTTTCAGTACAGGATGCTGCAAATAAGAGGAAGCTATTGATTGTCCAGAAAGTTTCTATGCAAAAATATGTCATGACTTTTCCAATGACCATTTGTTAAATGTTTGTTGAATTTAACTACACAATTCCATGTGCTGACTTTAAAATTATTTCACATGCCCAAGACAAATTTTTCTCCTCAGTGTTGGTCTTGTTTACGGTGTTGTGTTGAAATATTAACCAAGGGAAATATTAACTAAGGGAGATAAATAATATAGCTAAAAGAGTACACAAATTTTAATTAAACAGGAAAATGAAAGGAATTAGGAATAATGTGTAAGGCTACATGTCAGAGATATACAGAGGTCATAAACAAGAATTATTTTGTAAAATGAAATATTGAAGTAATGTGATAGTTAAGACAGTTTGATTCCATATGACTGACTATGCAGTTTGAGTTCTGGACCTGGCAGTTTGAGAAACACACCAGGCACATGTGTGCCCAAAATCCATAAAGGGAGTGAAATTGAGGAGAAGGGACTGCAGCATGGCCATCCCCCATAGAGGGTACTTTCTCACTTAGCATCTCTCTCTTTCTCTAAGGATACATGCCCTCTGGCAAAATTTTTAAAAATTAATAAAGAAACAAGAACTTAATCATATGAAGATCATCAGAACCAATTCAAGTCCAAGAAGACTGATGATTGGAAAATATTTAAGTTTTTTTAAATAAATGCCTGAACATTAGACTAGCCCAAAAGATTAAAATGTATAGATTGCCTCCCTATTTTTTTTAGTAAGTGGCACTACCATTTTTCTAGTTTACCCAGCCAGAAGATTGTGAAATATGAAGTCTACATTTCTCCATTTTCTTCATATGCCCTCCTATATCCAATCGATTATCACATCCTATAAAGTCTATTTCACTTTTAAATCATTTTCTCCAGTCCACCCTGCTGCTTGAATTCAGTCACATATCTTATCATAACTGCATAACCATTTCCCTTCCCCATCAGCTACTTCTTTACATGACTTTCAGAGGAGTCCCCTCCAACACACAAATATAATTTCACTCAAAAAAATTAATGGCTCCCTAGAGCCTCCTGGATAAAATCTGAGCTCTCCAGAATGACAAATAAAATCCTTCATGTTTGACTCCGCATACCATTTGGTCCCACATCTTGACATTTTTTTCTCTAAGTACTAAGCTCCTCATTGTACTGAAATACTTGCTCTGCCCTAAATCCATCCTAAATGCTCACGCCTTTCTTTTTCATTGTTGTTCTTAAGGTTCTCTCTGCCTGGAAAGGACTTCTCAGCCTTCACTATTTAGAAGTTTTTAATCAGTCCCAAAATTGCAGTTCAAATTTACCTCCTTCATTTGGCAATAGATTCAAGTCGGATGCTATTTTCACTACGCTCTCCTGACCCCATTAAATCACTTAGCATGTTGTATTCTACTAGGGTCCTTCATCTGTCTTTCAGACTATATCCTTTAGAGTTAGTGTCTCAAAATTAGTACGTGTCTATATATAACATATTAGATTGCTATAAATCTTTGTTGAATTAAGAATTAAAGAAGGAAGAAATAAGTAAATACTTGGAGAATGTCTTCTCCATTAGGATTTTCTTCCTATCTTTTTGTTGTTGCTCTCAGGAACTAAAGATTGATTCATAAATCTCTACCTAGGGACCGGGTCCATTCATTCTGTCATTAGACCTTCTTAGGGGAAACCACTCTCTCAGTAACTCTTTCTGTTGACTTCTTTCAGCTTCTTCCCAACTTTCCATTCACAACCTGTCTGAATGAGCACCATGCTTTTCCTATATGCTGCTTGTCAGTAGAGTTCTCTCTAATTCCTTTCATTTCCTCCATTCCCTAGAAACTGCCTCCTATCTATTTTTCACTGCCTCGTATCTATTTTTCATGTCTATTTTTCTTCTTGACTGCCCTCTTTCACCACCTATGTCCCTTGTGACTATCACCTTTTCTTTCCTCTTCTTTTCTCATTCTTTCTTCTCCATTTTTAAAAATTTACTAGAGGGAATGTGGGCTCACCAGGGAGAGAGAGAGAGAGGGAAAGTGAATAAGCATTCCCTATAAGAAACATTCATGCCCAGAATCTCTTCTCTTTCATTTCTCTTCCAGATGTATTGGTTAAGAAACTAGACACTTAGGTGGTCTACCTTGGTTTGAGTTACAGACCCAGTGGTTTGAAACTCACGCCAGGCACATGTGCATGTGTGCCCCAAATCCTGAGAAACGAGTGGAGGAGACGGGTTGTGGCATGACCAACCTCCTCTCCACACCCCCCCCCAGGAGTGTTTTCTCACTTTCTGTCTCTGTATCTTTCTGTCTTTCTGGCAAGTGCACACACCCTCTAGGAAAGATCTCTCTAAAAAGTAGAAAAGCCAGCTGGGTGTGAAGGTAGATAAACAAACTAGATCAAAAGTTAGAGTTATATGTAGAAATATAATTTTTAAAATGTATTCATATGATTATTTTTACTCCTGAAAGTAGCATGTGGAATTGATCATTTGAATCATCATGACTAAGAAGAGAAATAATTGCAAATAGAGAATGTTTTTTAGATGAATTTCCTTTAACCCCTTTAAGGAAGTTAAAAACTATTTTATAGTTGCAGTGTAATGGAGTACATCTGGATTGGTAAATGCTAAATAATCAGGATTGAAAATCTGACATACAAAGAGGCTGTTCGACTCCTCAATTAATGGCTATTGATATCATATGTGGCTTACCATCTAGAGCATTAACACATGACATGAGATCCACTCACATGAAACAAAATCTCTGACCCTTATTTCTGATGATAACGGAAGCTGAAAGAACTTGTTGTAGTGTGTGGATTCAGTAATTTTTAAGAGAAGAAATAATTAAGAAACTATTCTGGAGTGCTAAATTTCAGTTTTGTATATTTCCTTAAATAAAAAATAATTCCAGCACCATTCCTGTTCCTGGTATCTCTGATATGGTTATGAATAGAGACTGTCATTTTATTTTTCCCTTTTTCTTTTTTTTTTAGGAAAATGAACTTCCATGTCATGAAGTTAGGAACAAATGAATCCTTGCTGTCCTATAGCTTATGTAAGGATTTCCCCAGTGACAGTTTTGCTAATTAAAACATCTTCATTTTGTTGAAATAAATTTTATCACTTTGTAGAATCATTTGAAAAATAATTCTGAAGAATAATACTTATAGGCTATGTGTTATTTTTTCTTACGCTACAATCATTAATCTGCTCCGGTTCTGTTAGGTAAAACTCAATTGCAGTTTAACTGTCTTATCTATACATTAGTGAGACAAAGCTATCCGATTTTTATAAAAATAGGCTATATCAATTATTAAGTACATGTGGATTTTTTTTTCCTTTAACATCAGCCACTACATTAGCTCCATATTTTCATAAGTTCATTTAGGACATCTATTCATTTCTAAAAATGCTAAGAAACAAAATCAATATTAATATCTTATCTTTGCTTGAAAATTAAGGTAGACAGATCAGTATTAATTTCCTAGCCAAAAAGTCTGTTTTGAAAATATGTCTGCTTCCTTGCAAACTGTGCGTATGTGTTATGGCATAATGATTTTTTTTTTTGAGATCCCCTTTGAAAGACCAATCTGAAGAAGAATGAAACACTGAAAAGCTAGTGTTAAAATTAAAAAAAAAAAAAAAGTAGGCTTTATACATTAGAAATCAAAGTCTGTTTTTCTGAGTTGGAATTCTGCTCTAAATTTCTACCTGTAGAGTTAGTAAGTATTATGACTCAAAGTAAATGTTTATTTCTTTTATAAGCTCTTATGGCAAAAAGCCAATACCAGACTTAATATTAATATAGAACTAGAAGGACATGTATGTGTGTATTAGGGGGTGAGGGTATTTGTTCTTGCAGTCTTACATTTTGGAATGACTGTTTTGGCAAACTTGCAATGTGCTACATATATTAAGATAAAATAGGGTTTGATTTAATATGAATATTTTAATAAAGCATTTGTGTCATATCTAAATCTTTCTAAGCATTCATTTTGTTTAAACACTATGTTTTTTGATGTTAATGAATAAGAAAAATAAAACTTTAATTCTCTGTGTAAATATCTCTATCTCTCTGTGTTAAAGTTCCAAAAGCTACTATTAAAAATATATTTGTTTACCAGCGAGAACTATTGTGGTAAGTACACAATGGCATTGGTCATATGTGGGTAAGAAGCAAGAAGATGCAGAATTTTGTGTGTAAAAAGGGACAAATCCCCACTTATATATTTCTATAAGTGTTCCAATGACACATGTTAAGTGATGAATATATTTTAGAAGGTTCTGGTAATCTTTGTCCCCATTCTTTCTCTCTTTATACTGCATCTCACAACACATTAATAATTTAAAAGCTATAATTATAGTGGGATTTATTCTACATTCACTTACTTTTGTATTGAACTTTAAATTACCACACATTTATCTAGCCTATGTTAAGACAGATCATATAAGATAGGCTTTGGTAATACTCTTCATTAATAATTAAGTCATAATGAAATCGAGTAAGTAAATAAACTAGACTGATAATATTGATTTGCCTTTTACATTTTTTTTTTTTTAGAGATTTTTGCTATAGGGCACGTGTGCTCACTGGAGAGACATAGAGAGACAGAAAGAGATGGAAAGTGAGAAATCACCCCTTGGGGAGAAGGCCACTCCAAAATCCCTTCTCCTCCATTCTCCTCTTGGGATTTTAAGCATGCATATACATGCGCCTGGTGTGAGTGTTAAGCTGCCAGGTCTGGGACTTGAATTGCAGTCAACTATATGGGAGTCCAAGGATGTAATCTTTCAGAGAGAGATGGAAAGTGAGAAATCACCCCTTGGGGAGAAGGCCACTCCAAAATCCCTTCTCCTCCATTCTCCTCTTGGGATTTTAAGCATGCATATACATGCGCCTGGTGTGAGTGTTAAGCTGCCAGGTCTGGGACTTGAATTGCAGTCAACTATATGGGAGTCCAAGGATGTAATCTTTAAGCCATCTGCTGATCCCTTGCCTTTTACATTACAGCACAAGCTGCCTAGGTGTTGTACAACTTCCAAGTACATAGTAAATTTGATAAATTAAGAATAAATGAAATTAATAATTAAATATGTTAATTTTCATTTGAAATATGCCATAGGATTAATCAGTTCACATGATTCATGACTTGACTTTTGCAATGGCTATAAGCAACTAGAAATTCATGCAAAACTGTGTAAAAGGGATTTGCATACTGGAGCTGAGATCTCAATGATGAGTCATAATTGAAATGCAACCAACTGAAGATACTTAACATTTTTAGTTCATATCCCCCAACCATGATAACTAGAGCTGTAGTTTACCACAATTTTAATAAGCCCAGAAACAAAGACAAGTTGTACTATGTTATTTTACATCACATTCAGTGAAAACTTTCATGTCAGTGTTCTAGCTATTTTCAAAAGATGCTTGCCTAACTTTCTGGCTAATAACCAGTAATGCTTTTACAAACAAAAACTATTGCAAGGCACACAATCAAGAAAAATGTAAAACAAAACAAAACAAAACAAACAAACAAACAAACAAATGAAAGAGAAAAAAATAAGAGCTTGAGAGAGGATTTTAGTTGAATTTTGGAGATACAAAGTTTGAGCCAACTGTGAAATATACTAGTGGAAATGTTGGATGGGCAGCTGAATATATGTGAATGACTGTGGTATAAAGTATAATCAGAATGTAAAGATTAATTAAAATTATAGACTTGGGGAACTGAGTAAGATTAGCCATGAAGAGTTTTGATTGGGAAAAAATGATGATTCTTAGAGCAGTACTCTGGGAAGTTCCAATGTATTAAGAGATAGTGAGAGGAGGATTATCTAACCAAGGAAATAGAAGATGAACTAAGAGTTAAGGGGGATGCAAGAAGGATGGAATCTCAGAAGTGAAAGAAGTAAGTATGTCAAGAACAAAAATAGCCAAATGCATTACATGTATTCCAGCATGCTTTAACCCCCATTTATATCCCATTTTCGATTTGAAGTCAAATTAATAGTTTTGTAACTGGTCTACAAGCTTCATGAAGAAAGGAATCCTGTGTGCCTGGTCCAAGGCTATATATCAGTGCTATGAGTAATATTTGGCATGTAGAGGAGCTTATGACATGTTATGAGTGAGTAAATTCAGAAATTTGTAAATAAATACATGAATAATGGGGCCAGCCTGTGGTCTGGAGGTTAATGAAGCTGAATCCCACATGGCCAACTGCACAGTTGTAGTTCCAGATGCAGTGCTTGAGAAATATGCTGGATGCGTGTGTGTAAGTACCCATAATCAAATGAGGGAGAAATGGAGAATTGTGGTGTGATCTTGACCCATGAAGTTCTCAGGTGCTTTTTTTGCGCGCGCTCTCTCTCTCCCCAACAAGTGCATGTACCATACAGCAAAAACAAAAACATAAACAATGATAATGAATAAATGAATGAATCCAAGAATAGAATGACAATGAATGTTTAAGTCACTGGGTCCAGGACTACGATGACAACAATAATGTGTCTAAGGAACGTGAAACATGGAATTTCCAAGGGAAAATAATTTTTACTGAGGTGTGGGCTATAAACTAATGATTCCTGGAATTGTTGCATACTCTGTAAAGATCAGTACATCTTCATCACTAATGTATTTAAAGTTACTATTTTTTAATTCAGTATTTTTAATCTCATCTAATAGTGGCTCATATGGTTGTTTTGCAATATGACAAAATGGTTCCATTAGAACTGAAACACAGGATTCAGCAAAGATGAGACCTAATTTTTATTTGCTTCAGAAGTTGTGGTATAAATTAATAAGAATCTAAGAGCCAATGTGGCTACCAAGATTTACATATTTAGCCTATAAAATGGGACCTAAGTGATACCATTCCATTTTGCTACTCATGTTAACTAATGGTTTGTCAGTAATAAACCATTTTGCAGATATGAAGAAAGAAGTATATAAAGATTACATGACATTTGAAGGACACATAACTATTGTGGTGGAGTGAAAAGTTTTCATGATCACCTCCTGGTCCCAAAACCATGCTCTGTTCATTGCCATCTCTAACAGACTGAGAGGAAAGTGGAATTACTTTTTCTAACATCCCTCTGTGACTGCATACTTGACCAATGATCCTCAATTTTAAGTATCCTATTTTAAGGTATAATAGTTAAAAAGAAAAGAAAAGTTAAGAGAAGCATGGTTACTTACACTCTTATTTGACATGATGTTTATTATTATCTACCCATAGATGCACACTGATTTGTTATTTACATGTGGGATATAGCTATATTGGATATTGTGCCCATTTTTTTCTCTGTTATTTTGGGTTATTTGTTTGATAATTCTATTCTTAGTAACATATTGAAATAAATGGTATTATAACCGTATGTATAGAATGGAATATACTGTTATGATCATTGTAATTATTATTTTGTAATTATTATGCAATTATTGTAACAAATATTTCAATAATTAATTTTAGTAAGTATCTGAAGAGCAGAGAAAAATGTTTTTTACAAAGTCTTACTTAAGGTGCTTGAATATATATTTATTTCATTCAAAATAAATGATTGTTTCAGTTTGTTATAGCATTAAAGTGTTATCCTTATCTTTCTTTCATTATTTCATCTTGCACATTTTGGAAATTAGTAGTTTTGCTTTGCTTCATGCAATTCTCTTGAAGAAAGGAAATGATTACTCCTTCTACGTATCTATTGATAGGGATTGCATGAATCAGTGATATGTAGTTTACAATAAAAATAAGATAAATTTATGTTATTTAAAATTATTTGAAGTTCATAGCATCTTTTTCAAGCTAATGCAGTATGCTATTATAATATGTTTAGTAAATAATTATATTTATAAATGAACTTAATTTGTCATATTTAATGACTATTAATTGAGTTGGATCTAGTATTTTGCTATTTATTTTCTATTTGTCTCATCTAGTTTTTGATTCCTCTACCTTCTTTCTTCTTCTTTTGGATTAACTAGTTAAATATGCTCTTATTTAATGCCCTTTATTGTCCTATGAGCTATAATTCTATTTCTTTATTTTTAAAGTTTGTTTTGTTTTGGGGGAATTATGGTGTACAGCTTTAATTTATCACAATCTAACTTTGAGAATATTGCATTACTTTATATATAAAACCTTAAACAACAATCATATGTTTACACCTTCCTGGTACTTATGAAATTGTTATAAATCATTTAACTCCCTCATATATTATATATCCCTCAATGTATTATTAGTTTTATTTTAAATAGTCAATTATATTTTAAAGGATTAAATATAAGGAAACAATGTATTAACCTTATCTGCATATTTACCATTTCCGGGGATCTCCACTTTATATGTAGTTTGAAATTTTCTTACTTCAGCTGCAAGAACTTTGTTTAACATTTCTTGTAGTGCAGCTAGTAATGGGTTTTGCAACTTTCGCATGGCTGATAAAATTTGTGAAAAACATTTTTTTATTTAGTATTTTTGTTTTATTATTATTACTTTTTTGGAGAGGTTTTTGCTATAGGGTGTGTGTGCTCACCAGAAAGACAGAGAGAGAGAGAGACAGACAGAAAGACATCACCCCCCAGGGGGGATGGCCACACCACAATTCCTTCTCTTCCATTCTCCTCTGAGGATCTTGGGCACGCACGTGCCTGGCGTGAGTTTAAGTCACTGGGTCCAGGACTCAAACTACAGTCAATCACATGGGAGTCCAGTGACATAGCCATTACGCCAACTCCTGGTCCCTGTTTATGAAAAACATTTTTATGTGGTATAGAATTCTAAGCTTACTTTGAAACACTTTAAAAGTGTATTTTTTAAATATAGTTCCATCTCGTCTGTTGTTTTTGTCAAGAAATGTGTTGTAATCTCTATCTCTGTTCCTCTGTTCTGAACATGTCTTTTGCTGTGGCAGTGATTTTTCTATTTATCACTGGTTTTGAACAATATTATCCCAATTTGCCATGGTGTAGTTTTTTTCCTGTTTCCTGTGTTTAGGGTTTATTAAGTTTCTCGTATCATTGAGCTTATAGTTTTCATTAATTTTTAAAAATTCGGTAATTTTTCTTCAGATATATTTTGTGTTCCTATTATCTCTCCTCTCTTCCAGAGACTCCCAATATACGTGTAATCAGTCTTTTTTATGTTGTCATAGTTTACTGAGGTTGTGTATTTCAGTATTTGTTTCCTCTGTGCTTTATTTTTTAGTTTCTATTGCCACGTCTTTATGTTTACAACCATTTTCTTCTTTAGTGTTTAATTTGCTATTAACCTCATCTGCATTAATTTTCTATCACCACCATAATGTACTACCACAAATTTGGTAGCATAACCTAACACAAATGTATAATATTATAGTTCTATACTTGAGAAGTCTAGCATGAGTCTCATTAGGCTAATATCAAGGTGCTGGCTAGGCTACATTTCTTAATAAGAAAATTGCTATTCCTGCCGTTTCCATCTTCTAGAGAGCACCTGCATTCTTTAGTTTGTTGCTCCTTGTCTTCTTTTTGAAAGACAATAACATACTAACCCTCCTAACCTTGCTTCCTTTGTCACAACATTTCTTTTAGTTTTCTTCTTTTACTTTCAAGAACTTTTATTTATTTTTTTTTTTTTGGAGAGATTTTCACTGTAGGGTGCGTGCGCTCGCCAGACAGACAGAGACATAGAGACAGAAAGCGAGAAATCACCCCCCAGGGGGGATGGTCACGCCACAATCCCTTCTCCTCCATTCTCCTCTCGGGATCTTGGGCACGCATGCACACGCGCCCGGCGTGAGTTTTAAGCCACCGGGTCCGGGACACGAACCGCAGTCGACTACGTGGGAGTCCAGCGACATAGCCATTACGCTAACTGCTGGTTCCCAAGAACTGTTTTGATTACATGGAATCCACCCAAATAATGCATGATAATCTCCCTGTACAATGACTTTTAACTTAATCACATCTGTAAAACATAGTTTACCACGTAAGGTAATGTGTGTGTATGAGTGTAGTTTCTGATAATACAAATGCGAACATCTTGGGAGGGGTCATTCTTTTGCATGCTATGCCATTTAATTTATTTAGTAATTGGTATGCTTTACCTCCAGAAGTTTGGTTTGGACTTTTCCAACTCTTCCACATTTCATTTAAATATTATAGTCTTTTGGGACCAGTAGTTACCATAATGGCTATGTCACTGGACTCCCATGTAGTCGACCACAGTTCAAGTCCCGGGCCCGGTGGCCTAAACTCACACCGGGCATGTGTTCGTGCGTGCTTGCTCAAGATCCTGAGAGGAGAATGGAGAAGAAGGGATTGCGGTGTGGCCATCCCCTTCAGGGGGTGATTTCTCACTTTCTGTCTCTCTGTCTCTCTGTCTTTCTGGTGAGCACATGTGCCCTACAGCAAAAACATCTCAAAAAAAAATTCTAGTCTTTTCTCCATCTTTTTAAACATGTGGAATATAATTTTATAAGTGTTGTAATGTCTTTGTGGACTATTATTCATGTCATATTTAAGTTTATTTCTTTTGATTAGTTTTTCTCCTCATTTTGGACCATATTTTTTTGTGCTTCATTGAATGCCTCATAATTTTGACTAGGGGACAGAAATTATAAATTTTATCTTTTTTAAAACTAAGAATATTTGTATTTTTATAAAATGGTCAAGGTTTGTTCTAAATGGATCCCTTGGATATAGTTCAAGCTGTGTTAGGCTTGACTTCAAACGTTTTTAGGTATACCAAAGAAGTCTTATTCTAAAGCTAACATTTCCCTCCTCTACTGAGACTAAACCCTACTGTTATCCGTAACCAATATCCTTCATTATGAAGTTTTCACTCTGGATGATGGAAATAAAAAGTCTATCCATTCATTTTATTCATTTTTTTCAGCCTTAGGTAGACCCTACAATGCGTGCGCTGGTTGGTAGTCAGCTGCAGGTTTAAGGGAGATCCTCTGTCTCTAGAGCTTTCTTGCTGTGAAGTTCTCTTTCCTTTACCACTATTTCTTGCAAACTGGCTGCCTTGGCCTACCTGGATCCCTAATTTCATCTTTTCAACTCCCAGAGGCCATTAGACTCACTTGGAACTCCTCTTTACTGCACTACAGTCTGGAAATTGTTCACCAGACAACTCACTTAGTAATCTTTTCTTTTTCTTTTTCTTTTATTTTAAAGATTTATTCATTTATTTAGTTCCATTTGTTATCACTATTTTTTAATTTGACCAGAGAGAGAGAGAGAGAAAGGGAAAGTGAGAAAGCAAACTGCCAGGTCTGGGACTCGAACTACGGTCAGCCATGTGGGAGTCCAGTGCCTTTAATCACCACAATACCTGCTGGCCCCTCCACTTGAGTAATATTAAGGCTCACCTTATTTCTTTCCCCTCTTAGGAACTGCTGCCTGGTGTTGCCAGATATCAAGCACCTACAAAGCCATTTTTCATGTGTCTATATCTGTTTCTGATTTTCATTGTTTCTGGGTAAATTAAATATGTTACTTCATTATGAAATGGTTAGAATAAGAAATCTTTCTGCCTCTTCATTCAAATATAAAAGAGATAATTTTAAATACTTTTTGCATCCTGGGAACTGTCTAAGGAACGTAAATTAGTAAACATATTCTTTAATATTTTAGGAGGGTTTTATTCCTAATATAGTATAAATTTAATAACTTCATATATTAGTAAAGATATATTGTTTAAGATTAGGGATTCACATTTTATAAAGAAGGCCTAGTAGGAGGATTATATCATGGAGAGTAATATGTGCAATGGAAGTATCTATAGTAGAAGTATTACAGATGCTGTTACTTTAAAAGGAAGCGATTTAGTTGACTTGGTTGGCACTTGGGAAACAGGAAGGAGAGCTGCTGGGAGACCAGAGCTGGAGAGCTGGGAATTAGGACAGCTGCTCTTTTTGTTTAAGCTGCCACTGGCGTTGCCAGTGCATGGGAGCCTCTCACAAATCATGCAAATTTTAGGTTCTTTATGATGCCACCTTTGATTCATGCAGGCAGTGAGAGAGAGAGAAAACACTTATGTGTGTGTGCGTGTACACACACACACACACACACACACACACACACACACACCATTGCAAGATTTGGCAGTGTTTTGTGGCTGCTAAGTCATGTGAAAAGAGAACATAGCTGCTCTCACACCACTGAGCCTGATGGCCTGAGGGAAGGGGACAGTTTAAATTTACCCAACAAAATTAGGGAAATGTGTTACCTAGAATGACCAGCTGCTCTTCCCTTTTCAGAGATCCCACAAGTGCACTCTAAGGGTGTTGCTTTCCCTGTCATGCCAGCCCTCACTGGTTTTCCTTTTCTGAATGCCAGCAGCACTCACGCTCTGTGTAGGGTGTGGGACAGATCCCACACATTCAGCATGTCACTATTCTGTCCTTCTTCTCGTTTGTTTGTTTGAGCTGTTTCTTGTTTAGAATTGTTGTCTCCTAGTCAAACTAAGTGCTCCCTGAGGCCAGGGCTTCTGTGTGATATTTTTATGATAACCACCATACCTCATCTGCTTCCCTGCTCTTTTGTGCTTCCTCAATAAAGCCTGGTTTTGGGGGGATGGCCCAGTAGGCTTGTTTTCTTTTTCTAGAGTTATTTGTGTATACAGTAGTGACTTCTGCCTGATATCATCGTAATCATAACAGTTAGGATGCAGGGGTCAGGGAGAAGGAAGTGACAAGGAGTCACAAATAAGCCATCTTGTGACATCCCTTTGCTGACATCAGGCCATAAATCAGACTGCAATGATGGGAAAACTGAGCCCAGGCCCTGCCCTCTTTCTCCTCTTGTTTCTGCTATATCTGCCTTAAACCAGATAAAGTGTTTTATAGCTGTGGGTAGCAGAAAGTCCTTGTGAGGTGGGCCACTTCCCAATGGTGTCTGCGCTTTTAAAGGTATTCCAACACAAATCCAACTTGCAAAGGGTCATAATGAGACCATGTGATTTCATAGTTAATTCTAAACCTGCACAATAAGTGAATATCATGAAGTCAAAGGTTGTAACTTCATCTAATTGAGGACAAGCCAGCTGCTCCAGGTAAAGAAAACATTGGGAAGTAGACTTTCCTGTATCTCCAAATTAGAGAGGAAAGGAAACTCTTACAAGAAACCAAAATAATATAAATGAGGAGGCTTTTAATGGATATGAAGTTTAAGTTAAACGGATGAGTACCTTCTAGAGATCTGTTGTTCAGTATAGTGTCTAGATTGAACAAAAGTGTATTGCACACTTAAAAGTCTGCCGAGAAGGTAGATTTCATGGTAAGTGGTCTTATCACAGAACAAAATAGGAAATCACAAGGAAACTTTTGAAAATGATACATAGATCTGTTACCTCAACTATGGTGCTGTTTCATGGATACATGAATATGTGCACAATAATTAAATTATATACATTGAATATGTGCAGTTTTTATATATCAATTATATCCCAAATAATTGGTTATATATTAGAATATACTAATTGATCATAGTACAAAGGAGCTGAGCAACAATGATCTTTGTTCCTTTGTGATTAAATGCTATTCAAATTTATCCTAATCTGGGTTGGAGCTAAATAAAATCAAGACCTAATTGCCAAAGCAGATTGATGGATAGATGATAGATAAATAAAGAAGTAGATCAAATCAATGTAAAAACTTTTGTATTTTTCTCTTCAGAGAAGTATGAAATACTTTTTTTTGGTTGTTGAGGTTTTTGCTATAGGGCACATGTGCTCATCAGAAAGACAGAGAGAGACAGAGAGATAGAAAGCGAGAAATCATCCCCCAGGGGGAATGGCCACGCCACAGTCCTTTCTCCTCCATTCTCCTCTCGGTATCTTGGGCATGCACGCACACACGCCCAGCATGAGTTTAAGCCACCGGGTCCGGGACTTGAACCGCAGTCGACTTCATGGGAGTTCAGCGACATGATCATTATGCTAACTGCTGGTCCCTGAAATACTTTTCTAAAAAGAATTATAATTACTATGTTAGTAATGAGAAATCGATAGTTTCAGAGGTATTGATCTCTCAGGAGTTTACAGAATACTTTTCTTTTTTTCCTTTTTCTCCCTCTGTTTTTCTTTTTGGATGTGTGAATATAGAGTATCAAAAGAAAAGGGAAATTCAAAACTACAGAATAAAAGAATGATGGTAACCTTTTATGATGTTTGTTTGGTTCTCTTTAACTCCAGTGTAATAACAAGGAAGGAGCTGTGTACTTTTCTGAGTCTTTAGAGAGAGACCAGTACATAGCACAGACTCAAGAGATTACACTGCTTTTTAAATTTATCCCAGTTGAGTTGGAGCTGAATGGAATCAAGGCCTGATTACATAATATGGCAGTTGAAATTTATTCCTGGTCTCTTAAACACTAATTTTTTGCTATTTCATTCCTTCAGAAATGAATTGATTATAGTACACAGGAACTGAGCAAAGAAACCAGACTTTGCTCACTTGTGATCTATAATAATTACTGCCCAGGTCTAATTGATGTTTTTAGAAAGTAGCGCTTCCAACATAGCCTCACATTACGAATTATACTGAAGATTCTAGTAGCTGTACATTACTTTTCAGTAATACAAAACCATGTGAACTTTTCTGTAGAAAGCTCACTGGTCAAAAATAAGAGAACAAATTACAATAACTAGATAAACAGTATTGGATTCTAGTTTCTAAGTTCAGGGTTATTTTAGTGAATAGTTAGTCCTATCTATCTGTGATTAAAATTTTACATTTCACCCATCTTAATAAATTCTGATATATTTTCTTTGCCATTAAAATTATAATTTTTAAGAGAGATTTTTGCTACAGGATATGTACACAGAGAGAGAAAATGAGAAATCACTCCCCAGGGAGGAAGTGCACGCCTCAATCCCTTTTCCATTCACCTTTTTGAATTTTGGACATGCATGGACATCCCAAGCGTGAGTTTAATGCCGCCAGGGCTCGAGCAATGGTCGGCCATGTGATAGTGCTGGACCTGCTGGCCCCAGATTATGATATTTTAAGGTCTGATCTGACAGATGCAGATCCATATAGTACACATAATCAATTTGAATATTCCATTTGGATAGCACTGATTGATTCTGTAGTATTAAGTCTCAAGTTTTATTTTATTTCTCATTTAAAAATCTAATGTATTTTTTCTCTCAAAAATGTATCCTCTCCAAATATGGTCTATTTCTTCATAGCAAAGAGGATACACACTTTGTAGTTTGATTATACTCACATTTTTTTTACAGTGTTTACTGAGTTCTAAGTCAAGATTAGGTGGCATATTTTAAACTTCTATCTACTCTTTACAAATAAAAAGGCATTCAATTGCTATTTCTATTCAAATTCTAGCAAGACTTTTCCCTAATGTACAGAATGTTAAGATCAACTGATAGACTTCTGAGGTCAGTGGGATACAGTATCTCATCAAAATGAACAATAAAACATGAATTATTTTATTAATTTATTTAAAGGTTTTTGCCTTAAGATGCATGTGCTCACCAGAGATACAGAGAGATAGAGACAGTTAGAGGGAAAGTGAGAAATCACCCCCAGGAATAATGGCTATGCAACAATCTCTTCTCCATTCTCCTCATGGGATCTTGGGCATGTGCGCACACGTGCATCCAGGATGATGGTCAAGCCACTGATTCAGGATCTTGAACTGCCCCCAATCACGTGGGACTCCAGCAATGTAACTGGTACACCATCTGCTGGCCCCAATAAATGTATTTTAAAAAGATTTATACTCACCTTTTATAAATCAGGTTATTTATAGTATATAAGATGCTTCAAAATGATAATGTAAATAAATATCTGTGATCATTTTACTTCATTAGCAAATGCCACCTTTAACAAAAAATAATTGGTACAATTTATGTAAAACTTAGAACACTTAGAGACATAACAAAACATACCAATTTTTCTTATAATTTCTCTTTCTGAAATACTAAAGTTTTCTTACACACACATTTCATTAAAAATAGTTTTAAAAAATCTCTTTAAGTATGTATATACCATAATTATTATACAGGTGGAGCATCCTTAATCTGAAAACCTGGTATTTGAAATGCTCCAAAAACCCAAAAATGTTGATGAGCATCAACAGAATGTAAAAAGTAGAAAACACTGCACCTAGTTTCAAATCATGCACAATATTCAAAACAAAGATGCACAATACACAGTTCTTTTCCTCAAGGGAAAAAGGAAAAGAGGAAAAGAACTGTGTATCCTCATAGCCCCCTTGTTGGGTGATGCCAAACATGAGTGGCTGTGATTGCCCACGTGGGCGACTGAGATAATGAGACCTTGACTTTAGCGATTCAATATACCCACAGTTTGTTTCATGCAAAATAATTGCTATAAACATACATAATTACCTTCAAGCAACATGTAAAATGTATATATACAACACAAATTAATTTTGTTATGAGACTTGGATCCCATCCCCAAGATATTTTATTATATTTATGTAAATATTTCAAAATCTAAAAAAAAAAATGTGTGATCTACAACACCATTGGTCCCAAGAATTACAGGTAAGGAATACTCAACCTGTGTAGTGTGTTTGTGTGCTTCTGTCTATAATATTTTATAGATGGAAAAACTGAATTTAACTGATTGCTTTTAAAGTACATTACGGGAATAAAGTTACATGGCGGGGACCAGCAGCTGGCGTAATGGTTATGTTGCTGGACTCCCATAGCATCGACCGTGGTTCATTCAAGTCCCGGACTTGGTGGCTTCAAACTCCCGCTGTTGGAGGACAGTGGTCTGAGGCATGGTCATCTCCCTTGGAGGGTGATTTCTTGTTTTCTCTATGTCTCTGTCTCTCCAGTAATCATGTGCCTTATAGCAAAAATCTCTTAAAGTCAATACATAAATAAATAAAAAACTACATTGTGAAACTAGTTTCTTCGTAGATAAAATGAGCAGAATTACAGAACCTATTTTATATGAACTGTTAGAATTAACACCAATACATATAACAGTGATTGAGATAATGCCTGGAAGAGAATTATTGCTCAGAAAGTTAGGTATTAATATTAGGACCTTGGTAAATGAATCAATTTATCTCCATTTTAGAGAAGATGGTAGTGGGGAAAAATAGAACTTTAAGGTATATAGACAAAAATAGAATGTATAAAAACTGGTCTGTTATAACGAATAGGTTTTGGGATAGTATAGGAGAAGGTTGTTTAACCTATTAAGTCTTTTTGTAGTATTTGATTTTTAAACATATTCATATATAAATAAATGCTTGATTGAGAATTTTCTTTCATTGTGTTCATTTATTTATTCTGAATTTCTTATTATGCCTGTACATAATAGGCATCCAGTAAACATTGCTGAATGTGTCAGTTACATGGATGTAATCAGGAGAATCTTAATTATTCACTCTTTTACTCCTGACTGAAAATAAATTTCCACTATACTTTGGAGCCTAAATTAGTCAATAATTATAACAAAAACTTAACAGTTTACTTCTTTATTTCAACAACCAAAATGCTGAATAAAAAATCATAAAAATATGATCACTTCATTGCAGCCAATGTGTTCTGTTTGGTTCTGAATTGAAACCTTCCACCATGTTTTCCTGTATCTCCTAAGAATCTTTTGAGAAGTATGTTATATGTTTGGTCATCCTTTAATCTGCCAAATTCTGCCAAAAGCTTCTCGGTTTATCATTTTGTCACTTACTACTGGGTCATCAGGGGAGTTATGATGCATTTTTGCATACAAAAACAGAAAACTATGACATGACTTTCTCAACAACTTAGTTTCTCAGCCCATAATTTGGCTATAGCAGTAACTGTCAGCTGCTACATCAATGTCAAAACTTAGCCTAGGCTAAAAAGAAGCAATGCCAATTACTTTTCTTTGCAAAAAAGATTAAGTAGTAAAATCCAAACACAACATAAATAATAATTCTCATGCAATATCGAATCTAGTACATCCTGTCTGTTATCTAATTTGTAGCCTTGAACAATGCAAAATACGAGTGAGTCTGAAAATTAAAAAGTTTTCATAAACTTTGGCCAAGTTATTAATGTCTTCTATTTTGTTTGCCTATAATTATTCCTTGGAAGAAAATCAGAGGTGATATTTAATGAGTTTTGGAAGAAAATATTAAGCATGAAATGAAAGTAACATACAGTCAGTATTATTGGTCCTTGCATAAAAAAAGAAAACTTAGAAAAATTAATTTATGAAAGAATATTATGCTTTTCATTGTTCTAAAGTATATTTATGTGCATAGAGCACTTTAAAGAAACACATATTTAAAAATTGTAGTTCCCAGCTACCAGCTACTACTTTCATAGATAAACTGATTGTGGCAACATTCTAATTCAGAATATAGTCTAAGAGCCTTGTTTTGAAGAATAATTTTGAAAGATAAAATGAAAATATATATATACCTGTACTGCCACCCAAAAAAAGGAAAATGCACTACTGTATTTAACCTATATCTCAGATTATGTTTCTGAATGATACCAAAGCTTTTGCTGAAACATCCGTCAAATCAAACTTTAACTATTTACAGTTTTTCCCCTTGAAATAGCAATAACAACTCTTTTCCTGGGGGTAGGAGAGAGGGGTTATGCTATAAAAGCTATCTTAAAATGAACATTTTATTTACGCTGTTTTTCTTGAGCCTAGGAAAGGTTGGAAGTGTTGAAAACTATTCAGGACTTTATGCCATCTGCCCTTATTTCATATGTTCCCTCATATGAGTTGGAACAAAGGAGTGGGCTGGATGGAATTAAAGAATGTATATAAAAAAAGAAAGTAGTGATCAAACGCTACTGATAAGGGAAGCCAGCGTGCTCCGGGTGATGTGTGTATTCAACTCCAGCCTGACTCCTCTTATGCTAATACAGCCAATTTCCTCTTTTATTTCATTTCTGGAGCCTGAATCTGCGATCTCTGATAAGGTTCCCAAGGATACCGCCTTCACTCACAAACGGGGAGGTGGAAGGGGGAGTGGATGATGGAGATGTGTAACTCCGAGAGAGCACTAGTGGATGAATAATTTAAAGCTCCGCCCGGAGATTTGAGGCAAAATGCAGAGATAAGAGACACCACAGGGTCCTCTCTGTTTATTCAGAGCTTCATCTTCCAATGACAGCTGACCTCCAAGGTCAAGGGCATGATGGGAAATGGAACCGACAGTGGGAAAAGGTACTGCATCCCAGAAGAAAGTAATGATTTGCTTTGTGTCAAATGAAAAATTGATCTTTTTATTTAACTACTCCCCTTTTTGTTGTTCATCAATGGAAAACCTGTGATTGAAGAAGCTTTGCATAAACCACAATATATTCCCATGATATCGAGACACTCCCCTAAGCTCGCTCTTAGCAACTTGAGCTTGACATTTTGAATACTGTATTTCTTCAGGAAATTGTTAAGGTCAGAATTAACTTTGATTGAATACCAGAAGTGTCTATAACTTCAGACTCCCAGTGGCAAACACAGTATCAAGGTTCAAAGGCAAGTGGGTCTTTAGTTTCTTTTAGGCAAAGGCTATGTTTCCTTAGCGTCTACCTTTTAAACTTTGCACAAAAAAGGCTCCACATTTCCCCCTCATTACATTTTTCTGGAGCCTTACATAATCCCTTTTGCAGCATAACACAGCCTTACATACATTTAACCTAATCAAATCTTGGTGTTTTCACTTGTTTGCTGCCTAAATCCCTGAATCTAATAACTCTTTGCAGTTCAGAAAATTTGAAGCCATTTGTCCTGGGTAGAACCGTGTTGTTAGTTTTAGGATCTTACAAATTCTGACCGTTCAGACGCACACCTAGGAAAGCTCTGGTCCCCATTATCAAAACCGTCTGCTGGGTCGTTCCTATTTGTTTCAATAGAATACAGCCATGACCTCTACAGAGAGAGAGGCAATGTCAAATGTTTCTCAGGGCTGGTTTACATTTCCCTCATAGTCTTAAACTGCTGTTTCTGCTTTCTTCTGTTTGCATGTTACCCATGTTTTCATTCCTGAGCAATCATACCTTTTATCTTTTTTAGATAAACATGAAAACATACTAAGGTCACTGCCAGGTGAGAGGTAAGGCGTGCGTGACTGCCACCCAGCCTTACTAAGTCTTTTCTTCCCCCTTTCCCATCCTTGACAAACACCCCTGGACAGTTTCAGTGGGGTGAAACAAGCTGTAACTATGATTCACAAGCTGGCCACATAGAGTGCCCGTACAGGTTGTCCCTCCAGGGGCCCCATTAGTGTGGCGCCAGCCTGCTTGGGTTTTAGCACGCACTTTGCCTGTGTCCCTCTTTTTTTTTTTTTTTCTCAACATTCTTGTTTTTATATTTATAAGCTATCAAAGTGAATGAATGCAGGGTGCACTACATTTTATTGCTTCCTGGGTGCATTTTATACATCTTTGCCAAAGCCTAGAAGAAAAAAAATACCTTCATTGTTCTAGGTCGGATCTTTCTTTTTATTTCTCCCTAGTAGTAGAAAAAGACGCAAAATAGTGTGCGAACTGAAACACGAAGTGTCTGATTAAAATGGGCTCCTGATAACTGCTACCAATACAACTAACACCTGGACTTTTTGGTAAGGATGGAACATGGGTCTTCAAGTTAGGTAGACTGCAATTTTCTTTTATTGACTAAGAAATCAGACACATTGTTTGATTTTGACATTAAGGAATCATTGGAAAACAAGGCTTCACTGTGATTAACCACTAGTGAGAACAGCGGGGTAGATTCTTAGCATTTACCTTTTTCAACAGGGATTACAGTCATTTTAGTTTTACATGTCAACGAACATCACTTTTCTGTCACCATTTTCAATAAACCAATGAGAAATGTGCTTATTTTGCTAGGTATGTTTACTAAATTATGTTTTAAACACAGAGACCTCCATAATACAAGAGGCTAAGGATATCATGTATCTCCATGATAGATAATATTCATTTCAGTCTAAAAAGCGAATTATGATTTTAAAATTATTGTCCTCCTAAGTGTGTCCCTAGTTCTTTTTCTCAGACTACTATTACATATCATTTAAAAATATTTATATTGAAAGAGGGAATGGCTACAGAAGCTTAATGTTTTCAGTTAAAAATGGCAATCAAACTTTGAAGGATTACTTCAGTTAAACGTAAAATACGAATTTAGGCTTACCCATAGGGGCAAAGAGGTAGTTTGGTGGCAGTGTAGCAGTAGCACCATGTTCTGCTGTGCTGGAAGTCTTGTAGAAGATTCTGGTTTGATTCCCTGGTCAGCCAGTATACCTGGGCATGTGTTTTATGTGTCTGTGATCCTAGCTGGCTGGGAAGGCTGGGGGAAAGAGAGTGGTATGAGGTTCTTTTGAGGGTTCTAGTCTTCGCTCTGTCACTCTCTCATGAAAGAAAGAAACTTATAAAAAGACTAACATAGAACAAGAAAGAGAATAAATTACATATAAGAAAAGGTAGATGGCCTTCACTCCCGTGACCCTTCTTAAGTCAGTTTTTAAAAAGTATTTCAGGGGCCAGCAGGTGGCATGGTGGATAAGATGCTGGATCCCACATGGCCAACTGGACCTGGCAGCTTGAAAAACTCACGGGGTGTGTGTATGTACATGCCCAAAATATCAAACGGAGAATGGAGAAAAAAGAATTTTGGCGTGCTTCTCCCTGTGGGGGGTGATTTCTCATTTTCACTCTCTCTCTGTCTCTCTCTGGTGAGTGCACACACCCTATGGCAAAAACCTGAAAAGAAAAAAAGAAAAGAAAAGATAAAGTAGTATTCCTGTTCCATAAAATAATTAGAACTTTACATAACACTCTATTTCCATAAGTATATGTATGGTAATCGTAACTTATTAGACCACAGCAGACATTAAAGATGTTTTACTCTACACTGTTTAAGAGAGATTAGTGGTAAAGTCAGGACTAAAATCCCTATTTCCACCTAGCCCAGAGGGTTTTCACCCTTAATTCTCAAATTATTTTTGTTAATAGGACTAAGGGAAAATTTGCCAATTATCACTAAACAAATCTATTAAAGAGCCAGAACCCATGTTCTTTGACTCTTAAAATACCTGGGTTTCTAATGTCTCAAGAGAGAAATTTTCTAGAAAAGTAGGGAAAACGCAAGTGTTCTATTCATAGCTCAACTTCATAAACACATAGCACAAGCGATTTAGTGCATGAGCGTGAGGAGGTTAAACAACTGAAGTATTACGCCTTTCAATTTTTTAACATTACTAGCTTGCAAAAATGTACTTCAACAACGTAATTTAATATTGCTGATGACTGGGAGAATAATACTATGTTAATAAATAGTTGAAGAGGAAATGGGGAAATTACCTTAGAGTACTTACTGACAAATATCCATGTTTACTAGTGGTAAAACCAAATTTTTAAATAATGAAATAAAATAAAGTGAAATGATATGAAAATAGCAAGAGATGCTATTGTTATAGAAAAATACTGAAATGGCTTTTGTATAGAGAACTGAATGCAAAAATTATTGATTAGAATTTTAGTCATTTAAATAAAATTTAGTCTGACACTTTTATTATAAATTTGAAAGCCCTAGGGCACTGAGAAATTAAATAATTTGGCTGTAAGGGCACAATTAGTTTGTAGTAGAGTTGGAAATAAGACTCATGTCTCTTCTTCCTCTCCAATACACGTACAGAGAAGGGAGAGGATTACAGATCAAAGGTGTCAATGTGGACCTTTCTAACCAGGGTCTATTTGAAAATGGAAATAGATGCTTTTTCCTGCCAAGACATTTTTCTACAATGGCTTTTTAACAGTCATTTAGTCTGATAAATCTATGTATACCTTGAATTATCATAATCTCTCTTTTCTAACCCCAAATCAGTGATATATGAATAGAAAAGATACAACTTTTCAATTACAGAACAAATATCCCCCAGTAAATGAATTTATCTGTGGGATAATTTGAGTATCTCATTTTAACTTAAAAAAGAAAAGAAAAAACTATCAACCATCAAACCCGTATTCTCTTTTGGGGTACAGTTTGTTTAACATCCACATATACCCGGGAGTTCTGACTGTCTAACATGTTTCAGATTGACATTCAAATTTACTTAGGGCCACAGCTGGCTGAATAGAAGATTCTTGGTATCCAAGAAACATTATTTTCAAGTTTCTCATGACAGGGGCATTTTTACTGAGCATAATTGTGCAAAGCACTTCACTTCACCTATGGGAATATTGGCAGTAGGGTGTTCAGTCATTAAATTAAGGAAAACCACATTCCTCCCTGCTCTTTCCTGTGGAAATGAATCTGGATGTCTGTGCAACACCCTGTTTTGCTTCCCTTGGGCGAATTAATACACACATAAAACCGAATCTGGGAGTGGTTTCCCTCTTATCTCTCCTATTTGGGTTTTGTTTCAGATTTGGGAAATTGGTTTGATCTAAGAGTTTAACTTTCAAGGCTACGACTTTTTACTACAGTACTCAACATTGCTAAAATGCCAATCACAATGTGTAGTTTGTTTAAAGCCTTATGATTCATTATTGATAGTACTGCCTTTTGATTATTTGTTATATGTTAACATTATACAATTTACTTCCATATTGCTTTATGACATATTATTCTACACACAATTTAAGATTGAATTTATGCCCTAGTTCATTTTTGGCAAACTCATTATAAATATTCTTCACAATTTTATTTCTTTGAAACCTTCACCTATTTCCTACATTTAGTTTTACTTATATGGAACATGTTGGTTAAAATATTGATGTTAGAGGTCAATGAATCTGGCAAAGAATGTATTACAGTTAAAGTTTAGTTTTTGTTTTACTTTTGCTTATGCTCACTCAGTTGAATTCCTCCACTTTGAGCATATTTCTTCCTTTTTTCATAGGAAAAAATACATATTTTCAAATTTAAAATAAACATTTTTTCCCTGTCAGATTCGATTAGTTTTATTCAACTAGTACTTTTGTGATACATATTTATGAAAAGGAGAGTGCCTAGCAGATACTTACAGATTTATTACCGAAAGTCCTCAAAATAATTAAACATCCTCCAAAATCAAAATCCATACCACATTTTTCAGAATCAAGTTTTAGTAAGTTAAACTCTTAGATTAAAAAAATAGCTTACCCTTCCTTGAGGAGACGTTTCCTTTTTTTTTTTTTTTAATATTGGAAGAACACGACTTTGGGAAAATATTTTTAATCAACTTAAATAAAGATTAAAAACAGATATTCTTTAGTTACTTTTTATTAAACAGTCTAAAAATATGTTTCTTCCATCTAGCTGTGAGCGGGGGGAAAAAGGCACCACCTTACAAAGTCTGAACTATGACCTTAGTAGGGTTTGATTCTCTCTGTTATTTCAATATTGCTAAGTCTATTAATCACATGACTTTTACTGTTACTCTAACAGAAAATAGGGCTGGTTGGGGCTTACAACTTAGGCTGTATTCATAAGAGGCCCTGTCGATTCTTAACTGAAAACTAATGACCTTCTGTGTGTGTGTGTGTTCTGTGAATGTCTCATGTTTCATTTTCATCCACCTACTCCAGAGTTCACTTGTGTTTCACACTCATATTTGCATCTCTTGAGCTGTTACATCTTTCACAACAAAGATTCATAAAAAGTAAGTGATATAATCATTGACAGTGGAGCTTGGATAACTTTACAAGCTGTTTGCTCATTGTGAAAATGCACATAAGATTTGGAAAGCACGTTATAAATGTATCAACACAGTGTATATTAAGGATAATGTAAATAGTTATCCTTTTTGGAGTGTTTTAAATATATTTCAAAACCATGCAAAACAAAAACCATAACCTATTTTATAAGACTGTGTCTCGTTTTTGGACTAAAATAAATTTAGAAATAGCTAAACTTCCTATATCAGCTTTCATGTAGAATAACCATGAAGATTGTTTTCGTTACAATAAGTACTGCTTTGGAGGTATTTTTAAAAATAGCCACTGTTTTACCTTGAAAATTTATGGGTGATTTCATATAACAACTATTCTAGCAAAATAAAACCACTCCGATAATATCTTTCAAAAGCATTGTATTTATTTGTACACTTAAGTATTAACAAGTTTAACTACTGAGACATAAGATAATGAAAATTCCAGGTTAGGTTTTATGAATAAGGAAACTATAAGGTAAACACAATATAGCAGAAAATTAGAAATCACTTTCATATGAAGCTTCCAAGAGAAGTTTTGCACTACTGAAAAGTAATAAATTGACAGATAAAACCATTTTTATTTTTCCCTTTTCAAAACAACCATAAACATGAAGTAGCAGGCATACTACTGCATTGTGCATAAAAAATAGCAAAGGAATATATTTAACTCATCCTCTGCTTTTGTAAGTAAGTATTCACTGAAGCAACACCACTTTATTTAGTAAACTTAATTTGGAAAACCTTACATGGGAGATAATTTAAAAAATAGGAAAGGGAAGTAATTAAGTCAATTAAAAACTAAACATTTAAAATAATGTGAGTTCTTAATTCCGGGTTTGTATAAAAGTTATTGATCCCAAGATTCTGAACCAATATAAAGTGGTGTAAAATGCTAGATATTAAAAAGAACACTAATAACAAGAAAACGTCAGCCAATATTACTTTCATCCTTTTTCTCTTTACTAGTGATTTTTTTTTTACACACCCCAATGCCTTATTGAGTCAGTGTCATATCCTGTCTAACTGCATGATACATTTTTTTTATTTGGTTCCACGAGATGCAAGACTGACATTCTGATTTCGCAGAGAAGATATGGCTTCATAACAAAGGACTTAAAATTAGGGTGTTTTTCCCCCTATCAGTATTGCAATTACAGATGACACTCAGTTTTCAGAACAAAATTATCTGTAGTTTAATTTGATTCTGTAACATGTTTAGAGGTTGAAATTTAAGTTCACTGATAAAGTAACTTCTTGTGGATGCAACTTGAAAGATGCAGAGACAGATAAAAGAACCAGAGAAATATCAATAAAGTGCAGGTACAAATGGCATAGACAGCAGGATGGAATAGTGAAAGGGACAAGGGCCTCACCTCGAACCTCTAACCTGGGATTGCATTCCCCTAACTTAACATTATGGTGGCCACATTCTATTGATATCTAGTAGTGTATTTTTATTTGGTGTCAGAAAAAAATTAATGAAGCCACCTGAGGTAGTGATGGGACACACTTTCCCATCCACTACTGATTATGAAAAGAGAGAGAGTAGAGGAAAGTGGGGAAAGCAGAGTGGGATTTGAATGGCTCTACAATGATTTCCTAACTGAATATTCAACCCCTGACCTTGAGCTAGGCCAAGGAAGGAGAAAGTGAAGAATCCTGAAGATCCCCTGTCATCAAAGTGCTGGTGAATGTTGGGAAGACAAAGTTAATAACATAGAGAAGGACTGGCAGGTGACATGGTGGTTAAGGCTCCGGACTCCCATATGGCTGACTATGGTTTGAGTCCTGGACCTGGGACCTTGCTTTCTCACTTTCCCTCTCTCTGGTGAGTGTGAGTGCCTTGTAGCAAACTGAAAATTAATGATAACAATAAAATAATAATAATGATAAATAAAATTAAATAACTAATTCTTAATAAAGAAAAAACAAAGAAGGAAAATATTGAGTAAGATACTTTCTTTTTAGATTCTATTGTTTTAAGACTCTAGGAAATTTTCACCCAGTTTGTCTTTTTGAATGTTCTAAGTTCAGCACTCTTAAATACATAATGAATCTTTTGTCTGTTTTTGATTGTTGTTTTTCTGTTCTCTAAAACCTCTTTACTTTTGCTTAGCACTGTAGAGCATTGTAGAGTGGTCAGAGTCGCAACAATCTCATAATCACAATTTCACAAAATGTTTGTAAATCTAGAAAAATTAATATCATGATCCCTATGTAAATAGTGGAGGCTTAGACAGTTAGATAGTTTCTTGGAGCCAACAGGTGGCATAGTAGTTAAGGCACTGGACTCCCACCATGTAGACTATGGTTTGAGTCCCAGACCTAGTGGCGTAAAATTCATGCTGTGTGTGTGTGTGTGTGTGTGTGTGTGCATGTGCACGTGCCCAGAGTCCCAGGAGGAGAGAAGAGGAGAAGGGATTGTGTATGGCCTTCCCCCTCGGGGGGGATTTCTTGCTTTCTGTCTCTCTCTCTATGTCTCTCTAGTGAGCACACATGCCCTATAGCAAAAATATTTCTCTCTCTCTAAAAAAAAAAGTCGTTTTGCTCATAGTTTTCTGACCTTGGTCCAGCACTTTTTCAACTAGTCTCTTGTTTCCCAAATAACAGGTATTTCTCAGTTCTGTTCTTGATCATATATTCTTCTCTTTCTACCTTGGATATTTTCTGTCTTGGAGCTCTTATCTCTCCCAAGCTCTACTCTGACTTTCTATACTACCCATCTGTTGGTTAATATTAAGATACTTTGACAACATATTTGATTATTTAGCCTGTCATAGACCCATGCTGTGCAGACAAGTTTGTTCAATCAAGGATGGTTATATAATTTTTACATTCTTCTCAACTGTGCAAATTGTAGTTATTTAGTTTAAGTACTGCATTGTTGCTACACTTAGTGACTGTCACAAAGTAAATGTAGTCCGTAAGAGGTATAACCAGAAAGATCCACTAAATAGGATTTGGAATAGCAGAAGCTTCCACATTTCTCATACACTCATGAATGTGGAGGGAATGTATGAAGACCTTATAGAAGATGACACTATTTCACATTATAATGGTTAAGGTCAATTTTTCTTTTTAAAAAAATGAAAGCTTAAGTACTACAGAAAAGTGTCTTAAGAATCATCACATAAAATGCTGTTCTTAAGAAGCAACATATATGTTTGGCACCAAAATTTAAAAAAAAATAATAATAATAAAAAGATGAGCCTTCAGGTTTTGTAAAAATGTGACTTGCCACATAAAGAAGAGATGATTATTTCAAACACCTGCATGACCAGCTTCCTTACTACTATTCATGTTATACTGACGTCAGCCAGTTTCCTTTTATTCACTTGATTCCCCTACTTTATTTTTTTATTTTATTATTATTATTAATATTGGAGAGGTTTTTGCTATAGGGCGCATGCGCTCACCAGAAAGACAGAGAGAGACAGAGAGACAGAAAGCGAGAAATCACCCCCCAGGGGGGGATGGCCACACTGCAATCCCTTCTCCTCCATTCTCCTCTCGGGATCTTGGGCATGCACGCACACGCGCCCAGCATGAGTTTAAGTCGCCGGGTCTGGGACTTGAACCACGGTCGACTACATAGGAGTTCAGCGACATAGCCATTACGCTAACTGCTAGGACCCCCTACTTTCTTCATATTTTGTGTTTTCCCTTCCTTAAAGTTTTTACTAAAATTTACCATCAGACTATCTTCTCCAAGTGACCCCTCTTTTCTCCCACATAGCTCATAGCAGACCTTCTCACACTCCTGCAGCACTGATGTGTATTCTTTACATAGTATTATGTTGCACTTACTTAACGCTACCTCTCTGCATGAAATAATTGTGTACCTTCTCTCCCCTACATTACCGTGTACTTCCCCAGTGACACCAATTTTGCTTCTTTCTTTCTTTCTTCTTTATTGCTGAGGACTTGGAGTCAATGTTATGACAAGAGGAAGCGCTTTACAAATGGTCGATGGATAAATGCAGGCACAAATGAATAAATGAATGATCTAATAAGGAACAATGAGACATAGGAATATTTTCATGGAAGGAAAAATGCAGTGACCTTAAGTTGGAGCAATGAGTGTTGTTAATTATCTCGGCACTGACTGGATTGCATTAAGATGAGAAGGCTGGTGTGTGTTAGCATCTAGTACAGGATTGTTTCCTAATTCAATATGCACATCAGCAAACAAGGAAGGAGACGCTGCTTAATTTGTGAAGTATTGAAAAGGACATTCATTGCTGGATGTCTAAAGTTAGGGAAACATTGCTCTATGAACTCTCAAACTCTTTGGTTTGTTAAAAATGATTAGTATTGTGGGTAAAGGGATGTAGAAGAGATAACTCTTCCACTTATAGTTGGGTAGTTAAGTAAATAAACAAAAATCAATTTCTAGTCAAATAGAGAAGTTTGCAGCTTTCTCTTCATCTATTAATTTTAAATTGAGACACGATGGCAAGTTACTTCTACTCCAACTACCCACCTAGCATGAGCAATGAATGTTTCACTTGTTAGAGAAAAATAAAAGCATTAAAAAGTACAGAGAATGTAAGATGGTGAAGTCTTTTGTGTTTCTCAGGATGAAGGAAAAAAAGCTAATAGTTTATATCGATCGGCTTCAGTAGTGTCATCGAGCATTCTTCCGTTAGTGTTAGTGTAGATTAAATTATGGAGTCGTGACGCTTATTATTGTTTTAAAATTAACGTATGACACTAAAGCACTCATGGTAACTTTGCAGAATTAAATAGTGAACAAATACGAAAGGCACTGCGCTGGAATGGATAAGTGCATTCTGAGGAATGAAGTTTGACACAGGAACAGCAGCAATCATATTTCTCGATGGTGAGGTCAAGTGGAAATCACTACCTTTCTCCCCGTGAGTCAAAAAACATTTTATTTGTGGTTTGACACCTACTCCTGCCAGATGTTTAAATAACTCCATGTGAAGCCAAGAAAAGAAATCTGCCCAAAGAAGCTCTGCGGATCTCATTGGCACATGGTTGGAAGACTGGCATAAGGAACAAAACAGGATATTGCTCCAGGGCAGGGGAGGGCTTTCTTTGAATTGGATGTTCCTGAAAGAGCCACAGCTTTGAAAAATGGTCATTGCATAGTCAGTGAAGCAATCTTTTAGATTTTTGTGACTCCTCACAGCAATTTCTCAAGACTGTGTAGTGACTTCAATTTCATTTCAGAGCCATGTGCTTAAATCTGTATCTGTTAGCTGGGTCTTCTTTCTTCTGCCCTGCATCCCCACCCCTGGATTGTTTAGAGTAGCTACTGTTTTGTTTTGTTTTTAGAGGTTTTAGCTATAGGGCACATGCACTCTCCAGAAAAAGAGAGAGAGACAGAGAGACAAAAAGCGAAAAATCAACCCCTAGTGGGAATAGCCATGCTGGAATCCCTTCTCCTCTATTCTCCTCTCAGGATCGTGAGCCCACATGCACACATGCATGATGTGAATTTAAGCTATTGGGTCCAGGACTTGAACCACGGTTGACTACATGGGAGTCCAGTGACATAGCCATTATACCAACTGCTGGTCCTGAGCAGCTACTATATTTTAGTATACAAGATGTGAGTTCCAAGGTGTGCTGTCAAACATGGACAGATATATGCAGTTAGGGCTGTTTTTGTTGTTGTTATTTTTATTTTCTTCTTCCAAGACAGGAAGAGTCACCCACAAAAGGGTATTTACACCCTGATTTACTTCCAGTTTCAGCTAGCTAGGATCACGGGCATGCACAAGCTCCCACTGTGCTCAGAGAGGTCCTCAAATATGAACCCAGAACCTTTCTTATGTGGGTCTGTTGTGTTACCCCTCTTCCACCATCTGGCTCCAGGTTTTGTTTTTGTTTTTTTTTTTTAATTTTTTAAATCAGAACAAATGCATTTGAGAGTAAAGTTCAACATCTACTGTACTCATTACATCTTTGAACACAATCAAGCTGGCAGTACTAGTTTACATTATCAGCTAAAACAAATTTCAGTGTAACATATCAGCCCAATGTTAATTTAATATATTAAAGACTATTCCAGGTTTCACTTTAGAGAAAAAAAATCACGAGAAAGTTCATTTTTGAGCTATTAGTGAATTTAACATCAAGGTCCAAAAATTGCTCATTAGAGGTTAATGTATGAAACATTTTAAATTTCTCAGAGCAATACTAATTTTCCTTCTTAGCTCACATGCAACATCTTCCTATTTTGGTCCAGATTTTTAAAGAAAATAAAAGTAGCAGACAGAGAATCTGCCATTCAGGGAGAAAAAGAAAAAATGAATGTCTTCAGATAAGAAACAATTAAGGAGATTAAATTGATTAAAGTAGATCAAAGGGAGTTAAAATAAAAGGGGTTTTAAAACCCCCAATATTCCCAAGAACAAATAATTTGAGAGTGAGTCATGATAGCCCTAGAGGGAGGAGAGTGGGCGGTTCCATGATACAAGACTTTGACATTACCAAATCTTAGATAAATTTGCTTCAAACTTCTCCAAATAAGTTAGAACTCTGATTTTGATCCTGCTTGTTTCTCATGGTATTCACACACAGACATGCATGCACACACTGGGATACACAGTGTTTCTAAGACAGAAGGAAAAAGTAAATTACAGTTCATAAGTCATACAGAAAGCAAGTTCACATAATAGAAATGGGGCTAGAATGAATGATCTTATTGAGACTAATCCATGTCTAAACTGAGAAAAGCTGAGTAGCTGTATACACTTGTCATAAATTCTAGTATTATTATTAATCTCCTGGCTACATAAAATTATCCCTCACTAGAATATTTGGAAACTATGTATCAACTCTAAAGACCAGTCAAGTACTGATCAACCATTTCAACTTCTATCTGAAATTTTCAACCACCATACATTAGTTGCCATTGCTATTATTATTAGTGAGGGGATTACTGCTGGCTAATGGCCCAGTTACATGAACAAGTGGCTATTGTCCAAGGGGAAGCTATGTAAAAAGAGACAGTATGAGAGAAAAGAATGGCTCTTTGTGTTGGATCCATGTAGACACGGTGCCACTCAGAAAACTTCTTATTCTAGTCGTCTTCTCAGGAGTCCCTATACACACCTTGTGCTACAGCCTCAAGGCTTGACATACGCTTCATAGAGCCCATCCTACCTGCAGCTGGGACATATTGTTCTACAGTGGTCTGCCATGTACCCTAGGGTGTTAAGGATGGTTGGATTTTGGTGTTTAAATGAGACTTAGAGAATTTTAGATGTTTGTGCTTTGTGGTTATATGCCCTCAGGGCAAAGGAAATGCTGCCCTATTTAACAGAACACATTTGTGTACCTGGCCAAGCTATGATGAGGTATTGAACAAATGCTTCTCAGATTTCAACAATATATTTTTATAAATAAAAAAAGCCTTGATGAATTTAGTCTGTTTGTGTTTTTAAGCACTCATCTTCTGAGGAGACATTTCTTTGTATCGGAAGGTATCATCGATGTGCAAACAGGTGGTCCAAATTCCTAGCAATGACTTAAGTGGAGATACGTTTTGATATCACCATATTTTTGACAATTTTTCTTCTAAAACGTAGCCTTAAATATGCCGAAACCATTAATCTGCAATTATTTAGAAAATAGATTTGTTGGGATCAGCAGTTAGCATAATGGCTATGTCAGTGAACTCCCATGTAGTCAACCGCGTCCGGTTCGAGTTCCGGACCCGGTGGCTTAAAACTCACATTGGGCGTGTGTGTGTGTGCATGCCCAAGATCCCGAGAGAAGAATGGAGGAGGAGAAGGGATTGCAGTGTAGCCATCCCCTCTGGGGGATGATTTCTCGCTTTCTGTCTTTCTGTCTCTGTCTGACTGTCTGGCGAGCACACACGCCCTATAGCAAAAATCTCTCCAAAAAAAAGAAATTTGTTTTTTTTCCATTCTCCCTATATTTGGCAATTTTTTCATGTTGGTGCTTTACGTTTTTCACACATTACACAATTTAGCTATTTAGAGATAGTTAAAGTCAAAATAGAATAGCTATCAACTCACTTAAGATGAAATTAATGGATTTACAATACAGAGGCAGTAAACAAAAAAGTCAGAATTTAAACTCATATCTATATTTCAGAAGTAAGGTGCTCAAAGCCCCAAACCTAGAATGGATGGTGGTATGAGGGACAATTTCAGAATTGTTAGACTGTTACTCTTGAATTTTTGCACAAAATAAATGTCCCTTATAGGGAACCAGCAGTTAGCGTAATGGCTATGTCGCTGGACTCCCACGTAGTCGACCGCGGTTCACGTTCTGGACCCAGTGGCTTAAAACTCACGCCGGGCGCGTGTGTGTGCGTGCCCAAGATCCCGAGAGGAGAATGGAGGAGAAGGGATTGCAGCGTGACCATCCCCCCTGGGGGGTGATTTCTCGCTTTCTGTCTCTCTGTCTCTCTCTGTCTGTCTGGCAAGCACACGCGCTCGCTATAGTGAAAAAACCTCTCAAAAAAAAAAATGTCCCTTATAGTAATGAAGTAGCAGGACACACTTTTTTTACATCTACACTCTCTGCCTCTCCTCAATTATATGCCAAGTCATTCATGCTTTCTACTTTTTCTGTTCTGCTTAGTGTATCTTTCTTTAATTGTCTTGAAAGATTTTAATATTCTTGGTGCTGTATCTTATTTAGTTGTCAGCATCCTTTTGTACTTTGACCACTTCTGAAAATAGTTGTCAATCTACAGATGCACTATCCTCTGGATGAATGCCTATGATGCAATCTCTGAGAGCCAATCCAGGGTTTGAAAGTAGGTACAGACTCATACAGACTCAAGCCTCTCATACCTGACCCCAGGTACCTGGTTTCTCACTAATGCCCAAGGGCCCATAATGGTTTGTAATCTCACTAATGATTGACATCAGTTTACACTTTACACCTTTTTGCAAGACATTGATTTATTGAATCCATGGGGACAATTTGGCTCCTGTTAGACATAAATTAAGGTTTGACTTAACAGATTGCTTTCTTAAAATGTATAGAACTATAGCATAAAAACTTCAAAAAGAGGTTTCATTTATTTGTATTTCAACGCTCTCAAACAGGACCTGACTCAAGAATATGCTTGGTAAATTTCTCTGATGAACTGAATCAAGTTGTGGGCCATTTGTTTTCAGTTCCTTGGACTGTTCCTAAATTTTTTTCTTTTTGGAGAGGTTTTTGCTATAGGGCGCATGTGCACACCAGACAGAGAGAGACAGAGAGATAGAAAGCGAGAAATCACTCCCCAGGGGGGATGGTCACACCACAGTCCCTTCTCCTTCATTCTCCTCTCGGGATCTTGGGCACACACGCACACGCACCCGGCGTGAGTTTAAGCCACCAGGTCTGGGACTCGAACTGCAGTTGGCTATGTGGGAGTTCAGCAACATAGCCATTATGCTAACTGTTGATCCCTGCTCCTAAATTCTTAAGGCTTTGAACTTTAGAGTCCTTTCATTGTCTACTCTACTCCAATCTGCCTAGAAACAAAACTAATATCTTATTTACATACTCTCGCATCTGCCTCAACTTTCAGTTTTCTAAAGCAACATACTACAGAACTTCCTTGGTTTCACCACGAATAACCTCTAAAACCTCACAAGAGCCCCACCTCCTCTTTTAAGAAAGCATTAGCTTTTCAGAGACATTTTTGTCTAGCTAATATTTCTATGGAAGCAAACATTTTAGTTAATTTGGGACATGATTTCTCATAAAAATGTACTCCTGAAGAGATAAAGATATACTGGTGTCTTTATTACCATTAATGAAATGTGCGTGTGTGTGTGTGTGTGTGTGTGTGTGTGTGTGTGTATTTGTGTATACATATATATTTAGGAAAAGGAGAGGGAGTTAGAAAATAATTACGAGAAGGAAAGAAGAAAAAAACAAATAGATGTCGGAAATAGAAGTCACTCAATGGCAAATATCAGATGGCCTATTTAGAATGGAATAATGTCAGAAAACAGTAGCCTTTTGAACATCATTTGTAAATATCATTTAATTCTTACTATTACTTCCACTATTACCTTAATACTTCCACCACCACTACTGTAGCTAGCTTACATGATAGAATTCATTGTGCTCAGTGTTATATTTGTTTTTTCGTTTAATACTTGTTTTAGTTTGTTTTTCTGTTGCTATAATCGAACACCACAGACTGGGTAATGTATAAAGATAAAGGTTCTGGTGGTCCAAGGTTAAGAGGCCACATCTGGAAAGAGTTTTCTTGCTAATGGGAGCTCTCTGCAGAGTTCAAAGGCAGTGCAGGGCATCACTTGGTGAGAAGGCCAAAGTGTATGTTGGATCTCTTTCTCTCTTTTCTCTAAAACCACCAGTCAGGGGAATTCATTTTGATGACTTTACCTAATTCTTATTACTTCCCATACACCTAACCTCTTAATGCCATAACATTAAATTTCTACCCTCTTAAGACCATCACAATAACAACCAATTTCAACACATGAATTTTGAGGGGACACATTCAAAGCATAATCTTTTGATGTGCTTATTATTGAAGGCATTTTATAAAGTTTTATGGAATACTCTTAAAGTCAAAAAAATAATGTGATATAAAACTAGAATTTGAACCCAGGTTTGTTGAACTTAGAAAGGTATATTATTTCGACTGTGTCAGAAAAACTAAAAAGGTGACTAATTTTTACCCCAATTTTAATTTTCACTTCCCTCCTCTCCTTTGCTAAGTATAGCACACCTGTTTTGAATTTCTCCTCCTGATGGCTAATGGTCTTTTAATTTTATCAAAATTTCAGAGATCTATGGGTCAGCAGGTGGTGTGGTGCTTAAGTGCATTGGACTCCCATATGGCCGACCACGGTTTGAATCCCAGACCCGGTGGCTTGCTGTATCACTTTTCCTCTCTCTCTCACTCTATCCCTCTCTGGTCAAATTAAAATAAATAAAGTTAAATAAAATTTTTAAAAAAATTTCCAGAAACTCTAAACTCAGTTTAATTTTGTGTATTTGTTAAAATGCTGTATTCCTACATATATTTACATAATAAATTAATAATTAGAAAGAACATAGAATTTAGTTGTAAAACTAGGGTTATAAGACTCTACACCTCTTGCTATGTCTAGTAAAAGTCTCTTAGCTTCAGCTCTCATAGTCTTTAAAGTTTATTTGACTTTATTTATGATAGACACCATGTGTGTCTACATGAAAGAGGGAAACAGAGAGAGAGGGAAGGAGGCTCATCATGTCATAATCCCCTTTCCCCAGTTCTCCAACTCATTGCGACCTTGGTCATGAGCACATAATCCTGACATGTTTTCAGGCTGACACCAGGATCTAAGCCTGTGGTCAGTCTCATGGTTTTCAGTACTACAATTCAGTTTACTACCTACTGTACCACCGGGCTGGGTCACTATATTTATAGAGTGTGACCAAATATATTTTTTCTGCCTGCTGCATAGTGCATTTATGAGGGATAAATCAAATCACATATTTGAAAGTAATTTTTAATTGAACAAGGCTATGCAATGTAACTTTGTCCATGCTTACATAAAATTTATTGACTAATTTTGGCTTAAAAGATGCTAACTTTGTTGAATTTCAGCCATTAATCAATAAGTGAGGAAAGTGTCTTAGGTCATGGGGAGGCATTCCTAATACTTGGAATCAAAACAAGCAGTTATTGAGACCAGCAGTTAGCGTAATAGCTGTGTTGCTGGACTCCCATGTAGTCGACCGTGGTTCGAGTCCCGGGCCCAGTGGCTTAAAAGTCAGGCCGGGCGCGTGTGTGTGCGTACCCAAGATCCCGAGAGGAGAATGGAGGAGAAGGAATTGCAGCGTGGCCATCCCCCCTGGGGGGCGATTTCTCGCTTTCTATCTCTCTGTCTGGCAGGCGAGCACATGCAGCCTATAGCAAAAACCTCTCCAAAAAAAACAAAAAACAAAAAACAAGCAGTTATTTGCTTCCTCTAGGTACCCAGAAAGAGAACTGTTAGGTAGAATGAGGACGCTTGGAGCAAGAACTGCAGCAGTCATGTTCCAAGGCTCATTTCTGTGAGGTAAAAGGAAGATGAGCGTGTGTCGTCTGGCCCCCCTGTGGCATATGGTAGGGTATCCTGAGTACCAGCGCGTTCATGAATGCAGCTCTACTTTTTAAAACTAGAAACCTGGTAGGAATACTTCTTAGCAGCTATCTCACTGTTGAGAAGACAAGTTTTAAGGATTTTTTAGAAGTACTTTCGAAACAAGGAAATTATAGCTGACTTTCTGAAGCACTGGTGATCATTCATACATATCTCAAGAGTCACCATTTTGGAGCTTTAATTCAATTGATGAATCCTAACTTTGGACATAAACCATGTGTAACTCATCTGCTTTGAATAAAAAATCTTCAGAACCACCCACAGGATATTGTCTTGAATGGGGAATTAGGCACTTATTCCTCTCTTGACAACCAGAGCAGTCATGTATTATGTATGCTGGGAACTCCAAAGGGGGGAAGAGTAATAAGCAGCAATGCAACAAGCAGGAAGGTCTTTCTCTCTCTCTCCCCCCCCACACACATACATAAGCGATTCTAAAACCACTTGAGATAGAGAAGTGGAAATATAATGCCCCATTGTTGATTTCACCTAGTTGTCACACTACCTTTGGTTCAAAACAGCATAAATCTCAATCAAAATCTGTGAACACAATGATATCCCAAAAGAGGAATTTTAGTCAGGAAAATTCCAAATTTTTCTAGTCCATATCTTTGACTTAAAATCAAATAGGAGAAGTTGTGTTTTGGCAAAAGTGATCTGAATGAAAAAAAAAAGTTAAATACTGGAAGTTTGATTTTTTTTTTTTTATTCTTGTTTCCTCACTTGCCCATTGTCCCAAAGGAATTAATCTACTGTAACTTCTTTGAGACCTAGGTCCACTGCAGACCTGTATTTGTATGTAGAATCATCTAGCTCTCCTCACATCACTGCAGAAAGGAAATACCTCTTTCCAGGTCCTCATAGCACCTTTAGCACTTTGCATTACTTTTCATGGTTTTATTTTATACTAGTTTGACTATTTGGGGAAGCTCTCTCTGTTAGATTGCATGAGCCACAATGGTGATTGCAGTTGTTCACTCTCACCCCTGTATCCACAGTCCCCAACATCTATACACAATAGACTTTCAATGACTATTTGTGAAATGAGTGTATATGAATAAACAAACACTTGAGTAAATTTAGACTTTCAAGAGTTTGTAAGATTGAAGGTAAAAAAAAAACTAGTATCACATCTTTCTGTTTAGTCGTATAATAATAATCTTTACTTGCCATTTCCCAAAACTATGAATTACAAGACAGTCCATATAAATAGCTTGAGCAATAATATTTTTATGAACAAATAATGTTACCTTTTATTATTTTTTGAGAGGTTTTTGCTATAGGGTGCATGCACTTGCCAGAGAAACAGAGACAGAGAGACAGAAAGCAAGATATCACCACATAGGGGGGATGACGGTGGTCCAAACCCTTCTCCAGTCTCCTCTTGGTTCTTGGGCAAGCACACACATGAACCCGGTGTGAATTTTAAGCCACCAGGTCTGGGACTCGAATCGTGGTTGACTATGTGGAAGTCCAATGATGTAACCATTACGCCATCTGGGGGTCCCATAATGTTGCATTTTAAAAATGTACTCGAATTAGGCAGTCGTTAAAGGATATGCATGCAGTATATCCTAGCCAATGAGATGTGAGCAGAAGTACACAAGGTTTTCCCTTCTGAAATGAAAGGCTAAGCCACATTAAATGAAACCATTCTAATCATTTGCTCTTTTTCTTTTGTCCTGCATGAATCATAGACCCTAGCCTTGGAGATGCAGCGGCCATTTTATAGACATGAAGTGACAACATGAAGGTGGAATGTCATGGATTAAGGTGTCAGAGAAGAAGACAGAAAGTGCTGGAATGTTTGGTGCTACTAATGTACCAAGGTCTTGCTTGCAACTACCAGTCCTGGATCACTTGTTTTTACAATGATACTTAGATGACTATTCCTGGGCCTTGTGCAGCCAAATGAATAAATAACTAATACGATAGACTCTTCAGAATTTGATATAAAAACATTAGATTGAAAGTAAGCTCATCATTAAAGTACTGCATTAACAAAATCCATACATTTCATTAAGAAGTAATTCAGACTATACATTTTATTAAAACAAACTTGCATTGTGTATTTTAGATTTTTGTCTAATTAAAAATTATCTACTAATTTCTGACCATGTTTATTATAAGTACTTCCTTTCTAATTTCTTTTTAAACTTATTCAAGTACACTTATTCAAGTGAAAATTTTCAGATAATAGACAGACTTTCCATTTTCTAAATTCCTTAATTGCAAAATTCAGAAATACGCAATTCACGTATTAATTATATAAAAGGGCAGACATTGACTACTTCATTAGAAAGTAGATACATATATCTGCATGTATTCTACAGTTGTAGAAGCTACAATTGCAAGAGAAATATCTGCAGAGTTATAAATCTATAAATCTCATGATGACTATTACTTTCCATCAATAACTTTCACTTATATGGAGAAACTTTTAGACTCTCAAGATAACCAAATCTGGATCAGAAATGAAAGGGAAAACATAAACATTGCTCTTATCAGAAAACAGGATAAGGACAGCTACAAACTGCACAATCAGATTAGCAATATTTTCTAGGAAATAAATGAAATGCCTGTAAAACAGTGGAAACTTAGGGCAATCACTGCACTCACTGCCCACTCTCATTTCCCAGTCATCTTGACTCAATCTAATTCCTCTCTCTTCTCTTTCACCTTGTCATAGCTCACTATCCCTGTTGACTTTCCACAAACAGAAGCAAGTTTTCAATGGCACCCAAAGTATTCCTGGTAGCACCTCACCCCTATTCTCTACAGAGGTGAGAGTTGATGCACCCTGTTTATATCGGCAGGAGAGAACTGTGAGAAAGTTAAAGTTTGTGTCAGAACCCAGGGTGATTCATGAAATCAGAATGTACTTAGCTGGATAATCCTAATGAAGAAGCAAGGGCACCCACGACACCATGAACTTGACTTTCTGTCTTATGGGAAATCTGGCTGGCCTCAGATTTCTCCCTCTTTCTCCACAGTCAATTTTTCCTTATAATCTCCTAAAACATTTACTTCTGTTCATGTCTTGATACCCTGCAGAATTATTCACAATTGCTAAAACATGATTCATGTCCTGAAATCCTGCAGAATTATTCACAATTGCTAAAACATGGAAGCAGCCCAAAAGTCCACAAACAGATGAATAGATTAAAAATGTGTGGCACATATACTCTATGGAATACTACTCAGCTATAAAAAACAACAAGACCCTGACTTTTGATACAAAGTGGACAAACATGGAAGATTAACTGCTGAGTGAAGCAAGCCAGGCTATGAAGGAGAAACATTGTGTGTCTCCACTTAATATATACCGACTCTCTGAACTCTATGGCAGATATGGAAAGAATAGAGGACACAGAAACTTGGAAAATGGTTATGAATACTGGATACAATGTGGGAAGAGGGTGGGAGAAGGGGGAGAGGGTGAAGTAAGACATTAAGGAGAAAAATAGAGAAGCAAGACATTTATGGGATACAGAAATGGATTATTATCTGTTGATGATAACGTGTCTAGTATCCTCAACTGGACTGGTGTGAAGTGTATTCATATGAGGTAAATTCGCTTTACAAGCTAAGTGATGTATAATGATTGAATATATAAAAGAAATTAAAATAAAATAAAATATATTATTGAAAAAAAGAAATAAAAGAAATCCTATCAGCATCTCTAGTCTCTGTTATCACAAGGCTCATCTTTTCATTAAGGAAGAATATGGTTTCTTTCACCTCTCTATATCTGCTTCATACCACATACTTGACATTTGTGATATCTACTCCTCATGAACATTCATAGTAGATATATTGTCTTTCTGTTAACTCATAAGCAAACTATAATCTTTTTTTTCTTTTGCCTTAGGGTGAGTGTGCTCACAGGAGAGATACAGAGACAGTGAGAGGGAAAGTAGATATCCTCACCCAGAGGGGATAGCCACATCACAATATTTTTCCCCTGTTCTCTTCCTAGAATTTTAAGCATGCATAAACAGGTTTCTGATGTGGGTTTAAAGCCACTGGGTTTGGGACTTAAACCGTGGTCAGCCATGTGGGAGTCTAGCAACATAACCAGTAGTCCCCCCAACCTACCACCTTATAACAACACACATATATTATCTTGCACTTTCTATAGGTCAAGCATTCAGGCATCTTATAGCAGAGTCCACTATTCAGGCTTTTACCATACTATGGTTGAGGTGTCACTTGAGCTGTATTCTCATTCGTTGCTCATTCAGGTTGTTTGTAAAAAGTTCCTGGCATGCAGTTGGATTGAGAACTCAAGCCCTGGAGGCTACCTCTCCAGATGGGCAGTTCCCAGCATGGCTATCTGCTTTTACAAAAACAAAAAGAGAGTGTCTCTACTCTGGAAACATCTGGTCTTTCTTTGAAGGACATTCACATGATTAAGTCAGACATTCCTTGGATAATTTTTCTTTGAATTAACTCCAAATGGAATAATTTAGGACCTGAAGTCTCTTCACTTTTGGTGTACAGTGTAAACAAATTACAGAGTGATGTCCATCATATTCACAATCTGTCCTCCTTAAACACCTTCAATGAAAGGAGATTATGCCACCTTAGAATTATATCCACCACAGTCTACCTTCTGGACTACAAGATCCATATACCCTCTGCATGTAAAGTACATTCGCCCTTTCCCAAGTATACCAGTATAGCAACAGATAAGACTTCTGGGTTTAATGTATGAAATATAGCTCCTGAGTGATAGATTCTCTTTCATGGATCTATGACACTAAAGAAACAAAATATTTGTCCCAACATGTTATTTTCATGGCACAAATCAGAGATAAGAGACCCAAAGAAACCTGAGTGCCTCATCACATGGGATCAAAAACAGGTTTTCCAAACTTACAGTCTTTCCTCAATGTGCATGTACCCCTACATATAAACAGTCTTCTCAATCCATTTCTCATATGTGATTATTGTTTCTCTTCACAAAGCCCCAAGAAAAGAACACAAAGTCCTTGGCCATAAAACAAGATGGATATGGCTTACTATTTGGTACATTTATATTCATTGAATTTGCTGCAATTCATTAACTGAATATAAGTAGAAACATTTTAAAATTGTGCGATGGTCTATTGTTTTCAGAATTTTAGAAAAAATAGGGTTTTGTTGTTGTTGTTGTTTTGCCTATCCAATTCTTAATGCAATCTCAAAGACTTAAATAAAAATGCTTCCCATAGATGCTTCATGAACTCGGCACTAGGTTAGTCAATGTCGTATATTGAAGTATATCTCTGATCATGTGATTAGCCTGAAACAGATTCAGAAACATTTTGACTCACTGGTGCTAATTTAGACGGGTCAATGATAATTAAGACTATTATTTTGGGGTCTGTTCACATTAAAGATTGAGAAAATGGGTCACAGAATATCCAATCCCAGAACCTTAATCATTTCATTATATCTGATTGAAAATGAGACATCAAAAGTTTTATTAAACCCATTAAGGACCTTTGAAGGAAATAGTACTGCATACTACAAAAGTTACCCTTTGTCTTTGAGTAAGAAAGACAAAGAGAGGCAGAGAGAGACAGCACTCTCAATAGGATCTTGACATTGCAATACACTCTCAGCTTCAACCAGCCTCAGATCATGGTCATCCATGTGCCCTACTAACTCAGAGAGGTCTCTTCCCAGGTGGATCAACCTCACAAAGTATATCATTTTACCCTTACACCACCACTCAGCCACAAGTCATCCTTTTTATATTACCATCTTCTGAGATATTCTGAGATACTCTGGTAGCTCATATAGCATTCAGCATTTGTAAACAAATCTTACTCTAAACACGGAATATATAGCTTATAATCCATCCATTTCTATCATATCATTTGCTCTTCTTTTTTATTTATAAAGTGAGAATTTCTTCCTTGTATATAAGTTGACAAATTTGCAGTCATATTTTTCTTTTTTTATGGAGAGGTTTTTGCTATAAGGGTACATGTGCTTGCCAGAAAGACAGAAAGACAGAAAGCGAGAAATCATCTCCAAGGGAGAATGGCCATACCATAACCCCTTCTCCTTCATTCTCCTCTCTTGGGCACACACACACATGCCTGGCGGGTCTGGGACCTGCACCGCGGTTGACTACATGGGAATCCAGCAACATAGCCATTACATCAACTGCTGGTCCCTTGTAGTCATAATTTAAAAACTAAGGTATAGTTTCTCGTTGATCAAAACTACACTTCTATAAAATTTTATAATAAAATAAAATGGATGACTAAATAAAATGCATTTTAATGAACAAAAGAAACATTGATATCTGTTTATCTATGCACTGGAGAATCTGTTGGAAAATTTTCTGGTTAGTTTAATTCGAATGCTAATTTACTTTAAAGAATATTTCTAAAGTAAATGTGCGTGCATCTGTGTTTCTGACAATCATATTGAGGGACTTGAATCTAACCCATGTTTATCTCTAAATTGTTTGCTTTGTAAATGAGTACTTCCAATCTACACGAGGATTATACTTAATCATCACTCCTAACTCTATTCCATAGCAATTTTAATAAACTCAAAATTGTAAAATTTCTGTCCTTTATTTTCTATTTTAGGAAAAGTGGAGGGTGCCTTGATGAGTAGTCCATACAACTCATTGTAATATGCTGCTCTGGTAACACAGTTGGCACAAAATTTAATACTATGACTTTAAGTATACTTTTTCTTGAGAGCCAGGGCCTGTCGCCTACTTCCTGGCTGACAAACAAGGAAATTATCTATATACCGTAGGCCCATTAAACAGAGCAAGAAAATCAGAACTGCCGTTTTCAGGAGTGGTATCCTGGGCTAGGTATAGATAAAGGCCTTTAGGGCAAGAACTATGTCTCTTTAACCCAGTACAGAAAATATTTGGTGTACTTTGTAAACAAATAATTTAGATGATGAATGGGACTGTGCTGTTAGGAATTTGTGTCACTGGAAGATGAGGCCATAGCAGGGCAGGAGGTGAACTTGGCTGCTATCATTCCTCTTCTGGAAAAGTACTAGCTCCTCCACTGGTAGCAGGGTAATGGCCAGGAACCTTTTCTGAATGAAAGTGAACTCTATATTGACTATTTTTCTTTTTACCATGTTTAAAATGATTTTTTTTAAAAAAATGTGATTCGTATTTGTAGCAAGAGACATGTATATGGGACTCTTACTGCCTTCTGATCTCTACATTTTGTTCATAACAGAAATTGGGCCATATGCAAGTTTAATCAAGACTTGAAAACTTTTTTTTTTTGAAACAGTGAAAATCATTCCATAGACTTGTCACTTCAACAGTTTTATCTGAAAATACCTGCAGATATTTCCATTGCCTAGTTTGTTCCCTAATTAGCAGGATTTTCCTGCAGGCAAACACCTGCGTAATCTTACCTACTGGTCCAGGCACGTGAGAGAAATCTGTATGTCCCCTGCAGAAAGACCCTCAAACAAACTCTTTGTTATTATTTTCACAAGTTCATATGCAGATTTGTTATATATTGAAAGTGAAAAGGGAGATCAAACATTCTCATAGATGTCTTTCTGGAAAGTCAAAGGTAATCCAAATGCAGTCCAGAAAATCATTAAAAATATTAATAAATCAACCACAGATTGGAAGCACTGAGTGGAATTTTCCCATTTGACAGTTTATCAGTGTGTTGTTGTTAAAAATGTTTTTCCCCCCCTGGGAGTGTACCTCAGTGATGATCGTCATGTATAATTCATAAAGGAAAATAGATTTAAATAAGCCTGCTCAGTGGTTCAGTCTGTGAAAATTCAACAAGCTAGTTTCTTTTCACTGTGCCTGCAGTCACTTTTCCTCCTCCAAGCTCCCCCATTCCACATTGTATTTACTTTTTTGTACTTTGGATCATAATATAATTTGTTTCCAAATGTATATTTAAAGAAGGCAACTCTGAGGGACACAAGAACAGCACCACAAATGAAAAGAAGGACGGTATTTTCATGTAAATCACATTGATAAATATTTAAATTACTTTCTTTTGCAGAATAAAAGTGTATGAATCTAATTCACATTTAAGCTACAAATTATGCTGAAGGAGTTTTACTCATAGAGTTATTGTTCACAACAATGTATATTAAATTCTTTCTGTTCTTACATAATTCTTCAAGACATTTTAGTGACTAAGGTCTTGCAAAGACGAGAGATAATCCATCTGGACTTGATAAGAGTGTCATTGCTCTCAACAGCTAAACAATCTTTTATTCACTCTCTAAATTTAAAAATTTAATACACGGTGAATATCAAAGTCACATTTTATTTGGAAGGGTAATCACCATATAGTACGTGGTTTACAAAAATATGATCTAATCTCGCTAATTCCAATCACTAATTTGGATCTTGCAATAATTCAAATACAGTGACTCTGCATTAGAAAAAAATGCTATGGTCTAAAAATAAACAGCACCAGTGTACCAGATCTGAGCATTTTTAATTCAAAGAGAATGTAACTGTGGTAAACTAAAACTGCCATTTATTGTGTATTTATTTCTTGTCAGAAATTGTGATAAGGCTAAGATAGCATTTCTATTAATATTCAAATGTTTATGGAGTAAGTCATATTATCCAAAGTTTTCAGATGATGAAACCATAGCCTAAAAAGATTAAGTGGCTCTTCCATGGTCACACAGCTAGAAGTAGCAATTAACCTAACCCCAGAAATGTGTGCTTTTAATTAAAAATTATTTTAATATACTTTCAATTGATGTTTAAAACAACTAAGTCTCCTAAGGAAAATAACTTTTATGTCTGTAGCATTTTATTAATTGATGTAGATATATCCCAAATGATCATTTTATGTGACTTAAATTTACATTTATATCTTGGTGGCAATATAAGTAACTTGAAAGTAATACAGTTGAAAACATATAGTCATCTCAATTTTTTCTTTCCCCTATTATGCTTAATCACTAACTTCTTACCATATTGAAGATGTACCTCCAAAAATAATTAAAGAAAAATGCTTATTAAAGAAATTTTATGGGGAACCAGCAGTTAGCGTAATGGCTATGTCACTGGACTCCCACGTAGTCGACTGCAGTTCACGTCCTAGACCCAGTGGCTTAAAACTCATGCCGGGCGGTGTGCGTGCGTGCCCAAGATCCCTAGAGGAGAATGGAGGAGAAAGGATTGCGGCATCCCCATCCCCCCTGGGGGGTGATTTCTCACTTTCTGTCTCTATGTCTCTCTCTGTCTGTCTGGCGAGCTCACGCACCGTAAAGTGAAAACCTCTCAGAAAAAAAAAAAAAGAAAAAATTCAGTCACCAATTAACCAAATTTAAGCAATTCTGCATCAATTTAGGCAAAATAAACAACAATTACAAAACCAGACTTTATTTGAACACATGTAAATGAATGCATGTATCACTTTCCTGTCTGTTAGGCTTTGATAAGAACTATTTTTTAAATCTATCTTTATTTTTAATTTTATTCATTCATTCATTTACTTTTCATTTGACCAGAGAGAGACACAGGGAGAGCAAGAGAGGGAAAGTGAGAAAGCAAGCCACCAGGTCCAGGACTTGAACCATTGCCAGCCATGTGGGAGTGTCAAACACCTCAACCACCATGCCACCTGCTGGTCCCCAGGCGTAGGTAAGAATTTATACTTGAATAATAATAAAGATAATAAGTCATTATGCATTAGAACCCATTATATAATGTTAGTAATGGTTATTTTCAATTACTTTTTTTTAAAAAAATAATAATAAGGACTAAATTTTATTTTTAAGAACTAAATGGTCTGTTAATTTTTTCACATACTTCATTTGTTATTAGGTTTACTCTTTAAAATATTTGATTGAAATTTCTCTCACCTTTTTAAAAAAATCTGTTTATCAAATTGAAGAGGAATTTCAAACCCTTTGTCTGGGTCTTATTTAATTTTATTGTCTTATTGGGGTTGGTTGTTCTTGGGACTCAGGACTTGATTCAATTATTAAATACCACAGTCTGCTAGAGAACTGAATTTATGAGGAAAAAACACTTTATTTCACTCTGAATTTCAGTATGACACTGTACCAATTTATAAACTTGCTTATAACCCAATTTATCAATCTGTAAATGATTAAGTATGTAATACAACCTAATTCACAAGACAATGAAGAAATCCACAAATTATTTTTTGAAACATTTTTTAAAGAATTTTTTTATTTAACTTTAATTAATTAATTAATTAATTAATTTTAATTTGACCAGAGAGAGACAGATGGAGAGAGTGAAAGAGAGAGGGAAAGTGAAAAAGCAAGCCACCAGGTCCGGACTCAGAACTATGGTCCAGCCATGTAGGAATCCAGTGCCCTTAACCATCACACCACTTGCGGGTGCCCAAATTATTTTTTAAAGGTTTTCTAGTACAACGAATAGTGCAAGCCTTTGGGGGAGGTTGAAGTTGAGCAGGAATAACAGCTTGGTCCATTATCTGATGAGCTCAGTATGTAGGTCAGGCTCTCAGGGAAGTAAACTGTGAGATGAACATTAACAAGCAAAAAGTTTACTGAGAAATACCCTTGGGACTAATATCTGCAGGAGAAAGGAAGGAAGTGAAACTGCTCAAAGAAGTTGACTGTGAGACAATCCTAACTAAGATCTCTGCTCCCAGAGTGGTCTCATGTTGGATGGGGGTCCTGGGTCTTTCCATCTTCATCAATCTGCCTTTAAATATGGGTACCATCTAAGGCAGGGTGTGGGAAGCAAACTGGCTTTCTTCAGGTAAGCAGAGTTCCTAGGGAGAATTGATAGCTGGGGGTTGTCAGCTATTATTAGTAAGCCCAGAAGTTGGGACATTTAACTTTTCATTCTTGAAGGCGAAGCTGAGCCAAGAAACACAGTATCAATGACCTCTAGGTTTCTATGGATAAACTGAGGAATACACATTGGAGCCCATATAGCCATAACATAACCAACATAAGCTTCAGAACTATGTCTTGTTTTTCTTATTTTTATTTTAGATTTTTGCTATAGGGCATGTGTGCTTGCTGGAGAGACAGAGGGACAGAAAGCGAGAAATCACCCCCCGCCCCGGGGGTGACCATAATGCAATCTCTATTCCTCCATTCTCCTCCCAGGATCTTGGGCATGCACACACACACATGCCCAGTATAAGTTTTAAATAGCTGGGTCCAAGACTCGAACCATGGTTGACTACATGGGAGTCCAGTGACATAACCATTTTGCCATCTGCTGGGCCCAGAACAGTGCTTTTTTCTACAACAAACATTAGCACCAGAGAAGTGGTCTTAAATAATAATAATAATAATAATAATAATAATAATAATATAAGTGGTTTTCAAAAAGTTCCTGGAAAAGTCCATATGAAAAACTATGCATGAATTTCATTTTTTGCACCAAAATAAACTTGTGTTCCAATTCCATTTCTTTACAAGCTTTTCAAAGTCCTCTCAGAAAATGTTTAGATAAGATATAGAACTGGTATCATTATATTTTAAATATAGAGAAAATGATATTTTGGGACCAGCAGTTAACATAATGGCTATGTCGCTGGACTCCCACGTAGTTGAGCGCAGTTCGAGTCCCGGACCTGATGGCTTAAACTCACGCCGGGCAAGTGTGCGTGCATGCCCAAGATCCCGAGAGGAGAATGGAGGAGAAGGGATTGTGGCATGGCCATCCCCCCTGGGAGGTGATTTCTCGCTTTCTATCTCTCTGTCTCTGTCTGTCTGTCTGGTGAGTGTGGAGGCCAGGTGCTATAAAGAAAAAAAAAAAAAAAAAAATTCAAAGAAAAAGAAAATGATATTTTCAGAAAATAAATAAATTTATGATTATAAAAATACCAGGCCCTAAATTACCAAGTGAATCCTGAAAAATTGTTTTCTACTTTCATTTAGAATCTTTGTTTTTGCACTTCGTAGTAGTTTTACCAATCAAAGGTTTTTGGTTAATAGGTCTATGCTTTTTGATATTTAACAAATTTGCTACCATTTGAGTCAACAGTGGTATGTATGGTGATGAGACATGAGAAATAACTAAAATTATGGCAAAGGCTCAATATAAAATAACAGTTTAAATAAAATAGATATATTTTCCCCTGATGTATGAATTTGACTTGATGTGACAATTTTGTTCTGCTAAGGTCTGTAAGGTCCCAGGTTCTTTCTTGTTTATTCTACCATCTCTAGGATATTTGCATAGTCCATATGATTCATTACTTGCTCCACTTTCTAACCAACAAAATGGGAAAAAAAGGAAGCAAAAGTCACATTACTCCCTTAAAGGTTATGACTTGGAAGTTGTGCATCCTAATTCCTCACACTCCCTGTTGGGCAGTACCGAGTCACATGACTTCACCTAATTGCAGTAGTCTGGGAACATAATCTATAGCTGAGTAGCCTTGAGCCCTGAAAATTCTAGTATCATATAAAAATAGAGTGAATATATATAATATAGCTCTCTCTGTCATTGATGGTATCCATAATGAAAAAAATGAACTTTTAGGATGAATGCATAATGCAATTTTGATTGATATTATGGTGGTACCACTATTACACATTTAGAACAAAATCCACTGGCGACATTTTAAAAATCAGGTAGCATTGGCCTGGTGGGTACCAATGTATTGTCTCTTGGCACCAAAATAACACTTATTGTCCTGCTTAGGGCTCCTAATCATTCCCATCCTGTTAGGTGGCATATATTAAGCTTTGTTTACAAAAGGCACTGGCAGGAACCTGGAGAAAGAGGAGGTTCTTCATGCTGGCTCTAGTCAGTGCTCTCTCAGGAGGCAGCTGTGGTATCTACAAGTCAGTGGACATGGTATCCCCACCAGAGCAGACCCTCTGCACATAGAGTAAGAGTTCCTAGTGATTTTATTTCTACTAACAGATCTCAAGGTAATCTTGTGCAGATTCCTCGTTGGTGACTTCCCCTGGCATCTGAGTGAGTCTATTCCAGTGGTTCTTGCTCACATGTCACTTCAGTTAACTTCTTCAACCACTGGGTCAATGCCATGGCCTCTCCAATGGGGTTCAGGTGCCTTGGGTACAGTACCTCAGCGTTAGGAGTAGAATCTACTATTTTATGTTCTATAGCATTTTCTTTTCTTTTTTCTCTTCTTTTCTTTTCTTTTTTTGACTCATGGTCAAAATTATAGCAGCAGGAGAATAAGGTATTTAGGGACCTTGAAAGAATTCTCAGAAAACAGAATTAAAATACAAGTTTATTTCAGAGTAAAAAAATACAGTATTCATAATGAAATAAAAAATGGTTAAAATTCATACCTCTTTAAAAAACTTAATTTATTCATTTATTCAACCAGTACTTAATGAACAACAACAACAATGTGCCAGGCGCCAGGCACTTTAGGTGCCGGCAATATAGGAGTGAACAAATTAAGTGAACAAAAAATGTTTCTGCTTTTACAGGATAGCATTCTAGTTGTGAAAACAGAAAATAAACAAGTGAACAAATCTCTGTCAGGGGATGATAAGTGTTAAAAAGAAGAATAAATTTCAAGGGGATAGAGAGTGACAGAGCACAGAGAGGTTCTAGACGGAGGGAAAGCTTTCTTTTTCAAAAGTTTTTATAACAAAGTTGTATATAACAACAAAAAAAAACACGTACTGTAACTTATAGATACAAACTAATGATAAAGTACAATTTCACAAAAGATTGTGACCATTTTGCACACCCTTGTCAGTCCTTTCTTTTAGGCAAGGTATTCTTTTGATGACAACTGAATTTAACAGTCACAATGGTGAACTACTTTTAGATAATTAAATTTTTTTGATATGTTTTTCTCTTGTAAGCATAAGTTTATAATTTATAATATTGAAACATTATTGCACTTAAACATTCATAATTTGATAAAGCATTCATGAAACAATGTACAGACTAGCTTAACAGACAAATAACACTTTTAAGCAGACAAAACTGTATTCATTTTTTTTCTCAAACCCACTCTCTACCAACCACTTTTCTGCTTTACAATCTCTAGCATCCACACCCCTCCTCTCCACCATGACATCTTCAGATTCCTCAACCTCTGCCATAAGTGCCTACACTAACTATACCTTGAGTGGGAATATACAATGTGAATCTTTCAAATTCTGGCTCATTTCACTCAGCATTAAGTCTTCTACAGTCATCAAATTTGAGTCAAATGATGGGCTTTCATTTTTTTCTTTTAGCTGTATAATATTCCATAGTATTATGTGTCACAGTTTTTCAACCTGGTCATCAGTTTTTGAACAGCTAGGTTGGTTCCATATTTTAGCAATTGTAAATAATGCTGCAATAAACATGGATGTGCAAGTGTCTTTCCAATTTAGTGTTTTTGTATCCTTTGGGTAAATATTAAGGAGTGGGACTACATCATATGGAAGTTCTATTTGTAGGTTTTTGAGAAAACTCCATATTGTTTTCCACAGAGGTTGAACTTAATTGCATTCCCACCAATAGTTTTAAAAAGGTTCGTTTATCAGCAAAGCCTTGCCAACACTTGTTGTTTCTATTAAAAAAATAAATATATGTTTGGGACCAGCAGTTAGCGTAATGGCTATGTCTCTGGACTCTCATGTAGTTGACCATGGTTCGAGTCCCAGACCTGGTGGCTTAAAACTCACACAGGGCGTGTGTGCATGCATGCTCAAGATCCCGAGAGGAGAATGGAGGAGAAGGGATTGCGGCATGGCCATCCATCCCCAGGGGATGATTTTTCACTTTCTGTCTCTCTGTCTCTTTCTGTCTGGTGAGCACATGTGCCCTATAGCAAAAACCGCTCAAAAAAAAAAAATATATATATGTTTATTTATTTATTTTTTAAAAAAATATATATATATATGTTTATTTATTTATTTTTTAAATTTATTTATTTGTTTTAATTTTTGTGCTGCCTGGTCCAGGACTTGAACAATGGTCAGTCATGTGGAAGTCTAGCACCTCAACCATTATTTTTTTTTATCCTAGTCATTTTAAGTGTGGTTAAATAGTATCTCATTGTGGTTTTAATTTACATTTTCCTGATGACAAGACACTGAACATTTCTTCATATGCATTTTGAACATTCATAAGTCTTTCTTGGAGAGTTGTCTATTCGATTACTTTGACCATTTTTAAAATTGAATTATTCAATTTTTTAATGAACAAACTACTAATGTGCCCTGTATATTCTAGATATTAATCTCTTGTGTTAGAAATAATTTGTGATTTCGTTCCCCATTCTGAGGGTTGTCTTTTCAGTCTAGTTATTGCTTCCTTTGTTATGAGGAAAATTTTTACATAATTTAATCTCACATGTCTATTTTGGCAACTATCACTTATGCTTTGGGAGTCATTTTTGATAAATATTTGCCTATTCCAACATCTTCAAAAGTTTCTCCTATGTTTACTACTAGTAGTTTTATGATTTGAGACTTTATATTTAAATCTTTAGTCCATTTTGAGTTGACTCTTGGTAATGGTAAGAAATAGAGGTCCAGTTTAATTTTTCTACAGGTGGATATCTAGTTCTTACAGTAACATTTGCTGAAAAGATTTTCTTTTCTTCACTGCCTTGTCTTTTACTCTTTGTCAAAGTCAATTGGCTGTATGATTTGGAGTTAATTTCTGGATTCTGTATGATTTGGAGTTTATTTCTGGATTCTCTATTCTGTTCCATTGATCTATAGGTCTGTTTTTGTGTCAGTAACATATTGTTTTGAGTTAACTGCTCTGTGATATATTTTAAAGTTAGATTGTGAGATGTCTCCTATCTCATTCTTTTGACATGGTATTGCCTTGGCGATAAGTTTTTATTATTCTAGACAAATTTTATAGCTGTTTTGTTGTTGTTGTTCATTTCTATGAAAAATGCTTCAGGTAACTGGATTGAAATCATATTGAACAGGTAAATTAGGTAAAACTGACTTTTTTTTTTTTTTGAGAGGTTTTTGCTATAGGGCATGTGCACTTGCCAGAAAGACAGAGAGAGATAGAGAGACAGAAAGTGAGATATCACCCCCCGGGGGAATAGCCATACTGCAATCCCTTCTCCTCCATTCTCCTCTTGGGATCTTGGGCACACATGCACACGCGCCCGGTGTGAGTTTAAGCCACCGGGTCCAGGACTCAAACCGCTTTGGACTACATGGGAGTCCAGCGACATAGCCATTACACTAACTGCTGGTCCCAACTGACATTTTTATTATATTGATTCGTCCAACCCAAGAGCACAGGATGTCCAATCATAGCTTTTATTTTTAAATAAATTTTTTTATTTACTTAGAAGCATTCAACATGTAAGCCAAACAGCTGCAACTTTATTTGTTTGTTTGTTTTTGTATTTTGCAATTACAGATGGTATTCAGTTAATAGAACAATTATTTCATATAAGCTGCATCAGACACAACTGAAGATGAAAAAACTACCATCCCTATATATAACTAATTTGTGCTGTGCACCAACAAGAATCTGCTTTAAATTTCCATGACGATTTAGAACCCTCATACTGTACCAGGCAAGGTCAGTGGCTATTGAAAATACCACCAGGACAGGACTATCTGAAGATATATTTGGTAATGTGTTAACTATACAAAAAAGGACACTGTGCAGCTTAAAAACAAATCTTATAGAGCCTTACATTTCATTTTTTTTTCTTTAAAATGAGTGAGTTGTGTACAGGGGGTGAAATGCTTTATAGTCAAGGAAAATAAAACTGCATTGGAACCAAGTTATTCATCATTATCATCTTCTTCCTCTTCCTCTTCTTCCTCATCTTCTTCATCTTCCTTGTCTTTCTTCTCCTCCTTCTTTTTCTTGCCTTTTTCAGCCTTGATAATGTCTTTTTTCACTGCATCAGGCTTTCCTTTAGCTCAGTATGCAGCAATATCCTTTTTGTATTTTTCCTTCAGTTTAGAAGTCTTCTTTTCATAAGGCCGTTTATCATCTGCGGCAATGCTATTTCACATTTCTCTCAGTTTCTTTGTAACATCACCAATGGCAAGGCCAGGATGTTCTCCTTTGATTTTTGGGTGATATTAAGAACAGAACAAGCAAAAGGCCAAAGAAGACCCCTTGTGTGCACTGAGATCCTTGAACTTTTTTGTTTCCCCTTTAGGAGGGATATAAGTTTTCATTTCTCTTTCATAACGGGCCTTGTCCAACTTTGCCATATCTTCAAACTTTCTTTTCTCTTTCACAGACATGGTCTTCTACCTCTCTGAGTACTTTTTAGAAAACTCAGAAGTTGACTGAAGCATTTATTGCTGAAGCACAAGCTTCTTCTTGTGCTTCTCTAGAAAAGTTGGCACAAAAAAATGCCTATTAACTTCTTAGGATCTCATTTGCCCATGTTTAATTGTCTTTCCTCCGCAAGACACAGAGTCGCCCAGTGCCTGTCTGGCTCTTACTTGCCCTTATGCTGTCTCGATATATTACAGTGACTATGAGAGTGGGAGTCATATGCAACCTTCTCACTGTTTCCTCCACTCTGTAACCTATTCATAGCTCTTTAAAATATTTATGTTAATTTTTTTTTCACATTTTGCCACAGGGGCATGCACTAGGGAGAAGCAAAGAATGATAGAGATAGGGTCGCCATTGAGGAGGATGTCCACTCCACAATTTTCTCTCTTCCATTCTCTTCTCAGTATTCTGGGCACACATGCACATGTGCCCAGCCTGATTTTCAAGCCACTGGGTCAGGACTTGAACCATAGTTGACAATGTTGAAATCCAGCACTTTAACCAACATGCCACTTGCTGGCCCATTTACCATGAACTTTTTGAAGATTCTGCTACAACCAGATCATAAAAAAAAAAAAAAAAAAAAAAGGCCCAGGCAGCTGGGGGAAGAATCTGTATATATGCATCCTTTTGCACATTCTCTTTAGTTAGGGGTCACATAGAGTTCCTTGTTTCCCACGAAGAAAAATAAAATAATACCGTGCCTTTTATCTATACAGGGAACCCCATGAAAAATTTAGTACTCAAATTTTTGTATTGCCTTCTGAACATGTAGGCAATTTCAGAGTTATGTTTACTTCTTAGTATCCAAAACCAAGACTCTGATCTCTTGCTATAGTTCATAAATTTGTATTTTATACATTCCCAGTTGAGTTTCTAGTTTCTGTTTCTTGATTGGACCCTGTTTAATATAAACAAGAAAGTCAGCCTTATTAAGACAGTCAAGGGCCAGCCTCATGGCCCAGTGGTTAAGGGAGCTGGATCCACCTAGCCAACAGTTCTAATCCCAGACCTGGCTGCTTGAAAAACAACCCAGGCTCATAAAGTTCCCCAAATTCCAACAAGATGGGGAAATAGATGAGAAAGAATTGCAGCATGACCACATCCTTTTGTGGGCTATTTTCTGGGTTCTTTCTTTCTGTCTCTTTGGAGAGCACATGCACCCTCTGGCATAAAAAAAAAAAAAAAAAAAAAAAAAAAAAAAAAAAGACAATCAAACTGATTTCATTATAGGGGCATTTTTGTCATTCTGTGTTATTTTTTATATATATTCTCATGTTCAAAATCATGTATCCTGAGGATTTGAGTGGAATAAATGAAATCAACCAAGAAATCAATTAATTGCTTATGTATTCAAACTTTGTATGTCAGAAAATATAGATAATTCATGGGAATAGAATTAGAGTGGGTGTTTTTTTTTAAAAATTGCTGTTATGCTTTGATGGTTTCCATTCTTTATCAACATCAGATAAAAAGCAAGCCTTTAAATTTCCTCCAAAAATTATGTTTCTTCTCCTACGCTATACACTTTATACTTTTAGGAAAGAATATTCACATTATATAAGAACAATGTTTTATTTTTATAGAAAACTGCACTGCTTTTTCATATGAATTAAAGTGACTTATTGTTTTAGATGGGCCTGTTAACTGCTCTATATCCTTAACTGTTATGGAATCATCAAAAACTGTAGCTCTGAAAATTCAGTTAAATATATGACAGACTTTTTCTATTTATGCTTTTAATTGTAATATAATATCAAGAAATGTTGTGATATTAATCTTTTTTCAAATGAGCATTTGACCTAGAAGGGGGGAAGGAAAGATATTAAGTCCTATTTTGTTGTTGTTAATTGCCTGAGGGCTCATGTACTACTAGCCAGAAAGAGAAAAAGAGGAAGAGAGACAGAGGATGCAAGAAAGCACTTCCCAATGGGACATGATCATGCCCAAATCCCTTCTCCTCCATTTCTCAATCATTTTGGGTTTGAAACATGCATACATACACATGCCCGTCACGCCTTCCAGGAAGTCAGGACTGGGATTCGAAATGCAGTGGGCCCCGTGGGATATGACTCTCTTACCCAGGTCATGGGGCCATCCCCCCCAAAAATGTCAAGTTCTTAAGTCAGGTATATTCTTCAGGAAAAGTATTTTCTTTTGTTTACAGTTATCATCATTCTTATTTAGTACCTATACTCATTTTATAACATTTAACAAAATTACTATTTACAGATTCCAAAGGCTTTTTTAAAAATAATTATTTCAAATATATAACTCTTTTTTTTTTTTGAGAGTTTTTTTGCTATAGGGTGTGTGCGCTCGCCAGACAGACAGAAAAACAGAGAGATAGAAAGTGAGAAATCACCCCCAGGGGGGATGGCCATACCACAATCCCTTCTCTTCCATTCTCCTCTCAAGATCTTGGGCACGCACACACATGCACCCGGCATGAGTTTAAGCCACCGGGTCCAGGACGTGAACTGCGGTCGACTACATGGGAGTCCAGAGACATAGCCATTATGCTAACTGCTGGTCCCCAAATATATAACTTTTAAAACTGGACACAACCTATTCAGATTTTAGTAGAAACTTGCTTTTTAGGTTTTTGTAACCGTCAGACTTTTCTTTTTCTCTGCAGATTCATTTTAACATTTTAAAACTAGCATCTAAATGTGGTTTTGGAAATCTTAGAAGCATGTTACAATAGCTGCTTAGCACGGAGAATGACAAAATATTTTACATTTAATGAGGCCTTCTTTCGTAATGATCACTTTTATTTGTACTGTTATTTTGTCATATTTGGTATCAAAATACCCTTTAAGGTTCTTAAAGGTGTCTTTCACCTTTCCTATTTAGATCACATTTGTTAACACATCAAATTGTAATCATTTAGGTAAGTCTTCTTTAAACTTTCATCAGAACTATATGTAGATAGCTAAAGGTCAAATTCCATGGGTTTTAGCACTAGAAGGGAATGGTTTATAAAGTCAACATATGGGAATGTTAGCAGATTTACAATTCACTTTTCTGGTATATAATTTTTTTTCTTTTTTTACATTCTTAAACATCATAATATATGCCCTATATAGTAAATTCTGAATGCAGCTTTGTTCTGAATTTTTCTTCTGTAGTTGATTCTGAGCTATCTCTGTTGCACGTTTTTCATTTGAGTCATTGAAATCAATATGAAACATGGATATGCAGAGGATAAGATCTGGGTATGGAATTCTAGGAAGCTGCTTCAAGTGAGAACACAGTGAAAATTCATGAAAGGGATGTCTACTACCATAATAAATTCCAATATCATTGGGGTGTTACTGCTACAATACCTCATTTTTGTTCATTGTTCTGCATTATCTTGCAATTAGTAACTCTTCAATAAGTATTTGCAGAGAGGTTTAAAAACAGAGTACTAGACTATTTTTTTAGCTGCAGGCTACCAAAATACCAAGCCTTAACACTGTTTTTAATAGAAATATATGAGAATGACTTATTTCAACTTATTTTATCACTTAACATTTAAGTCAACTACACTACCAAGTTCCAACCAATAGTTAACACTGAGTACATGACAATAATTACTAGAAAAGGGCAATTGAGACTCACTAACTGGCTTTTTGTCCTAACACCTCTTTCTATCCTTTCTCACTTCATAACATATTTCAAAAAAACAGGAATTGCGATCGAAACAGAAATATGAATGGTCTATGTGCATTTTTAATAATATTAGTAAGAAATGATTAGTTAGTCAAATTGACTAAATAGATTGCTGCATAAAGACAGCTCAGTATGCACGCTCGGGGCCTGAAGAACAGAAGATAAACACATGTAGACCCAAGAAGAAAAAAGTGAGCATTGGATAGCACTTCTAAGAATACTTAATTGTGTGCAGATATTTTTGTTGTTGTAATTTGGATGCATTCCAATTTTTCTGGGGAAAAAAAAAACATTTGCTCACATATTAAGCAAATATGTAACAGAAAAAAAAAACCACAGAGGTAACAAATAACTTTTTATTTTTAATGGAAAATGTCCCAACTGTTTTTACTGATGAATATATATGAAGATGTTCCACTCAGCTGTATACTTGATTCTGTTTAATGAAAGTTCTTTCAAAATAAGGGAGTCATTGTGAATCAGGGTGCTAATATATACACACCTTCTACCTACTTTCTTTATATGTCTTTGTTTTTATAAGTTTTTAAACTTGGCAGATCATGGTTTGCTGAAAATGGTTGACGCCACTAAGACCAAAAGAAGTAAACAGTTATTTATGTGTCAAAGGCCTCCTACAGACTGATTAGCAGAAACACTGAAGAAACAAATCTCAGATTAACTCAGATTATTTTAGCTTTGTGGATTACCTTTAATGCACTATAAATCTGTATTCATGTAAAATAATATAAATGTGTGTTTCACATAATAAAGTCACCCTTTCTCTCTCATAGGTAAAATAACTCCACTCATAGAAAAAAATGCAGAATAGGAACTTTCTCATAAGATCTCATTTCTCTTTGTAGCCTTCTCCTATGCTTAACAAACGAATAGCAACACATTTAAAATCAATGCCTACATAGAGTCTATAGAGTTTGTAACACACCCCAAAACATAGGGGTTAATTATATATGATAGATTAGGTAAAGTAGAGACCTGAACTTCTACTGTGTGCCCAGAATAACCCTCTTGAAGTCTATTAGAAACAGATTAATCAATACATGGTCTCTAGACAATCCAGTTCTTTGAAGGTGTTAGGCAAAGTGAGCCTTGAAGAAAAAAAAATATATTATGATTCTTTAATGAAAATGGTTGGAAAGTAAGGTTATTTATCATTAACGAATGCAAAGTTAAAGATCTCTGTAATTTACCCAGAAGATGGGAGAACTGTTTCTCAAATATGTGGAATAAATACAGAGACCAGCAAAGTGATAGAAAAGCAGAGTGTGTGCCTTTTAACATCACATTTAAAAAGGAGAATAAAAAATCACTCCCCATGCTTAATTCTTCTTTCTAAATTTATACATTTATTAGACACACACACTTGAACTGCATCCCGCCTTTTAATCTGGAGAGTTTGAATTGGTATGCGCTCAGCACTGTTGTGAATCAGGATCAGTATATCTTTGGGCTAATAATACTTTTTGAAATGCATGAACCAAATCATTTTGCATTGTAATTAGTGGAAATTTATTTTGGGTCCATGTTAAGAACTTTATATCTTAGTTCAAAAACATTAGTAAAGGGTTTACCCTGTAGTCTAGTGGTTAAGGGAACCAGATCCTACAGGACCAACTTCAATTCAAGTCCTAGCCTTGCTGACTTGAAAAACATTCTGGGCTCGAGCATGAGCCTGCTGTCAAATCCTGGCAGGATGATGAAACGGAAGAGTAGGGATCGTGGTGTGACTGTGCTCCATTGTGGGGGTAGAGGGTGCTTTCCTCTCTGTTTTTCACTGATGAGCACACTACCCTTTGACAATTAAAAAAAAAAAAAAATAGTAAAGGGAGTCAGCAGATGGTGGGGCAGTTACATTGCTGAACTCCCACATGACCAAGTGCAGTTTGAGTCTTGGACCCAATGGCTTGAATTTTGTACTGGGCATGTGTGTGTGTCTACACAAGATCCTGGGAGGAGAATGGAAGAAAAGGGATTGCGGTGGGTCATCCCTCCTGGTGGGGTGATTTCTCACTTTTTATCTCCCTGTCTCTGTCTCTCTCTTTGTGGCAAGTGCACATGCCCTAGGCAGAAACCCCTACAAAAGAATAAAATAAATAACATTAGTAAAGATTTATTTGCCTAGGGCTAGCAGGTGGCAAAGAAGTTAAAGCAGCTGGATCCCACACTCCAATTGTCTCACTAAAGTTCCAGACACGGAGACTTGAAAATCCTCTGGGCACATGTGACAGCATGCCCAAAATTCTGAGAGGAGAATGGAGGAGAAGGAATTGCCACATGGCCATCTCCTCAGGAGAGTGATTTTCACTTTCACTGTTTCTCTCTCTCTGATGAGTACACATGTCTGACATGACAAATGAAAAACAACAAATAAAGATTTACTTGCTTAAGAATGAATTTAATCATTCTCCATCCAAAACTTGCAAGAAAATATTAGATGACTTCAAAACATTTGTGGAGCAAAATGGAATTAAAGTATGAGTTTAAAGGCCGTTGATGACACAATGATAATGCAATGCTCTGCGAGGCTTCCTCACGTCAGAAGGGTCCAGGTTCTCATCCAGAGCTCTCCCTCAGCATGCTGGGAGTGGCAGGCCTGTGATCCAGAGCTAGCTGAAGCTAGCAATTGATTGGAGCATAAAGACCCTGTTCAGAGTGCCTGTCTCTCTGTCTCTCTCTTTCTATCTCTCTAGTTCATGGAAAAAGAGGAAGTTTTTTTTTTTTAAGTATGAATTTATATTGCTCCCAAAAAAGATTGAGATCATGTATGATTTTTTCATAATATGTATTTTTCATGAATTTTTTGAAGACCCTTGGACATAAAACTGAAACTTAGAATAAAAAGTACTTTAAAAGTTACTTCTGTGCTTGCCATATACCTTGAATTGTTAAGGTCGAAGATAAAAACAGTCATTTTCTGTTCTATTTTAGAGCAGAACACCGACAAGCTTCCTTAATGCTCAGGCAAAACAAGTAGACTTTGGCCGAACATGCAATAATTTACATTGCCACTGGATGGCAATGACAGCTTTTGTCTCTAAAACGCTCATTGTGCCTGCAGTGTAACTCAGTGTCACAACCCTGGTGTCCTAAGTTCCTCAGGACATCAAAGTGTGAAATACACTAGAGCTTCAATGCACAGTCCACATTCTCTCTGGATCTCTTGCTTTCTGACCTACCGCATGCGAAGGCAGTCAGTACAGCTTCCTTACTTGCAATCACTCTATAAATATGATGTTCAATCGAATACCGAGTTTGCAAGGAGAAAAATCAGGTTAAAAAAAAAAAAGGAGATGAGAGAGAAGCACAAACAGGCTCCAGAGTTCCTTGTACTAAGCTTGTAGAGGCCCCAAACTCAAGAATGCATTTATTTAATTGCTTTCTGTCATCTAGCAAGAAAACCCTTCACTTTCCTGAGCATTTTGTAGTCTAAATCACTTCTTCTGCTCACCTGTATATATAAACTTCCACACGCTTCACACTTTAGGTAATTGATACAGTTCAGATAATTAACTGACGATGGTTTAATTTTCCAGAGTGAATTGATTTTAAATTAACAATGAGAAGAAAATTAAAAAACTATATTGTTTAGATGTACCAAGGATGATAAAATGTTCACAATAAATTTTGTGTTGAGTTAAAATACGTAAATATCTGAACTTTCATCAGTGTAAAGCTTAATTATAATTATGAAGCCATTAGATATTATCGTAGCTTGGAACAAGGAATGAATTTTTTTTTTTCTGGGAAAAGAGGATTTAAATTTATTCACTTAAGAAAGGGCTTGGATACCAAATAGCTTTCTTGGGATATATAATGGAAAAACAGTTCAAATTATCATTATGATGCATGGGGTAAAAATGATTATATTAGTAAGGTAAAGAGGGATGAATTTTTAGTAAATATAGAGAATGAATTGACCCAGATGAATTTCATTATCCTTGTTCAGGAAACATATATACATATACATTCCAGTTTGCTTCTATTTAATCTTATATAAACCTTGGTCGATACCAAGTCATGCCTTTCTTAGTAAGCAAAACTTAATAATTTACAGTCTACTAATACCTCTGAAAACTAAAACTAGTTATCCTAAAAGAAAATTAGTGTATATCTTTTTATTTGCTTTTAAAATGACTTTTGTACTTTTTGATGAAAGATGAGAAGGTTTAAAATATTAAGAAGCACAAAACAAAAAAACCACAACATAACAAAAATCAGCCTAGGAATTGTGGAGCATATTGTAGTATGTTTAAAATTGGGAAGCATAAAAAAAATAAGAATTTTTCCAAATACCAAATTTCAAATTAAGTTTTCTTTTTCTTAACAACACAGAAACATTAGATGAGTAGACAATATTATTCATTTGTAGTAGAATATAAAATGAAAATGTATTTCTATTCATATTCTAATTTTGCATGCATTGATTTCATTGCTTAATGGAGAAATGATTTATTTATGGAGTCAAAAACAAAACTAGGCAAGATCAAGCTAGTTCCTTTATATTTATTTTTGGTTTGCTTCCCACAAGCAGTTCACATACACGAGGGACGACTAAATCAATTCAGTACATTTGGGGAAAGACATTCTTAGGTATCATTTAAAGACCCAGCTTTGTCTTTTCACAGACTGTCAGATTATCTCATAAAAGTATGACCTAACTCAGAATTGAGCACTTGAAAACAGCCTAAACAAATTTACTTCGTGCTCTTAGACAATTAGACTGTGTAAAATCATTAATTTTAAAAACTTGCTTCACTTTCATCTCAAAGTCAGATACACATGAATAGAGCAAAACTACTGATATGTATTTTAATCTTCTATATGTTTTAAAGCTAAAGCTTGTGCAGACTAAATTTTGTTTATATAAAGTAAATTTGTAATACTTTCATATATATGTGTAGCATATAAAATACTGCCCTACACCTAAAAATTAATTCCCTTTGGGACTGGCAACCTCGCTTTAACTGCATGTATTGATTTAAAATTAAAATAAAAACTTGAATAATGTCCAAGTGTTCCACTTTTTTTGTAGTTTTCTTTTAGAGAGTCTTAAGTGTTAAATTCAACTATCAGAGCAATTTAGGCAAAGTTTTTTGTAAAAAGTTTTAGGATTAAGCCACCCTGGAAGCTTGGAAATAAAAAGTGAAATTGTGACAAAGTATGTTTGTGTCTAATCTGAGAAGTGATTTTCAAATGTCTTAAGTTAAAAAATAAAATCCATATTCCACTAGAAACAAATGTCATTTTAGAAACATTATAGACAAGAATTCTTCCTAATTTCAGAACACTCAGTAAGAATCTAAAAGACAAATTCAGAATGAGTGATAGTTTAAATTTATGTGTATAAACATGCAAACATGTACACACTTAAGAAAAGACACATGATTTCTGGAGTCATCTAATTAAGAGTAGGAGTGCATGGTATTTAGCCTGATATCTGAAAATAAGAGGTGATTCTGAATGAATATAACTAAATTTTGCATGGGATGGTGTTTTCCTTTGACCTGTATGTTTGTCAATTAATTCATAGCAGTGAATATCAGTTTCATTTAATATAAGTCATCTGCGAAATAGAATATTAAAAATGCATGACTGATGGGGTATTCGTGGCTTGTTCCCATATACCTTCTTAACCCTTAAACAGAAGACAGGACAGAGAGAACTCCTCATGTCCTCGAAGGCCTTAAAAAGGAATGAAGATTGTGTGTTGTCAAATCTTTGTTGTTCTGTGCTTGGTTTGAATTGCAATGCCATCAGCTGTCAGTCAAGTAAAATATTCAGACTACAGAATGTTTGAGAAAAGTTCTTTTAGACAGAGATAAAAGTTGCTCTGCATTCCAGGGGGTTGCATTTTTTATTTTACAGAGTACTTATATATTTCAGCATTAAATACAGAAGAGTTCAAATTCTGATGCAAGTGATAAAAAACACACAAATTATTAAAATGTTTAATATTAGGAAATTTCTTTGACCAATCTCTATGTAGTGATTGTAATACTTAAGACTACTTTCTCCTTTTCCAATCTTTATGACTCCCTTGGTATTGCCAAAATTCTCAATCCAATAAAATGTACAGATTCCATAATTTGCCTCCGTTCCTATTTGGCCTTAATATATATTTCACTTGGTTAATAGTTATTCTCAGCTGTTTCCTTATTCTCTGGGCTGAACTGGTTTTCCTGAAAGTTCACTTTCTCTGTGGGTCTCTAAACCACAGAAATAAAACTGTTTTTAACCAAGGTCATAAAGAGGTTCACAGAAACCTTTCCATGCTTTTAAGAATAGTCAACAATTCAGACATGAGCACTGATAGGAAAGAACTGCTAAACAGAGAAGCCAAGGTTCTTGCCTCCCTTTTTCCTATCGCTTGTAAGTTAATACTCACTGATAAAACACTAAGATGCCAGGAAGTGCATCAGGCATCAGAAGTGGGAGAATGAAGGCCTGACGACAGGAAACAGAATAGGTGCCAATACTATGTTGTGTGACTGGGAGAAAATGGACATATGCCTAAGAATTACAAGTACCTCTTAGTGTGCAGGCACGTTTATAAACTTTCTCTTAGTAGGAATGACCCTATTTAAGCATTTTTAGAAGAACAATTTTTAATTCCTATATTTCAAACACAAACAAGGTTTTTTTCAGTATAATGGGGATAGAAATAAGTAAGAGGAAGAAGAAAAAACAGAAAGTGCATGGAATGAGAGAACTGTGATTTAATACAAAGTTTAAAGTATGAAAAATTGACAAGGTTAATATTTGAGTAGAATTACTATTTGGGTAGTATTAGCCTTCAGTTGTTCTCTCCTTTAAACATAATATTGCATTCTCGTATATGATTACGTACTAACTTTTTATCTGAAAGGACTAAATATACTGCTATAGCTAGATACTACACTACTAGTATTTAGCCTACTGTGTGGAACAGCGAGCTCAGAACAGTATTAGTGGTTTTTCTGTATTGATATGGCATAGAATAGCTATCAATTCTTTACAGTTACTTTAATTTTAAGTGAATGTATCCCCATTTTTTTCGATCAAACATCTCTCCTAAGACATTAATTTTATTATGAGGAGATATTAATATAGATTGATCTTTTTCTTACATAAATATTTTAATAATGCTTTTATACCCTTGGTGAGCCAGACGATTTCAGTCATGTATACATAAAAATGGCATCTGGAAATGCTGTATTGCATATTTCCAAAGCTAAAGCAGAACCTGAGAATGAGTATGAGGAGTCCAATTATCTGGTCCTGATCATGTTTCTCTTGTTTTGAGATGATAGCAGTTCATTTATGGACACTGTGTTGCATTTAAAAAAAAATCTGCTTTATATATTAATTATTTCTATTCTACCTATCCATAAACTACCATAAACCCTATTAAAAACTTTCTTGGGATAATAATTTTGTTTGTTTTGAGCCCTGTCTACATATGTTCTGGCATTCAACAATTTTTTTTCAGTGCTTACCATAAACCATAGCCTACACTAAGGCAAGGGAGTATAGCCAAACTCAAAATAAACTCCTTTCCTCATGTTGCATATGATACAACACCTAGAAGGCAGCATACAACAGGGAAGCACTCAGACTGCTGTCAGGCCTGAATTCAAATCCGGCTGTACCCCTGACAAACTACGTCACCAAGAATCCATTTCCTAGTTTCAATCTACTCATTTGGAAAAAAATGGGTAACTCTTAACTCAGAGATGCTTTGTAAATGCTAAGTTATACTACAGATTATTTAAGTAAGTTTATATTAATGTAGTGGTGCAATAAACAAAGCTTATAATAAACAGTTGATCATTTAATGTTTATTTGTGTCATTTTTCTTCTATAATGCTATTGACAAACTGTTGACTGCATGCTTAAGCAGAGATGACACATGGCCATTGGTAAAATATTTATGGCCTATCATTTGTCTTATTAAGAAAAACTATGTTGCAAACCTACTACTTGATTTTGGTAAGGGAAAATTTCAGAGGTTTGTTCCTAAGGAAAATCTCAATATTTAATTTATGCTTTGTGAACTTTGCTGTATTGATGCTTAAAAATTCTGTGACTACTCCAAGAACAGAAAGATGATCCTTTATTTTTAAACTTAATCTTTCTTAAACATATTTATTTTGCAAATTTCTTTCTTATTTTTTCCTACATTCATATCAAAAGGATTCAGTTGAAGAATTATTTTCCAAGAAGCTAATTACCTAAAATTATTGATGAATATTATATACATTTGCATGAAATTCAAAATATGTTCATGATCATACAGTAAATTTTATATCTACTAGAAATAGAATTATAATGTCATTTATATTATTCTTGGTATTAGTTATGTTAATTAGTATATGTGTAAATTTATCTTATTACTTCTTTTAATGAGCATATCTGTTTTTTGCTTTTTTAATTTTGTAATTTTTACTCTGGAGATTCCTGATGATTGACTTTTCAAGGCAGCTTTTCTTACCATGTTAAACAAATATATTTTAAACTAATATTAGTATGTATCACAGTAATTGCAGACGCGTGTTTCTCATTCTTTAATTACTTTAAATATTTCTTAACATGCTGATGTACAACTATAGGTAAAAATTTTAAAGCTTTTATCCATGAGCAATTGATGTTCTCAATCCTGCACATCTCGGCATTAAAGTAACCCTCTTCTATCCCAGCACATAAAGTAGTAAATGTTTAAAATTTGCTTCAGCAACATATTTTCATTACAGAACTTTGTTCTTATTGTTACACTGGAATTTGACATTCTGAGTTAAATAGAACCTGATACCAGTGGAATAGTTTTTAATCTTTACCCAAATTGTTGTGAAGCTTTTTTAAAAATTTAGAGAGAAAGGAAATGAGAGGGAAAGTGAGAATGCATCCCACAGGCAATGGTCACACTGCAGTCCCTTCTCCATTTTTCTTTTTCATATTTTTAGATGCATGTACAAACACCCCAACCAGAGGTTTCTCAAACCACCAGATTCAGGACTGAAATTGTGCAGTTAACAAAGTTTAAAAGTTTATTCTAAGGTACCTAATTTTTATTTTTTGTGGTATTTAGTAAACTCTTTTTATCCTGTTTTTAGGTGCCATCTTTATTAGTGATTTCACAATTTTACTACACCTGAAGCTAACTTTAATTTTTCCCTTGTGATGTCTTCTCTCCCATATTCTTTTCATATCTCTGCCAGCATCATTTGCAGTTCAACATCCATTCTCTTCTCTGATTTTTCCCTTTTAATGATTATTTTATATATTAAAAATAGTTTTTTTCTTAAATGGAAAAGTACATTCTTCGTTGGCTTGGTGTTAATGTTTTGTTTTGTTTAATTTGACACAGCGCACATGTGCTCACTGGAGAGAGACAGAGAAAGAGAGAAAAGAAAGTGAGAAAGCACCTGCACAGGGGATGGTCACAGCACAATCCCATTTCTTCCATCTCTCCTTTCAGGATTTTAGGCACATACTCACATGCATCTGGCATGTTTCTCAAGATCCAGGACTCAAACGCCATAGTCAGTCAGCCATATGGGATCCAGTTACCTTAACTACCACATCATGAACTGACCCCAATGTAAATGTTTTTTAAAACATCTTTTGGGTCCAGCAGGTGGTGTGGTGATTAAGGTGATGTATTCTCACACAGTCAACCACAGTTCGAGTCCTGGACGTAGTCACATGTGCATGAGTACTCAAAATTGCAGGAAGAGAATGTAGGAGAAGAGATTACTACATGGCCATCCAGTGTATGTGTGTGTTTGTGTGTGTGGTGGTGAGGGGTTCATTTTCCCTCTCTCTGTCTCTTTATGTCTCTGTCCTACACGTGCAAACACCCAATGGTAAAAAAAAAAAAAAATTCTTGATGAGGTAAAATCCGACACCAACTTTGGTAATATTTAAAAGAACGTTAATCCTTTTGATCGTAGCTGTCATCACAATATTATCTGGTGTCTCCAACTCTTTTAGCTACCACCCCCCACTGTATCCACCTTCTCTAGCTAAATCCCATGAGCAAGCAAATATTTAAATAGCTTGGGTCTATAAACGCTAGGCAGAATATCGTCCTGCTTCTGTTATCCTACATATATAATATTACAAGATGAATGGGATCCCTGATAATCTAAAACAATCTCTAAATCTTCAAAATGTATTATTTTTAGGGGTTTTCAGTAGTCAACTAATTCCTGCTTCCTCCTTTGTGTCTTAGGAGGTAATACTTTTTCCCCATCAATTTCAATCATGCACTAAGGAAGTCATGGACTTCAATGGAATGGAAAAAGAGACTCAGATAATGACAAAGTGAGCAGAAGATAGTTCTGACCAACTCTAACATGAGAACTGAGAAATAAGATTAAGTCAAGCTTTCTTATTGGTGCCTTGAACTACAATCTTAATGGCAATTTTTTTTTTTTGTGGAAGATAAAATCTTTTTGTGAAAATCTTCTTTTTGTATTACAGCAATTATTTTTCAGATATTTATACATGAATTAACTTCTAATCATGTATTAAACTTCTCTATATAATCTTTCTGTACTGAGATTTTAAAATATTTTATTAGTCTTCTTGGTTTCATCTGCTGTGATAATTTATTTTTCTGCATTTTCATGGCTATTTCAGACGTCTGACACAGCTAGGTAGCTATCATCACAACCAGAAAGTTACACCATTACTTTCTATCATGAATGTCAGTCTTTAATTATAGTTGGTAATGATCTTTACTGCCTGTTGATACCTTCCTAAAATGATTAAGATTTATCATGATATTAAAAACTGTCCAATAATGAAAAATTTAATGCAATCACCTTTAAGAAAATTTCACGTGAATTGAATAGCTGATGATATACCTTTTAAAAAAGACTGAGAAAATCATTTTTCTCAAACTTTGGAGAAGTGTAACTTGAAAGAAAAGTAGACTTTTGTTTTAAAATTCATATTTTTATGATTATGGAACAAATTTTGTGCAACTATATAGAAAAATATGAAATTCCAATTTAGAATTCCATCATGAAACTACACCATTCTAATTTCTCCATGCCACGGTTTGTTAATATTCCACAAAGTCCCAGGATGCAACTATAAGACTGCATTCAAATCTATGAACATGAGGCAATCATGCTCAGCAGAGTATAACAATAATTATAATAGAGATTAAATAAAAATAATTAGAAAAAGTTCATCTAGTTTTGATGTATTAATTATTCTGACCCTGTTCTATTCAGAGTCTAATTATCTGGTTCAGTGAAAATGCCAAGATTTCTACGACTCATAAAAATTACATTCAAGTAATTATGTCAGCAAACTAAACAGTATTCATTTACCATGCCTTTTTATGCACACATTTGAATATGCTTTTTTAACTGTTTTTGCTCTTTGTTCCTATTCATGGGAAATAATACCTGTAGAGAAATTTGAAAGTCAGTTGCACTCCGAGCGTAATGTGCAATTCTTGCTGATATTCTTCTTTTGTAAGACTGCTGTAAGTCTCATATAACCTTTGTTTAAAAAACATGAATTAAAGTTCACTCTTCAGTTGTTTCAAAGAAATCTTTAAAACCTGTAGCTGTAGTTAAAAAAAAAGTTTAAAGCAGTAATACAAAGCATCTCTTAGAAAGTTTCTTACCTTGGGTAGCTCAGAAACTGATTAAATAGTTCTCTGGAGTTAGTTCTGCTGCCCACATTTTCCTCAGAAATATATTGTGGCATCCTATAAAAATCTGTATTTAGAGGAAAATATATATTTCTGCACTTATACACACATATGCGTACATAATATTTCTAACTCTAGTAAAATGATGTAGCCAAAGATTCTAAATTATTGAGAACCAAGGAAACTTTCATTTTCTTATGGCACAGTATTTTTAAAATCTCACAATGAATACATCATGTAACAAAGACACAGAGTTATACTGTTGAAGAATTCAATACCTATTACACCCTCTTTTACTATTTTAGTACTATTTTTGGTTGGTTTATCAAACAAAAGTTCATTGCCTGAAATATTCAGATAATTGCTTTCTGTTTTCTTCTTTGTGTGGCTAAATAGACATGCATTTAGTAAAATGATTACCTTCAATTATATCCCCATTGGAAAGAATACATTAATGGTTAATTTTTGAACCATTTCTTTAGTTTTCTAGTAAGAAGATATATTTATGCATACAAAAAATGTGTATATAGTTATCATCTATTGAATAAAGGGGGAATTACATGTTCCTCAAGTCCCATTTTATCCTTCAGGGAACACAAACTAGTTTCAAACTTTATTCAAGATGTGGAGAGAGAGGAGAAGCAAGAAGTGTGATCAAAGTGGATGGAATCGAAATGAAATAAACGTTAAGACAAACTAAAAGAAATGTAAATTAAATACACCTACAACCAAACCAAATAGACAAGTATTTATCATAGCTGCCAACATTCTGTGTTCACATTGTATAGATTTTACCTAACGAAATATCAAGCGAAGCTAGTGATGGGGCTGAGGAAGATATGAGTAGTTCTGGTGGCATGACTCCTTTGTATTTCAAGTATCCTTGGCAATAATCTTGCTGGGACTTCTACTTCCATAGAATCTTTTCTTATTTTTCTTTCTTTCTTTTTTTTTTTATTAAAAAGAGAGAGAGAGAGAGAGAAAGAATAAATGAGCATGAAAGTGAGAGACAGATAATTTTGAGAGGGTCCCGCCACATTATGATCCTCCCTGCCCTAACTTTCCAGTTAGCAGGACCACAGGTGTGTACCACTATGTCTGGCCCATTTAGGTTGGGCCTTGAACTGAACCAGGGCCTCCCATATAGCTTCAGTTATCATGTAGTGGTGCCCTTCGACTTGCACAACTGTGGCTGGGCCAGAATATTTTTTGAGTCTTCATTTTTGAATATATGTTGAGGTACTGGTGATATATTATAGAATGTAGTATCCCTAAAAACCATAAAATTTAACTGAGGAGTATGTTGTTCCTTGAATTTGTCAGCTGTATTCCATACTTTTACAAACCCTTAAATATCAGACATTGAAACTAAAGGATTAACATTTTATAAGAGTGTATGTGCATCCAGGGTTTATGTAGAATATCCTTTTTTTTCCCATACATTTCTGTAATCCTATATGAGGAGACTTCCATAAGTATGTGGGAAAATGGAATTAAAGAACAAGTTTATTTTGGTGCAATTTTTTTTCCAATCAATGTGTATTTTTTTTTTTGTAATTGGCATTTTCTATGAACATTGTGAGGACCTCTTATATATAGAACCCTTTCTGTAACAGAATAGATCACTTTTCCCTCTTCAAAACAACTGGATTGGAAATTACCTATTATATGAATTTGACCATACATAATGTCTCATTGCAGTACCTGTTACTTAGTCCTTTTTGTGCCTCGTGTCCTTGTTTCCTATTGCTGAGATACAAAAATAAGATAATAATGGGGGGAGTGTATGCTTATAACTCACTGCCTACATGCATGGTCCTAAAAGGCAATGTGTGAAGAGGATTTGATAATAGCTTCTGTGGCAAGATAGCCCATTTTACCTACTTTGGGTAACCAATTTTATCACATGCTATGTGTTCCTCAGATACTTCTCTTAGATCTTTTTCAACTGAACCCAATCTGCTGCTCAGGTGATACACTCCATGTGAGATACCTAAGATAGTTTTCTGGAGGCATTGCAATTTCCACACTCCCCTCAATTTTCCCATACTGTGCTATTATGTCCAAGGTTATACACCAACAAGAAATTTATTGTGGAGAGGAAAATCTTTCTCAGAGAGCTGCTTCAACTTGAGTCTACTTGTATCCCTTTGGTCCTCCATTCGTCAATCTTGGTGAAACTCCCTATCATTTTATGCCAGAAGCAATGTTGGAACAGTCAAGGTTAATAATTAAGATTACAGTGTCAAATTGATGGGTTTTCCATCTTTTTCCTTTCTTTTATTTTTATTTATCCATAATAAAGCATGTACAAATGCATGTGAACATGAGAGAGAGAAGCACCCTCCCAAATGTCTAGTCATGCAACTATCCCTTCCTCCAGTCCTCCACCTTGTTGGATCTTGGGTACTCCTGTGCATATCTGGCATGTTTCAGGCTTATTGGACTGGGTGTTTGAACCATGATCACCATATGGAATCTACCTTTTTTCAAACACTGTATTACTGGTGGTCCATGCAACCAGCCCTCAATCTTTTCTTAACAGTGCTAGGATCTTAAGTAAATTACTAAGCTCCTCTTATTTGTAATATAGGAAGAACAATGGCTTCTTCTTCAAAGATTATTGTCGGATTAAGTGAATTTATATGAAGCCTTAGAAAAGTGCCTAGCAAATAATAAGTACTATGCAAGTTTTAGGTGTGAATAGCACTAATATTTAATTATTATTAAAATGTTGCTATTATTTATTAAAATTATTCCCTACTTACTGAATTATGTAATAAATTATGCTACAACCCTACAAGGTTTGGCTTTTGATATTTTCTATAGACCTAACTGTATCTCCCTCAAATTTATTTTAAGCTCTATTCCTCAGTATGATGGTATTTAGAAGAAGGGCCTTTGAGAGGTCTTGAAGGTAGAGGCCTCTTAAGAAAAGTTAAAAGAGAAATATCAATCTCTATGTGTGAGAACATGTAAAAAAAGATAGATTCTGCAAACTAGGAAAAGAACACTCACCAGGAACTGAACCAAAAGTCCTTGAGTTTCGACTTCCAACCACTAAAACAGTGAGGTATAAATTTCTGATGTTTAAGCCACCCAATCTGTGGTATTTTGATACAGCAGCTCAAGCAAACTAAGACTTGCTTTAAGAAAATAATTTGAAAGTCCACATTTTTTTTTCTTCAGTCAAACGTATGGGGTTTGCAATTGAAAAACATTTTGAATTTCTAATCAGAATCACTACTATATATTTAAATTTTTATTTAAAGGTTAAATTTACCTTTTGTTTATTTCAGGTTATGTCCATCTTTCTCCTGAGACAGGAAATCGTACTGGCTCAGGTCTGAAAATCTTCAGTCAATATGGAGAAATACAGAAAATAAAAATTCCTGGCTTAAAAGTTGTTTATTTTCATATAAAATTTTGTGTAATGTAGACTTTTTTTTTGTTTCTTTTTGTTTTTTTTTTTTGGAGAGATTTTCACTGTAGGGCACGTGCGCTCGCCAGACAGACAGAGAAAGACATAGAGACAGAAAGCGAAAAATCACCCCCCGGGGGGATGGTCACGCTGCAATCCCTTCTCCTCCACTCTCCTCTTGGGATCTTGGGCACACACGCACACGCGCCTGGCGTGAGTTTTAAGCCACCGGGTCCAGGACACGAACCGCGGTCGACTACGTGGGAGTCCAGCGACATAGCCATTACGCTTACTGCTGGTTCCCTGTAATGTAGACTTTTGAGAACAGAGAAAGAAAGAATTTATGTATGTTAGTAAAACAGGAGCTTCCTCACGAAATCTTTGAACATGAGTTGTGGGGCTTTCCAATGGATGAGGCTTTCTCTTGCAGATTCTCACCCAATCATGCTCCTTTCTAGAACAGACTCATTATGCAGACAGTGAAACAGATTCAGAGAAGGCAGACAATTCTTTTTTATTTTCTTTTTTTAAAAGATTGCCTTTATTTTTAAAATATTTTTTATTTATTATTACTATTTTTTAATGTTGCCGTAAGGCACTGGGGGAGGGGGTAAGGGCGGGGGAGAGAGAGAGAGAGAGACCAGATCTAGGACTTGAAACACATTTGGCCATGTGGGAATCCACAACCTTTACCATCTCACATGCTGAGCCCAGACAGGTTCTCCAGGTCAAAGAATTAATGTGTGAGTAGTTAGTAAGTGATAACATCATCAAATGCCCTCATCATGTGGATCATTCGTTTCATGATGTTGAAATCTACTGATGCATTGTATGACGCTGCAATGCTGATGCTGTGCCTTTTTTGAGTCCCAATGTAAAGACTTCATGAATTTCTTTGCTTATTTATTCTTCTATATGGGGTGGAGAGAGAGAGATAGAAACAGAGACAGATACGGATATATTTGAACAGGTCTCGCCATATTGAGCTCCTCCTTCCCTGGCCTCCCAATTAGGCAGCACTACAGGCAAGCTCCACTGCACTGCAATGTGCAGGTTGGCTCAGGAGGTAATAACTTGGGCCTCTCAGGTTGCCTCCAGCCTCCCAAGAGGTGGTGCCACCTGTGCTACACTGTGTCTAGGCTGAATTTTTTGTTTTGTTTTGTTTTTAAATGGTTGTGATTGGTACCAGCAGTTAGGGTAAATGGCTGTGTCACTGGACTCCCATGTAGTTGACTGCAGTTCAAGTCCTAGATTCGGTGACTTGAACCCATGCCAGGTGCGTGTGCATACAAGCCCAAGATCCCAAGAGGAGAATGGAGGAGAAGGGATTGTGGTGTGGCATTCCCCTTGGGGATAATTTCTCACTTTCTGTCTCTTTGTCTCTCTCTGTCTTTCTGGTGAGCATACACACCCTATAGCAAAAACCTCTCAAACAAATAAAAAAAAAGTAAATGTCTGTGATTATTACCATACAAATGCTATAGATTTCTATAAAAGTACATTTCCATTATGGAAAAAATGGTTGCTATCATATGTAAGAAGGCTATTTTTCTCTATCTCCTATAATAATAAGGGTTGAAAAAGTCTTCATTGACAAAATTTACCATGGTTGTTATACTCAGGCCAAAGTATATTCAGTTACATTTTTGGTGTGAGATTTGCAGTCCTAAATGTTAGAATGTGGATCTTCTGCAATCTCAGTTGCCATTCATCTGTTTACCTCTGCAGTATTAACCGCTGCCCAGAGGGTGCTCTTAGCATTGTCCAAGTGTTCCCATGCGCATAAAAATTCCTGAAGGACGTTAAATTATTTTTTAAAAAAAATCTTTTTCTAGAGAGAGATTTTTGCTATATTGAGGGCGTGTGTACTCACCTGAGATACAGATACAGAAAGTGAGAAATCACTCCCCAGGGGGGACGGCCACACCGCAATTCCTTCTCTTCCATTCTCCTCTTGGGATCTTGGGCATGCATGCATACATACATGAATTTCAAATCAACAGGTCCGGGACTCGAACTGCGGTCAACAACATGGGAGATCAGTGAAATAACCATTATGCCATCTGCTGGTCCTAGGATTCTAGATTCAAAAGCAAAATCATAATGGTAATGTTGAAGGAATAAAAAATAACATTTTCTAAACATAACTATTTTTAAAAATTGTGTCAGTTCAGAATAAAAATTTTAGGAATAGAGAAATAGATTTTGGACTGGCTGGCCCCATAACACATTGGTTAAGGGAGCTGGATCCCATCGCTGACCATAGTGCAAATCCTGACCCAGAGGCTTAAAAAATACCTCAGATAACCAGAGGCTTAAAAATTACTCCAGAATTTGTGAATGTCCAAATTCCTGATGGGAAGGAGAAATGGAGAAAGAAGAATTACAGTGTGACCACGCTCCATTGCAGGATGTAATCTCTCTCTCTCAGAAAGAAGAATTACAGTGTGACCATGCTCCATTGCAGGATGTAATCTCTCTCTCTCTCTCTCCTCTCTCTTTGGAAAGAACATGCACTCTCTGGCAATAAAAAAATTAATTTCAATTTGTACTAAGCCTTAGATAAATTTTAATAAGTTCTGTAAGTGAGAGCAGAAGAAAACCATGATAAAAGTACTATGTAAATGCAAACACAATTTAGTTATCCTAAAATAATTAGGAAAAGTGAGCGAACTAATTTCCACTTTTATAAATCATCATTTTGACATAAAGGTGAACATCTGACTCAGGGAGAAAAAAAAAAAAAAAGACCCAAACTTTGTAGTTTGGAAAGATACAAACTTATTTGTATGGGAAGAGTAGCTTAAAAATAAAGGGAAATGGTTAAGGAATTTTCTAAGGTAATGCATACTATGGCTGCGAGCATTAGGATCAGCGGTAAGGAGGTGTAATTTGCATCTACGAAGAGAACATTATGACATTTCATCACTGGAATATTCTATACCCAAATCTCTAGAAGCATTGACTATCACATCTTCGAAAACCACAAGCAAGTATATTTCAAATGTGCATAAATACATATACTCAGAGCCACAGTTCGATTGTGTTTGGAATGCATCTTTTGATATTGTAATGATGAAATATCTCTCAAGAAAAGATGAAAAAGTAAAGCAAACACGTTTTTAAAGATTAAAAGAGATTTTTGTGAATGTAGTCAGAGTAGACACTATGCTTTTTTTTATCTGGGCACATTAACTTTATAGTAGTATTGGATATCTCTCAATAAAGAAATACAGAATCTTAAATTTTTTAAAGTGCTATGGAGAAATAAAGTGACAAAAAAATGAAAGTATCTTACGTTCTTTTTCTTGGAGTTATTAAACAGTGCGACTAGATACCTAAGAGTTTAAAGTAGAAGGGAATTAGACTTGCATAGCTCTAAATTTTACCATGGCCTTTTATGAAAACTTAGACTTGGAACTTTTTGGATCTTAGATCCCGCACCTAAATATATCAATTTACATTCTAGATTTATATACACTATGTACTAGATGATGTATATAATGTATGAACTAGACATTTAAGCTCCCTTCACACTCTTTGTTATAGGAGTAGAGTGTGGGTGGGCAGCAGTGGTACAAAAGCAATCCAATGTTCGCTGAGGCTGAATTCACATGGGAAAGTCCAAGGTTAGCATCTTCAGCTTTCCCTGTACACGCCAAGGGTATTTGTGCATGCTTGTGATCTGATTGGTTGAGGCTAGGGCTGAACGGCAGCATGCAAATCGTGTTGGGGAGGGCATGACTGTCTCTCTCTTTCTCTCTCTCTCTGCCTCACTCTTGCTGTCATAGAAGAAATGAAATAAAAATAAACATTAAAAATCTTGGGAGCATATCTTAGGTACATCTGGAAAAATACAGAGAAAAGTCAGTGGAAGGAGAAAGTTGTCTCTCTGTGAAGATGCAGGTGAAAATTGGGAACAGCAGATAGCATACTGGTTATGTCGCCGGACTCCCACATGTCTGCCCAAGATTGGCATCATGAACCTGGGGGCTTAAAACTCCTATCAGGTGTGTGTGCATGCATGCCCAAGATCTCAAGAGGAGAACGGAGGAGAAGGGATTGTGGTGTGGCCATCCCTCCTGAGGGGTGATTGCTCACATTTTGTCTCTCTGTCTCTCCAGCAAGTGTACGTGCTGTACAGCAAAATCTCTCTTAAAAAAAATAGAAGGTAGGTAAAATTTATAAGTTAGATTAGGCAACATAATTCTATCTTATTTCTCCTGAAGGAACACATTTTGATCCCACAAAACGCTATTTCATCTCAAGATATTTTTTATTTTTGCAGATTTTTTAATTAATTTTTTGCAATAAAAATGTGAAGGAGATGGCAAATCACTGCTATCAATGTCTTTCTGAATATATTTTTAAATTATGCCCTGCTTTTAGGTTATCCTGAAAAAGACAGAGGTTAACTAGTTAAGCTGGGAACTGATTCCAAAGTAGAAATTAAACTTATTGCATTCAGAGGCTGTATGTATTTCTATTAGGAAAACAAAAACATGCTTGTCTCCCCACCCCACCCCGCCCGATATCATATAATTTAACTAGACCACCAGCCACATTAGGTGCCGTAAATGATTGAGAAAATTAGCTGAGTTTGCTTCTCCCTATTTAATTAATTCAAAGCTGTTGGGTTTTGTACCATTGGAAAAGTTCATTGATCTGGAATATCAACAACTAACAAAAATACTGGCTGAAATATTTGCTTAGGTGTCTTGATTTTTTTGTGTGCTACACATGGACTAGTGACTGAATTTTGGTAAGGAAAATTGAATATACATCTCTTTTGGTATAATTAAAAAAATACTAAGTATGTTAAATGTTGAGAACAGTGTTGAGTAACTGAAAGCACACACCCAAGTGCACACTACACCATTCATGTTTAACAAATGGAAACATTTTGCCAGCTCCCTCAGATATTATTAAACCAATCTAATTGACCCTATTACAGATTAAAGAAGAAAAATTAGGCTAACTGCAGTGACCCAGCTATAATTCAATGCTCGGTTCTGTAAAAGCCTCCTGGGAAGGTCCCAGATTTGTGTCCTGAGGTTTTCCTGGTTACCCTGGGCACATGGCTGTATGCCCATGATTCTGTCTGGGTAAGGCTGAGGGTGGATTCCAAAGTGAAGATCCCACTGAGAGTGTTTCTTCTCTCTTGGAAAATATACATAAATAGACAAAATGGATTTTTTTTTTAAAGGTTTTTGCTATAGGGCACATGCACTCACCAGAAAGACAGAGAGAGACAGAGAGACAGAAAGCAAGAAATCACCCCCCAGGGGACACGGACACAGCACAATCCCTTCTCCTCCGTTCTCTTCTCAGGATCTTGGGCACGCACGCACACGTACCTGGTGTGAGTTTTAAGCCACCGGGTCTGGGACGCAAACCGCGGTCGACTACATGGGAGTCCAGCGACACAGCCATTACGTTAACTGCCTGTCCCAAAATGGACCATTTTTGACAGGAAGGGAATCAAGTGAAAAAGGAAAAAAGCTAAATGTATAAGGACACCAAAATGGAAAATTATCTGTTGATGACAATATATGTGGTAATATCTTTGACTGAACTAATATACAGTGTATCCATAATAAAAAATTCATTTGGCATGCTCTAATAATATATAGGGATTAAATGTAAAAAAAAAATCAAAGTAGTTGTAGAAAAAGAATTTGATAAAATTCAGTACTTATCTAGATAGATTGCAGTTGTATTTCTTCCCTTAATTTTATTTCTGCTTTACATATTTTTGAGATTTATGTAGTTAATATACACATATTACAGGTTTTTCACTTATTCCTAGTCTTTATAATTATTTATGTAGTAATAATTATGGTTATGGAGTACATCTATCATTAATGTTGGCTTTAGGATTAAAGCCTACTTAGTCAATTAATATAGCCATACCAGAATCCTTTTGGTTTATATTTGCTTGTATATCTTTTCATTTCATTTCAGTGTGTTTATTGTAATATATAGATATATATGTAATATATATATGTGTGTATATAAATACATATATGTATATATCTTTGTACTATGTATGTGCATGTGTGCGTGTGTATAAGGAAATATATGCACATAGACACACACAACTTCACACAGAGAAGGTGACTTCAAAACTTTCATGGAAAACAGAAATTAAACAACAAGTTTATTTTGGTGTGAACATTTTTTCAAATACAATTATAGTTATTTTTTCATATTACTTATTTTCCAAGATTATTTGAATACCTCCTTTTATACATACACACGAATGAATTTTTACATACTGCCAAATTCTAATTTTGAATCCTTTGTTAACAAATCTTTTCTTTTTAAATTTGCTACAAGGTGTGTGTATTTCATCAGAGACTGAGATAGAGAGAGGGAAGGAGAAGAGAGCCTAGCACCAGGGAGAATGGTCATGCCAAAATCCTTTCTTCTCCATTCATCTCTCAGGATGTGGGATATGCATACGCATATGCCCAGCATGTTTTTCAAGCCACTAGGTTGGGACTCAAACTTGAGTTGGTCATGTGGAATTCAGTGCCTTAACCATCATACCCCTGGCAGGCACAAGAATCTTTAAAACTCTATTCAGAAGCAATATTGGCATAAAGTTTTATTTCTTCTTAGATATTAATTTGATTTTGTTGTTAAATGATGCTGCTTTCCTAAAATGAGTTGGAAATAATTCTCCAGTTCCTTCCTTTCCATAAACATTTATATAAGATTCATATTATCCACTTCATAAAAATTTAACAAAATTTACCATTGAAACCGTCTGGGTCTGAATGTTTATTTTCTTTCACATTTTGTGGCCACTGTTCTTTATGAAAAGTCAATTTATTTAATGGATGTATGTTTATTTTAAAATGTCTACTTCCTTTGTGTTTATTTTAGCAAATGGTGCTTCTCACCTAATTTTTAAAATTCATTATCCTAAAATTGCGCATATTACCTTTTTACTGTTTAATATGTAGTTTCTGTAATAACATTCTCTCCCTCATACAGGCCATTTGCAATGGCATCATCCTTGTAAAAAGTTTATGAATTGTACTAATTTGTTCAGTCCACCAATTTTTGCATTATATTTTGGTCTTCTATCTGTTTTGTATTGCATTAATTCCTGCTCTACTCTTTTAATTATTTTCCTTTACTTAAGTGAACTTCTTTATATTTCTTAGCCTCTTAGAAACTTACACATTGAATTGAAAATTTTCTGGAACCAGCAGTTAGCGTAATGGCTATGTCATTGGACTCCCATGTAGTCGACTGCGTTTCGAGTCCCGGACCTGGCGGCTTAAACTCACACCAGGCGCATGTGCGTGCGTGCCCAGGATCCTGAGAGGAGAATGGAGGAGAAGGGAAAAAAAAAAAAGGAAAAAAAAATGAATTGAAAGCTTCCTTTTTTCTAAAATAAGCTTTTATTTACTTATTTATTTTGGAAAGATTTTTGCTATAGGGCACATGTGCTCACCAGAAAGACAGAGAGATAGAAAGTGAGAAATCACCCCACAGGTGGGGATGGTCACATTGCAATTCTTTCTTCTCCATTCTCCTCTCAGGATTTTGGGCACATACACACAAGTGCCCGGCGTGAGTTTAAGCCACCAGGTCCAGGACTTGAACTGCGGTCAACTAATGAGAGCCCACAAGAAACATAGCCATTATGCCAACTGCTGGTCCCAAATAAGCTTTTGTTTTGGAGAGGCTTTTGACCTAGGGTGCGGGTACTTGCCAGACAGACAGACAAATCACCCCCTGGAGGGGATGGCCACGCTGCAATCCCTTCTCCTCTATTCTCCTCTTGGGATCTTGGGCACACACACACACACATGCTTGGTGTGAGTTTTAAGCCACCAAGTCTGAGACTTGAACCGTGGTTGACTATGTGGGAGTCCAGCGTCATAGCCATTATGCTAACTGCTGGTCACCTAAATAAGCTTTTAAAGACATAAATTTTCTTCTGGTCCCAGCCGCAGTGGCACAAATGGGAGGACACCACTGCACAGTGGCTGAGGCTGCCTAGGAGGTCTGGGTTCAGTTCCTGGCCCAACCTAAGTAGGCTGATCTTGATAGCTGTGCTTCCGACAAGTGGGAGGCTGTGGCAGGAGAATCACAACATGGCAAGACCCTGTCCGAATGTTTATTTCAGGTCTAGACAGTGGCACAGAAGGAAAGGCAGTCCCACGTGGGATGGCTTCCAGTTAAGTCTGGAGGCCTTCCTGAGTACGCCAGGCACACACAGGCTCATGATCCGGAGCTGGCTGAGGGTGGATTGTGGCATCAAGATCCCGTTGAAGGTACTAGCTCTGTCTCTTTTTCTCTCTCTTTCTCATGGAAGAGAAAGTCCATGGTGGGGTGAAGGGGGGAACAAAACAAAACTCTTTTTCTATCCCTTTTGTGCTTTTTCATAAAAAATATTAAAAGAGAAAATAATAGCTTTTTTCTGCTTAACACTCATGCTACATTCTACATTTTCATGTATTGCATTTTTAGCATCATTCGAAACTTCAAATTTCACTTCTGACTTCTACTTTAACTTATGAATTATACAGAAATACGTTATTCACCTTTTAAATATTTGAAGATTTTATAAATACTTTTTTATTTCTTTCTTACTGAATTCCATTATAGTCAGCTATCATAACCTGTAAGCATTTAGTCTTTAGAAATGTTATGTGACTTGTTTTATGGCTTCTCATGTAGTCCAAATTGATGACCATTTCATCTGCATCAGGAAAGAATGTGTATTCTGCAGTTATTTGGTTTAATGTCTCATAAATTTGAATTAGGTCAAAGTAGGTGATAATGTGATTCAGATACTCTATATTATTACTGATTTACCTTATTCAATTCATTAGTGAAATAAGGGTGGTAAATTTTTTAAGTATAAGTATGGATTTGAGTATTACTCATTTTTAATACTTAATTTTTTTTTTTGGAGAGGGTTTCTCGCTATAGGGCGCATGTGCTCGCCAGACAGACAGAAAGACATAGAGACAGAAAGCAAGAAATCACCCCCCAGGGGGGATGGTCACGCCACAATCCCTTCTCCTCCATTCTCCTCTCAGGATCTTGGGCACGCATGCACACACGCCCAGCGTGAGTTTTAAGCCACCGGGTCCGAGACACAAACCGCGGTCGACTACGTGGGAGTCCAGCAACATAGCCATTACGCTAACTGCTGGTTCCCTTAATACTTAATTTTTGATTCTTGTATGTTGTAGCTCTGATACTGATTACTCTATGTTTATAATTTTTACATTAACAAAATATTTTTTATTGCCATTAAGTGTTCCTTTTACATCTCTCATATTACTCTTTATTTTAAAGTAATATTTTTTTTCTGATATTAACCTAGTCACCTCAATTTTCTTATGCATGCTGTTTGCAGAATATGTTTTCTATTCAATTTATCTATCACTCCTTATTTGAAGTAAATGTCTTTTTTTATAAACCATGTAGCTGACATATTCTTTTTTAGACCCCAACTGACATATTCTTTTTTAAACCCCATCTGATAATCCTTTTAAATGTATACTTATGGGAACCAGCAGTTAGTGTAATGGCTGGGTTGCTGGACTCCCACATAGTTGACCGTGGTTCACATCCTGGACCCGGTGGCTTAAAACTCACGCCAGGCGCGTGTGTGTGCATGCCCAAGATCCCGAGAGGAGAATGGAGGAGAAGGGATTGCAGCATGACCATCCCCCCTGGGGGGTGATTTCTCGCTTTCTGTCTCTATGTCTCTCTCTGTGTGTCTGACGGCAAGCGCACGTGCCCTATAGTGAAAACCTCTCCAAAAAAAAAAATGTATACTGGTTAATTATTGACATAAAATTAAATATCTTAATGTATTAATATATTTATTCTAAATCTACCACTTTGCTATCTGTCTCCATAATTTTTGTTCCATTCTTACTTTTCCATCTATCCCTTATCCTTATCTTCTTATAGATTAATTAAAGAAAAATATTTTTTAATTTCAAATAATGTATTGGCTTTTTTCCCCCTTAATTGTTACCAGATAGCACATGTGTTCACCAGAGAGACACAGAGAGAGAGCAAAAAAGAGAGAGAGAGGGAAAATGGGAGAGCACTCCCCATGGAGAGCAGTCATGTGCAATCTCTTTTCCTCTATTTCTCTCCTTTTGGGATTTTGGACACACATACACACACACCTGGCTTGTTTCTGAAGCTACCAGAGAAAAATAGAGAAAGTGAGAAATCACCCCCAAGAGTGGTTGGCCACACCACAATCCCTTCTTCTCTCTCTTCTCCTGGGATTTTGCGCACACATGCATGCATGCCTGGCATGATTTTCAAGCTGCTGAGTCCAGGACTCAAACTGTGATCATCCATGTGTGAGTTCAGGGATGTAACTACTACACCACCTACTATCATTATTTTTTCTTTTTCTTAAGTTTATTTTTTTCTATGAGGGAGAGAGAGAGAGAGAGAGAGAGAACACCTCAAAATGATTCTCATACTATAATCCACCCCCAGCCTCAGCCAACCCAGATCACAAGTCACCCATGCACGTAAAGTGGGCAGAGAGTCCTTGGGTTGCAAATCTGGGACATTCTTGTGGATCAAGCCTGGTAGAGTGTTGCATTACTGTTGCACCACCATCTGGCCCAGAAGATATTTTCTTTATCTTTGGATTTCAGCAGTTCTACTCAAGTATGACAAGTATGAATATGAATATGAAATGTGTTTGCATTTATCTTGTTCTGTGTTGACTGTGCACCTGGGAATTTTTTGGGGAAAATTATTCCTTCAAAAATATCTTCTGCCATATTCTCTTTTTTTTTCTTTTTTTTTTTTTTTTTTTTTTGAGAGGTTTTCGCTTTAGGGCGCGTGTGCTCGCCAGACAGACAGAGAGAGACATAGGGACAGAAAGCGACAACTCACCCCCAGGAGAGATGGTCATGCCACAATCCCTTCTCCTCCATTCTCCTCTCGGGATCTTGGGTACGCACGCACACGCGCCTGGCGTGAGTTCTAAGCCACCAGGTCTGGGACGTGAACCACGGTCAACTACGTGGGAGTCCAGCGACATAGCCATTACGCTAACTGCTGGTTCCCTCTTTTTCCTCTCATTTTGGAGTTTCAATGATGTATTTGTATTTTAAATACATTTCAAATACAAATTTAGATAGTGTCTAATGATAACTGTAGCTCTTTGATATTTTAAAAACCACTTTCTTTCTTTCAGAATATATCATTTTCATCAATAAAAATTATGTATTATAAAAATGAAATAATTAGGTACTGTCTTGTGTTGTTGTCTATTTATGAATTTTTTCATTTCAAATATTGTTATTGTCAGTTTGAGAAATTTTTTATAGTTTTCAGTTTTCTGCTCAGAATTTCCATTTATTCCATAATTATAATAATATTTTTGTTAACTCTCTAAACATATTTTAATAGCTACAAATAAATTTTCTGCTGATTCTAACATTTATCTCATCTTGGGGTCTATTTCTATTGATTATGTTTTCTTTCCTGATGAAGGTCACTTTTGCTTACTTATTCCATGGCTAGAAAAATTTTGTGAACTAAAGATTTTTTTATAGAATATAATATATTCCATATTATATTCTAGAAAAAAATTATATAATAAAGACTCTAGATTCTGTTTTCTTCCTTTTAAAAATACTGATTTTATTTCTAGTAGGTAATTCATATATTTGTACTCAAACTCCAAATTTTATTTTCTCTTTTTTTGAGTAGTTGCTCAAATTTCTGTCTATTCTTTTAGATATTTGGCTTTTGATTTGTCCTGGGTCTTGGACTTTCACAAGTGTGTACAATTCAGTTTCTAGTGTGTATGAGGATTTGTAGTTACTGTTTTTCCATCTTCCATTTTTTTCCCCTACACTTATACACACACACACACACACACACGCACACACACACAATTAACTTCTAAGTACTTTGTCATCTCCAAATTCTGTTCTTTGACTCTAAAAGGTGTAAGGACTCCTCTTGATAATTGAGTTCTCATTGTCCAGTAGGATCTGGAATTACCTTTTTCCCCTACACTTATACACACACACACACACACACGCACACACACACAATTAACTTCTAAGTACTTTGTCATCTCCAAATTCTGTTCTTTGACTCTAAAAGGTGTAAGGACTCCTCTTGATAATTGAGTTCTCATTGTCCAGTAGGATCTGGAATTACCTGAAGTAGAAAACATTGTGAACTGAAAGCTTCCTCAATGCAATCTTGTTCCCTCAAGGGTCAGTCATTTCATCTGTCTTTAGTCACTATTTAGTGTATCCACATAACTGATTTTTTTATACTTTGTCTGGAGTTTACAATTGTCTGTGAAACAACTGTAAAAACAAGTCACTCTGCCTTTACCAGAAGAGAATCTTTAGGTAGTTTAAACCATCTTAGAAGGTCCTTATGTAGAGTAGTCACTCACCAAGCTCACAAAGACTCTTCTTTGTTTACTCTTGGTGTGTTGGACAAAGGAATGAGCTGATCTCTCCCTGCAAAACTATTTATATGTCTTTTAAAACAGCAGGAACAGAACCTATCTAAGATCTGCTTTGTGGGTAGAATTTAAACTAATGTCTCAATAGAATTGACAAACACAGGGTATCCAGTGGAGAATAGCCCTGGGGTTGCTCTTTTATACTAAAGGATTTGTTGACTTAGTCAGTGACCTTAAGCTGGGACTAATTTTCTTACTCTCCAAAATGAGAGCCATTAATACACACTTTCACCCAAAGGGATACCATGTATAAGATTTTGTTAGGTCAAATATGTTTGAATTTCTTTAAGAAAAATATTATGTAAATAGATAGTATGTCTTATAAGAGAAGTCATTTATTCCATCTTCTAAACAACTCCCACAATGCCCTTTCTACTGATGCATAACTAGTATTTAATGACAATACTATTTGCATTTTAAATTACTTTGTGTGCACTGGATATTTACTCTGATCATAAGAAGTATATTGCCTTGGGGGTGGGAAGTTATGCTGCAGTCATAATTAACTCTTGATTAAAAATACTACATGATCTTAGAAAATAAAGAAACTTTGTTAACAATGCTGTATTTATTTTTTGCGGTTGAGCAGAAAGTTAATACATAATTTCATTTAAAATATTTTTGACTACTGTCTTAATTCAGACTATATTTTCTTGTTCTAGTATTATTAATTATTAAATACAAAGAGAATTACTAAGACAATAACCATAGAGGGTGTGATAAGTATATGTGAAAAAGAATTTACCTACCAGAATTCTGACACTACACACAAATCAGTAGAGTTTATAAGTAGAATAATAGTTACTAGTCCACTCTAATGCTTTGTTTCCCAAAATATTTTTTTTGAGAGAGATATTAGCTATAGAACTCGTTGCAAAGACAGAGACATAAAACAAGAAGTCACTTTCCAGATTTCCAGGGGGAAGGGCCATGCCACAATCCCTTCTCCACTCTCCTCTAGGGATTTTGGGCACACACAGACACACACCTGGAGTGAGTTTTTTTAAGCCGCTGGACCTGGGACTTGATCCGCAGTCTATTACATGGGAGTCCAGCGACATAACCATTACGTGATCTTCTGGTCCCAGCCAAATAATTTTTTTTGGAGAGGTTTTTGCTATAGGGCGCGTGTGCTCTCCAGAAAGACAGAAAGAGACAGAGAGACAGAAAGCGAGAAATCACGGTCCAGGGAGGATGACCACGCCTCAATCCCTTCTCCTCCATTCTCCTCTCAGGATCTTGGGCACACAAGCACACATGCCTGGCGTGAGTTTAAGCGACCGGGACTCAAACTGCGGTTGACTACATAGGAGTCCAGCAACATAGCCATTATACCAATTGCTGGTTCCCAGCCAAATAATTTTTAACAGACTCCCACTTCAGTACCAAAGACAATACATTTTTTGGCTATAAACATTTTTTAAGAGGTTTTTGTCTTAGAGCATGTGCACTCACCAAAGAAACAGACAGTAGGAGGGAAAGTGAGAAGTCACCCCTCCTCAAGGGGGATGGCCAAGCCACAATCCCTTCTCCTCCATTCTCTTCCTGGAATCTTGAGCAAGCATGCAAATGCACCCAGCGTGAGTTTCAAGTAGATCCGGGACTGGAACTGTGGTCAGCCATGTGGGAGTCCAGTAATGTAACTACTAAGCTATCTGCAGGCCTTGACTATAAACTTTTAACAAAATTTCCCCACTTACGCATCGTGCTACTCTAGTTATTAAACCAGTGTACACGAAGTAAAACTACTGGTTATACTAGCAGGTTTTATTAGATTCTGGAAAAAGACATTGTTATTTTTATTATAAAAATTGTATCTATTATAATAACGCAAAAAGGAAGTTAAAATGACAAAATAGGTGTTTAAATAACTATGGAGTAATTTTACAAATATTACAAAAAAGGAAATAATACATATATTAATATTTAGGTAAATTTTACAAATGTATAATTCAAAAATAATGATCAAGGAAAAAACAGTATATGCCAGGCTTCTTTCTCAGAATATCGAGATAAAGTAAACCAGTGTCATTCAACCTCACTACTGAGATTTTTTATTTTATACAGTTAATGTCTAAGGAAAAAGACATTGTTATTTTTATTATAAAAATTGTATCTATTATAATAACGCAAAAAGGAAGTTAAAATGACAAAATAGGTGTTTAAATAACTATGGAGTAATTTTACAAATATTACAAAAAAGGAATAATACATATATTAATATTTAGGTAAATTTTACAAATGTATAATTCAAAAATAATGATCAAGGAAAAAACAGTATATGCCAGGCTTCTTTCTCAGAATATCGAGATAAAGTAAACCAGTGTCATTCAACCTCACTACTGAGATTTTTTATTTTATACAGTTAATGTCTAAACTGATATAAATTTAAGTTATAACCTTGAGTAGAAAGCTATCATGTGCAATATTACTTACTTTTCAAAATTAACTTAGATATGCTTTACGTCTGTTCTGAACAGAAATTTATGCTATTAGATCAGTAGTGTTGTTACGGCTTTGCTATTTAACCAGTAAGTAATTAGATTTGTTTTAAGATGAAAATTTTGAAACAGTTCTACTCCTTGGCGTGCTGCAAAAAATTGTGTCTTTAGACAGTGTAATGTAATACTTGGTTTTCTATGGTTAACTTTTACTGAAAGAAAAAAAAATTAAACACATTAGAATCTTTGAAAAATTGTTTTGTCTATTCACAAAGAAAATAAACACTTTATTTTGGATAAAACTATGAAGCACAGTTTTTGTGGAATGTAGGTAGAAGCCTATCCTTCAGAAGCAGATGCAAATATTTTCAAGTTGATGACCACATCTTGGAAATAGACAAAATTAAAGAACAAACACAAATATATGGGCTTTTTGTAATTTAATAGCAATTCATTATCAGTGGTTAGAGAAATGCTTTATGCACTGAGGACACAATGACTTCATTTTCTTTTTTTTCTTTTTTATTGCAAGAGGGTTCATGTGCTCCAGAGAGAGAGAGAGACAGAGAGAGAGAGAGAGAGAGAGAGAGAGAGAAATAACCTCTTTAATGGAGTGTTGTGAATCTTCAGTCTGATCCCTTCTCCTCCATTTCTCCATCCTTCCATGATTTGGGGCACACATACAGACACACGCACACACATGCACACACACACACACACACACACACACACACCCCTGCTATGTTTTTTGCCATGTAGAATCTAGTTCCTTTTACCACTAGGCCATGGGGCCAACTCCAGTGATTTCATTTTCAGCTCAGTGTTGAGCTTGGTTGTTTGGAAAGTCAATGTGCTAGGCACTAAGAGCATTAGACGTCAGAACTTGTCCTCAGTTTAATCTTTTCTAATAGTTACAGAATGAGGCAGAAGTTGATAAGATCAAAAAAAATGGTCCAAAATAATTTCAGATGTACAAAGTGGGCTTTTCAAGAAGAAAGTAAATATATTTGAAATGGGCCTGGAAAAGTAATTCAGAACTGTATTTGGGAAAGTTTGCTAAAACTTGAAGGAATTTGTAAGTGAATTCAATAGTTCTAAATATTTATTAAACAGAATTTGAACTGAGAATTGACATCATATATCCCTAATTAAATTTCATTATTCAATCCCAATGATTTTAATGTTACTAATTTCTTTAACTGAAGGTTTCTAGCATTATATTATCCAATGCCTTTGATTCTAGACATATTAAACCTCATAGCAAAAGTATGAAATGTTAGTAATAGAAAGCATTCATTTAAATAGAAAGAAACATCAAATACATTTTTTGGTCCAGTGGCTACACTAATAATAACAGATAATCAGTGAATACAACAGCGAGATTTCTTTTTTAATTGTACAAGGTCTGTAACATTTTTTTAGATTTTTTAAATTTCATTTTCTTTCACACATTCATTCACGCTATTTAGCTTACAAAGTGAATATTCCAATATGTGAACATTTCTCCATAGTATTTTATCTAAGATATAAATCCAACTTTTCAGCCTCTTATATGAAAAAACAATCCATTGAGTATTATGTCTACTTCTGTCATTGATTTTCATAGTATACTGACATAAATCCTATAAGTCTCTGATTTATTTCTTGATTCACAAACAAGACACTATAAAGCAGGTCCTCATCATAACTTTTAAGTTTGTAATTAAATGCGAAGTGATGATTAGTATTAATTACAGTGTTTGTATCAGTGATTTATTGTAGCATTTAGATATACTTAGAATATTTTACATAGCATACTGCTACCTCAGAATGTAAGTTAACTGTTGTAAAAAGGAAATCATTGTCAAATTATCTTGGAAAAATTTAACACCAAATATATATTTGTATCTTCAGATGCTTAAAATGTTTGTTGTAGATCACAAATTTCCAATAAAGGATAAAATATTTAACTTTTATTAACTTAATCCCACAATTTTACATTTGTAAAATTACATGTACATATGTATATATATATAAAAACATTCAACAGAACGATTTCCAAGCTCTGGTACGATGTGATAATGTGACATATAGGGAGAGAGGAATTTGGGGTATGAATTTCTGATAATTCACTGATACTGAATTTTGATTTTTTTTTCCCAAATGATCTTTGTTCTGCCCTAAACTAGGTTTGTTCATGTTCTGCCTTAGCTAAAACGGTCTTTGAGGAAGTATGTGGGTATAACTTATGCAGATGCAAAGCGTTGGAGAAAATTCAAGACCAGGGGAAGGAAACAATCTGACTTTATCATCTTCCTTTCTGGTTTCCTATCTCTCTTCCTCCTTAGAATATTTAGTACTGCAAAGATACCATCCTACCTTTATGCTAGCAGTTAAAAATACATCGGCAGATGTCACTGGTTTCAGTAATGCCTGTACATTTGTCTCTCTTAGAGAGTTTTAAGAACACCAATACTTTGACCTCGCTCCATGCTAAATAATCAGGGTCCCAGGGCATGGGGGCCCTACATTGTTTTGTTTTATTTTTTTTTTCTTTTTAAGTAGCCATGTAATCCTCATAGACAGCTGGGGATAAGAAGTACTGGTATAAATGTGCATGGGGAGTGAGCAAGGAAGTCACTATTCGACACGTGTGCTATTATTTTAATCAGCAGTTCTCCAGTGAAATAGACCTATGAATAAATTTCCTACTGCTCCTGGAAGCTTTTTATTTATTATTTTTTTCCTACCCAGTATGCTAATTGCAGTTATGTATCTTGACATCCTTGGGTTAAATGATCTAAGCTTTAATTTAAAGAGAAACAGGATTTAGTGTGCAGCATGTTGTATTACAGAAATGCCATCTTTAACATTTCAGATAGTATGTTTAATGGTAAAGAGCAACAGTCTTTAAGTCAGAACTTCTATTTGGCATTATGTTCCCATAAAAATTTACTAGTCTTTTCTTTTTTTTATTTTAAAAATCGAAACATCTTTAAACGAAGCAGAAGATGGTACTTCACATGCTAGAAGCAAGAATTTATATAAACCATCTGGTAAATAATACGTTTTCGTTACATCAATCCTTATCTCATTGGCAAATAAAGGTATGTACATTTGTAGGTTCAGCATTTATTTTCTTTCTAATATTTTACAAAGCTGATACTGCTTTGTCTCCATTCGAAAATCATGGTTACTTTTCTCAATATTCATTCAGAAAATTCTAATCTAGCCTCATGGAACCTATCTGATTTTCCATGATAATTTGGAAGAAAAAAAATAAGGCCTTATGCCATGTAATTTTGAACTCTGATCATGCCCTGAAAACAACATGCTAATACCTATCTGTAAAGTCATATTCTTGTCTGTATTCATTCGCATCTCTACCTCTATAAATCCTAGTCATCTTTCTACATCCACATGAGTTTCATGCTTCCTCCACAACAACCTGTCCTGCTCTCCCTGCTCTGTTCACACTCTACTCATTTTAACACTTGGATTGCATTTTTATCTCCCGTATCATTTAGCTCATAATATAAAATTTAATCAGTATAACAAGAGCCTAGACAAGACTCCCTCTCACTTCAGCCAAAAGAAAAAGGTTATCTACATCTGGAATCTAAAAATAGTTTTAGAATATTCAAGCCACATTTCAATCAAAACTCAATATCCTAGGCCAGAGTTGTATAAATTAATAGAATGATATCTCTTCCCTTTTGAGAAGAGGAATACAACATCTTTTCTATTACTAAGATACTAACTTAAGGCAAAAGTAGTCAAGAAAATTTAAATGAATTATTCAAAATTGAATATAAAATGATTTGGGGACTCCATTATGGTTATCAACAAGTCATTATCAGATCTGATCAAAAGAAAACTTTAGAAAATTGAAAAAGTGTGAGGACCTTATTCTTTGTATATCCCATTTCTGATATGCCTCCTGTAACAAGGCTGAGAGTGTTTGCAGAGTGCTTGCACAACCACAGATGCTCTTACCAAGCTGACACTATGGCCTCCAGGAATACAATAATGGGTTTGCTACCTTGGGCTGCGAAATTTTTGTTACTCAGGCAAATGTCTACTCTCCCCATATGACTTTGCTACCCATTAATCACTGTAAGAATCTGGCAGACGATGACTATTTGAATTCTAGAAGCTACCTCTAATCATGTTCTCATACAAAGCTGGGATAATTCATATCATCATAACAAAAATTCAATTCATTTGTTTTCTTTGAGAGGCCAACCCTAAATAAAAGGGCTGTGTTAGCTTTCTTACCATGATGCCACAATACCACCTTTAAATGAAATGCTCATTATTTGAATCACGAAAGCATTAGACCCCAAAGCTGGGTCCTTGTCTTCAGAAACTACATTTGTAATACCTGCACAGGGGAAATATACAGGATTCATGACTCTTGGGCAAGTTGCTAAAAAGGAACATGTTCCTGAGTAAAAAAGCATCAACGAAAGGACAAAGAGAAATTATGACTATTAGGCTGGCCACTCTACAGATAAAGATAAGACATTAGGTTAATTTTGTAGATCATCACAAATACGGGCTATGATTTTCCTCTCTTCTTGATTTAAACTCATCACAAATATTTTTAATTGAAATAATGACCATAGTGATTTCGTCCCTTGAATTTTGTGGTGTGCGAAACTCAATATTTCTGTAAAATCTAAAGCTACTTTCATTGATTTGCAGGCAATCACTCTAATAGAGACAAAAGAGATATATTTATCCATGAAAAATGCTAAGTAGTATTGGACTAGCCTAATAGTGAATATGAATATATTAATTGTTCTTTTTATGTTCAAAGGTTGAAGATTAGATATATCTTCAGATCATGAAATAGTCCAAGTCAAAAGGCAAATGCTGAATTTTTTTTAATGGAACAGAATTAGAAAACAAAATTTAATTACTTCCTTTTCCATGTTCTTTCCGCTTTTGTTAGATTCTTAGAAAAGAATGATAAAAATATAACTCAGTTGCCTGTTCTGTCATATATGATTCATGAGTACTTCAGTTTTCCCTAAATATTACTTCCTTTACTTAACCAAATTTGGAGAATTGTAATGACAATTCTACAATCAATCGGGACTAAAATAAAAAGAATTCCAAGGTCATAAGGAACTTTAAACTGTTTACTAATAAACCTGTTTACTATGCAGACATTTTAACCTTCTGGCATTTTGTATACACCAATGGTAAAAAGAGCTGTCACTTCTTACACGTACATGTTTTATTTTTAATATATGTCTTGTTTTTTGTCCATGTGTGATTTGGGAGAAACTGAATGCAAAATTTTTGTCCTTATATCAGTGGGAAGAATTAGGCTACCTTTCACATACATGTAAACCTTGTCTCCGTCCACAATGGGGTTCTCAGTCTTCCCTTTATTTCTAAGTATTGCTGTTTATATGCCATATTACATTCTCTAATTTCCTTTTTATCTTTCCTTTATTTTGCAATGCCTCAGCACGTGTTCTTTTAAGACAAGTTAATTTAGCCAATTACTCCAGTTTGGTTGAAGATAAAATCTTTAATTTATCCAGCCCACCCTTTATTCTTTCTAGGATACTCTTTCCATTAATTTCATGAAACATTCTAATTCTCTAGTTCAGGGAAAAGCTAATGTCATCCGTATACACATACACACACACAACACACACACACACACACACACACACACACATGTGCATGCTCTCAGATGCAAAGAAACATATACCTATTCTTTCAAAAATAATTTGTTTTTCATAAAAAATATTTATATTTTTAAGGCATCTTGAATAGTAATAGATTTCAAACTAATAAATCTATATTCATTATATATACATTATTCTTAAATTGTTTTAATTCATCTACATATTAGTGAAACATAGTTTCAGCTCTTCTTTGAGAAGACTTTGATAGAATAAATATCCAAAATGCCTGGAGGAAAATCTGAGGAATTATTATTATTTAGGAAAGCCAAAAGAGCGGTCCTAAAGGGATTGAACACTTGAAAATAAAGCTCCAGGGACCAGTGGTTGGCATAATGGCTATGTCGCTGGACTCACATGTAGTCGACTGCGGCTCAAGTCCCAGACCCGGTGGCTTAAACTCACACCGGGTGCGTGTGTGTACGTGCCCAAGATCCTGAGAGGAGAATGGAGGAGAAGGGATTGCAGCATGGCTATCCCCCCCCCCCCCGGGGTGTAATTTCTTGCTTTCTGTCTCTTTGTCTCTGTCTTTCTGGAGAGCTCATTCACCCTATAGCAAAAACCTCTTAAAAAAACCAATAAAGCTCCATTTAAAAAAATTCATCCATTTATTAAAGCATTACACATACTAGTTACTGTTTTAAATAGGTGGACAGACATCCTTGATCATCTAGTCAAGAAAAATGCATGAGATTTTAAAAAAAGATGTGTTGGAACCAGCAGATGGTGTACTGGACTCCCACATAGTCAGCTGCAGTTTGAGTCCCAGACCTGGCAGCTTAAAACTCATGTGAGGTATGTGTGCGTGTGTCCCAATATCGTGAGGAGAAAATGGAGGAGAAGGGATTGTGGCATGGCCCTTCCAATACTTGGAGGTGATTTCTTGCTTTATGTCTCCCTCTCTCTGTCTCGCTGGCAAGTGCATGTGCCCTATAGCAAAAATCTCTCTCTCTCTAAAAAATAATGATATGATGTGTGCTAAATGAATACATATATGAAAGTGACCAGCTCTACCCTGGGCAAGTTTCAAAAAGAAGCACATTTAAGATGAGTCTTGAAGATGATAGGAACAGCTTGAAATGGCCTATTTCATTGGTTTTATACTTCTGATGTATTATGTAAGTTAATCATTAACACTGATATTTCCTGTCCGTATAGTTTGACATGATTAAATACCTTTATTGTTGTATGTGTATGAACTATTTCTCTTTCTAATTTGGATGACCTAGATATTTGTTTTAGGTACTAGACATTTTGTTCCAAAATATATGCTATCTGCTGCTTTCATATGTAAATAATTTTTGTTTGTACTGTATAAATTGTGCACTGAAAATGACATGTCTAAAATATAACCACATTGATTCAAACCATTAGATTATGACCTCTAAGAATGCATTATAAATAACAAAAAAATTCAGTATTTGATTATTACTATTTTTTAATGCTGGGGTTATAATATTTGTATACTTTCTTCAGTCCCTTGACAGCTTCTTTCCTGGCTCAGTTACATTTGTTTCCCCTCTTTCAGAGCCTGGTGCTTGAACGTCCAGATAATTTCAACCTTGCCTTAGGTTATACTTTGTTGGAGACTAAAGTCAACACACTCCTTGACTCAAAATGGGGTTTTGGAGTTAGATAACTTAGCTCTACTATAGCAAAAATCTCTCTCTCTCTAAAAAATAATGATATGATGTGTGCTAAATGAATACATATATGAAAGTGACCAGCTCTACCCTGGGCAAGTTTCAAAAAGAAGCACATTTAAGATGAGTCTTGAAGATGATAGGAACAGCTTGAAATGGCCTATTTCATTGGTTTTATACTTCTGATGTATTATGTAAGTTAATCATTAACACTGATATTTCCTGTCCGTATAGTTTGACATGATTAAATACCTTTATTGTTGTATGTGTATGAACTATTTCTCTTTCTAATTTGGATGACCTAGATATTTGTTTTAGGTACTAGACATTTTGTTCCAAAATATATGCTATCTGCTGCTTTCATATGTAAATAATTTTTGTTTGTACTGTATAAATTGTGCACTGAAAATGACATGTCTAAAATATAACCACATTGATTCAAACCATTAGATTATGACCTCTAAGAATGCATTATAAATAACAAAAAAATTCAGTATTTGATTATTACTATTTTTTAATGCTGGGGTTATAATATTTGTATACTTTCTTCAGTCCCTTGACAGCTTCTTTCCTGGCTCAGTTACATTTGTTTCCCCTCTTTCAGAGCCTGGTGCTTGAACGTCCAGATAATTTCAACCTTGCCTTAGGTTATACTTTGTTGGAGACTAAAGTCAACACACTCCTTGACTCAAAATGGGGTTTTGGAGTTAGATAACTTAGCTCTAGGACAAACAAACAATGATGGCATCAAGTGTAATTATCATAATTAACAAAACTATGTTACTTATAAGGAGTGTGTTGTGGGGAAATTACTTATGACTACAGTAGAGTCTTTATAAATACTAGATTAGAGGGCCATAGGGGATGTTTCCCAAGTTTTCCCATGCTCAGAAAGCCAGAAATTACAAATTTTGCAGCCTCTGGTTGTTTTTATATGATAAAGTTAGGATTTTCAGAGTGAAAAAGTAGGACACTGAGATCTGTGATGGGGACAGTGGGTTGATGAATCTAGTATTACAGAGCCCCCAAATGTCAGTCCTTGGCTATTGTCATAAGACATACTTTAGCACTTCCCTCCCCTCACCTGCAGATTGTGCAATGACCTCACATAAAGCAGGTGTGTCACCCATAAGACACTTCTCCCCTCAGGGTAAGTTCCTGTCCTCCCAGGTTGCCTTCAGGCCTTATTCGAAGTGTGATCAGGGCACAGTCTCTCTGCAGAGAAGTCAACACTATCCTACAGGAAGAAATAGTAATAATCAAATATTGCAAAAGTAATAGCAGTATCAGGAAAGGATGTATGGATCTGAGTCTTGAGATACTTAGAAAAGGGATTTAATATTTTAGAAGCAATGGCAGGGCCCAGCCTGATGGCTCAGTTGATAGCAACTAAACTGCAGTACTGGAAACCATATGGCTGACAGTGACTTCAAATCCTTGCATTAGCCTAAAAGCATATCAGTTAGGTGTATTTACATGTGCCCAAGCTCCTGACCAGGGTCCTTCTCTGTCTCTGTCTCCCTCTCTAGTGTGTGCACATGTGCTTTCTGTCATAAAAAAAAATTAATAAACTTCAAAAAAACAGAAAGAGAAAGCACAGCAGAAATTGGCCTTTGCAGCTTGCTGTTTGCTCTCCAAATTATGGCATCAGAGATGGTCAAGAGTGAAAATGTGAATACAAAGTGAAAATAATGGGAATGAAAGAAATTCCTTGGCAAAATGTTAAAGAGGTGACACAAAATTTCTAATATCTAATAATGTTAAATTACATTTTTTTGTATAATTTAAATACCCAGGGAGAGATGAAGGACCTTCTATTCATTGCGGGAGGAGGTAATCTACTGCTGGAGATGGTGGTGGGTAAGAGAGCTTTACATAATTTGCAATGACTGTCCTCTGCAGGAAGAAGTCTTTAGTAGAGATGCAGCCTTTGATCTGGCCTCCCTATTCTCTCTACAGAAGATGAGATTCTGGAATGGCCGCAAGCAACAGCAATTAATGATCAGGCTAAATATGGATAAAATCACCATGGTGGGGGAACAGCAGATGGTGTAGCAGTTCCATTGCTGGACTCCAGTGGGGTTGACTACAGTTAAAGTCCCAGACTTAGCGGCTTAAAACTCATACCGGGTGCATGTGTGTACATACCCAAAATCCCAAGAGGAGAATGGAGGAGAAGGAATTGGAGCATGACCAGCTCCCTTGGGGGGCGATGTCTCACTTTCTGTCTCTCTGATGAGTGCACACATTCTATAGTAAAAAAATCTCTCTAAAAAAATTTGCCACAATGGACAGTAAAGCTACAGTGACAAACAGGTTCTTGGCCCACAAAAATCTATGACGGCAGTTCACAGATTGTGGTACTTGCATGATGATGAGGCAGATGAACAACTGACTAGAGGACTACATAACTTATGCAATGGGAAAATGTTAACAGCAGGGTAGCAGACGACTAATGACAGCCGTTGCGATGGGAAGTTATGATGACTTACCCAGAGCTGTGCAAGATCCCCTGGATGCACTGAAGAGAGAAGAGGCTGGATTACCTTGAGCAAATGTCCCTGCAATGTCACAGCGAGTTTATGCGATAAACATTCTTCCAGTTATTCCTTCAAATATTCATGTAGCTGTTCATGAAGGCAACTCTGTGCTGGAGGATGGGAAATATGCAGACTTGTAAAATATGTTAGGAATGAGGGTCTAGATGATATTGATCTGGACATTGGGCATGCCACCATGGTTCACCAGTTAGACCGGGGGTGAAGATTAAATGATAAGTTCAATTCTGGTTTGAGGTTATTTTACAGGTCTGCTGGCCCATTTTGTGGTACTTGACACAGATTACATTATAATTAACCAATTTGGATAACACATCATCGGAATTGATATTTGGCCTATTCCATGTTATTCAGTCTGCAGTTCATGTCTGGAAATTTTTAGCAAGTTGAATGAGAATTCATACACATACCTTCTCTTGGCAACTACTCTGTCATTTTTTCTTTCTTTTCAAATTTCAGTCAGTTCTGACTAAGCACTGTATCAATTTCTTGCTCTTCCAGCAATGCCATTTCCTCTGCTTCTGTCTCAGTACTATCTGTGTTATCAGGTAACTGAAGATTAAAAAAAATTAGTTTGTGCATACTTCATACACAAAGTGATTTGTGTGCTAGTTTTGAACAGAGTAGGTGAACCGACAGGAGCAGCTGGATAAAACTCAGAGGACATCTGATCCATAGAGTGTGATGGGTGGCAGCTGGGTAGAGTTCTTCTTTATAGTAGACAGTAGACAAGAAGTTAACCTGGAGGTATTCAAGAAGGATGCTAGAGATTGGCAAATACTTTACTCAGAAGGCCATAGAGACTGACCAAAAGATACAAATCCTATAGGGAAAAAAAAAAAAAAAAGAACTGATAGTGTAGCCAAGCTACAAGAAGGAACTGAAATAACCCCATATTAAATATGATGTAATAAACTAACCCTTAAAGATGGTTTGCTTCCCTTCTACTAACTAGTCTTGCTTTATTATTTAACTTGTAGCAAACCAAACAATCAAAAAACAAAAACAAACTAAGCTAAAATCAAAAAAAAAAAAAAAAAAACACACTATAATTGTAGCTTTGCTGAGTTTTTACAGGAGCTGGACCTTGAAATCAAAGACAGAGAGCAGACATGTCTAAGAAACAAAGAGGAATGAGATATTGGTCTTGAGGAGGAAGGGACTTTGTGCACAGCAACTCTGGTGCCAACCAGGCCCCATGTAGCTGTGCAGAAGAGCACATAGTGCTGCCCCCTTCCCACTTTCCTGTCCTAGTCTGTAACTTCAAAGATGCTCTTTAAACATTAATTCACCATATCTTCTCAGGTTATTGGTTTCCTGTATGTAGCTATCTTTCCTTTTCACTAACATTTGTCTTTCGAGTCTTTCCAGCTGTGAGCAGCTGAACATGGGTTTGGTCACTGGGCAGACTTGAACCTAGTCTGGTTACAGTAGTGTGTCTTACTGCAAAATAGAAATCATCTGTCTTAAGTGAAAAATGTAAGCTCTAGAAAAGTTAACATACCTTCACTTAGGATGAACTATCTGCCACCTTTTAAACTAAAGACCCAAAAGAGTTCAACGAGTGGGTTCTAATATGGAGGTAAAAGTAATGGATTAGTAGAACTCATATATCAGATGATGTGACAAATCAGCACTGAGACTCCAGGAGCCAGTGGGTTGTAAATGGAAGAACATTATCCTTAACTGAGTCTTGAAAATGTGTCCATTTAAGCATGAATGATGCTTCGAGAGCATATGAACAGCCACGTTGGCCATACGTGTCTATGTGTTAGTGATCTGAAATCACAGCTAATGTGGGTTGGTGTAGCTAAGCTTACCCTGAATCAGCACAAATAGGAGAAATACATCTTACTGGGACAGATAAATTCAGTGCCAATAAATGTTGGGATCCAGCTGTGGTGGGGGTGGGTTATCTCGTTGGAGGCGGCGCAGGAAGGAAAGACTGAGACCTCGGTGCCTTTTTCATGCACATCCTCAGGCTGGGTCAGACTCCTCCAAATAAAGGTCCTATTGCTAAAGTTAGAGGCAAGCATGTAAATACCTGGGATTCCTGTCATTAAATGGGATGAATCATTCAGCAATTAAAGGAAATTAGAAGGGAGTATTTATTTCAGTTAAAAAGGACATACAAAAAATCCACCTCATACAGGCAATAATATTGAGGCAAGAAATTTCTTTTAATTCCTAGTATGAATATGATTCAGATTATAAAGCTGTCTGACAGAGATATAACTATGGTTTGCAACAATGGGGAGTTAATTACAGATTATATACCACCTAAGAAGTAAAATGGTAAAGAAAGTCCACTCACATGAAGAAGGTAAAAGTAATATAACTTATGTTCATTATTATTTTAAAATTGCAAAACAAATGAAAACTCTAACTTTTAACTCAGTAATTAAAATGATTAAAGTAACATTTCTGAAATTTGAAAACAAAGTACTTTTTAATCTATACAGGAAAAATTAGAATAATTTTTTGGGGGGAGGCAGTAGCTGGTGTGGTGTTTAAGACATTGGACTCCCACATGGCTGACCATAGTTCAAGTCCCAGACCTTGCAGCTTGGATTCTCACTTTCCCTCTCTCTCATGAGTGCACATGTCCTGTTGCAAATTAAAATAACAATAATTAAACTAAATTTTGATTTAAATTTTAATTTATTTTTTTTAGAAAGAGATTTTTCTATAGAGGGCATGAATTCGCTGGAGAGACAAAGACAGAGAGACAAAAAGTGAGAAATCAATCCCCGGGGGTTGATCATGCCACAATCTCTTCTCCTCTATTTCCCTATCAGGATTTTGGAAATGTAAACATACATGTGTCTGGCATAAGTTTCAAGTCACTGGATCTGGGACTTGAACTACAGTTGTCTATGTGGGAGTCCAGCACCTTATCCACTATGCCACCTGCTGACCTCAGTATTACAATAATTTAACAGTAAGTTCTGTCAAGAAAACAACTATTATTGAACATACTGAGTGAAATTTAGTGTAAACTTCAACTTGATTAGTTTTGTAAAGTATAATGCTTGTTATATTTAGGATATGTTGTGTGACAATCATAAATAACATTTTATGATGAGAAATCATGTTTCCTAGTATGTAGACTTTAAGAACATAGTATGGAATTGTCTTCCACAAATTTAATAAAAGGTGTTAAGTTAATGTTAAATTATTTACTTGCTATTGTTTAGTGGTTGTGAATTAATTATTAGAACATATTGCAAGTAAAAACTCGCAACTCTCCCTGAAAATGAATGTTAAAACAATGCTTGACTCAGTTCAAGATAAAAGATCGATACATTTTAACTAAAATTTATACATTTTCTTTTGTTTCATGAACTTTAAAAACTATTTAAGAATATCAGAAATACTGTTCTATTTAGCTAAATTGTCCTTAGACTTGTTTTCCAATTAATATGCATTTTCTGTTCCTTTAGTCTTGAATGTCCAATAATTAGCTATCACTTGGCAAAATCCTACTCATCTTTCTATAACCAATTAAAATACCCTTACTTTATTTGTATATACATTTACTATCTTATCCAATACACACTTATTGAGTGACTACTATACGATAGGCACTATTTTAGATTTGGTGAATGGGACAAGGAAGTAAGGGTGTTGTTATAAAAATAACATTTTAACGGGGACTGAGACAATTAATTATGTAATACATAAATAAGTCTATATTTTCATGTTATCATAAGATCTAGCATGAACATCTACTAAGATAAGGGGGCTAGGTTGGGGTAGAACCATGGAGGGTATTTTAAATAGTGTGGTCATTGAGAGATGGCTTTTTGGAGGAGCTGACATTTAGACAAAAACTAAAAACCAGTGAGATCGAATATAAGGCCCTGAGATGAGAATACATTTCTTTTATTCAAAGAACCAGAAAGGCTTTATGGCAAGAGTGGAATGTTCAGGAAGAGTTGTTAGAGATGACTTTGGGTAGGTATGCAGGATCCAATCACACAAGGTCTTGCAGATGATGGTGAAGCAATTCAACCCTATTCTAAAGGTAGAACTCTAAGCATTTTGGACAAAGTTTTGATGAATATTCATGCATAACCTCCAAAGATCACTCCCTCGTTGTGCAGGAGTAGATTGTAGGTGTCAAAAATATAAAAAAAGAAAAAATCGTGTAGCTAAATGAAAGACATCGTAGAAATAGGGCCGTAGTAAGGTTTAATAGAGGTGATGTGAAGGAATGC